>NW_006408859.1:1852865-1932292 GCF_000296735.1 Chrysochloris asiatica | reverse complement strand
AGAAACTACTGATATAGTCATCTGTCTCTGTTTTTTTGGGTATATTCAGGAGTTATCTGTGGCCTTAATACTTAGATGGGTGTGTATTTTGGTATTTTTTTATGCTTTCTGATTGCCTCCAGGTAGATGTGATCAGGAGATGACTTCCGTTTTCCTGAGAAATTTCAAGATGCCACTGTTGGTTGTTGTGACATAACTAAGGATTTAATTTTTGGCCCATATCCTTTTTAGTCTGCCTGTCCCTCGCCACAATCCCCATTCAGGCCTTTTTCCTAGAGATAAACAGTTCAAGGCTGTTTGTGGCCATTTTGCACTGCCATTTGGTTTTAAGTAAAAACTGTCACTTTAAAATTTGAGGAGATCTGAACCCTTGGTGGGGTGTCCACTCGCTCAGGTACCCCCTCTATTCGCCAGAATGGAGGTGTGTAGACAGCGAGATACCAATGAATAGATACCAAAAAAAAAGAATGTCCACACCTTTATCTCCACAGTTCTGTCAGGCATCCGTGCCTACTCTGATTCTTCCCCAACTTGGTCTCACCCAAGATGGTGGCTCTGGGAGCAGCTGAGCATCTTGGATTAGAAAGCACTAGATTTCTTGCTTCTGCTACAAATTCACCTAGCTGTAAGCCTTCTAACCTTATAAACATTCCTTTATGTGGTTCAGAGTTCTGGCACCATCATCTGAGCATGCTTGGCCCTGTAGTCTGTGTTGTTGCTGACGAAGCTCCTCACTGCGCTTCTACCTGATCCACCATCTTGTTTTTCTCCCAGAAGATTTTTTTAAATTGAGATTAGTCAAAACAGATACTCACTTTAATTCATAAAGTATCAACTCTTATGGGAATTGTCCTCCCATTTTAAACAACCTCTCCCTGCCTCACCCTAAATAAAACCCAACACATTAAACAACTATTTTAAAGCATTGGACAATAGGCAGCACAGAACTGTAGTAACTATGAGAAGAGAAACAAACGAGGGAAGTCCAACAATTGCTACAGTTACTGTCTCAAGGTTTATCTGTCAGTTTGCTGTACTATGGTGGCTTCTGTGTTGCTGTGATGCTGAAAGCTATGTCACCAGTATTTCAAATATAAGAAGAGTCACCCTGGTGAACAGGTTTCTGTGGAGCTTCCAGACTAAGACAGACTAGGAAGAAGGAAGAGAGGTCTAGTCCTGAAAAATAACCCACTGAAAATCTTATGAATAGCAGTATAGCACTGTTTGCTACATAACTGGAAGATGAACCCCACAGGTTGAAAGGTACTCAAAATACATCTAGCAAAGAGCTGTTTCATCAAAGTTGTTGTTGTTATGTGCCGTCAAGTCAGTTCCAACCCATAGCAGGTTGATCTTAATAATGTGGATGGAACAAAGCTTTCAGAATCTTCATTTGCTGATGTGGCATGACTGAAATTGGGAAGAAACAGCTGCAAACAACTGTTAATAACTAAAATGTAGAATACATGAAGTATGGATCTAGGAAAGTTGTTGTTGTTGTTAAGTGCTGTTGAGTTGGTTCAGACTCCTAGTGGCTCTGTATAGGATTTATGAGGCTGTAAAACATTGTGGGAGCAGAATGCCTCATCTTTCTCCCAAAGAGTGGCTGGTGGGATTGAACCACTGACATTGTGGTTCACAATCCAGTGCTTATCCTCTAAAGCCACCATGGTTCCCTAGGAAAATTGGGAGTCTTAAAAAATAAAATTGCATAAAGGTCAATATTCTAGGCCATTAGTGAGCTAGATTTGACTGGTATTGGCCATAATTACTGATTGAAATGTGAAAGTTGGAAACAAAAAGGAAGGATCAATAATGATAAAATATGGACTTGGTAAAAGAAACAAAGATGGAGATCACACAGTAGAATTTTGCAAGACCAACAACTTCTTCACTGCAAATTTCTTTTTTTCAACAACATAAATAGTGAACAATATCATTAATATCACATGCAAGTGAAATTTTGCTGGCGATAACTAAAAATGAGCAGTAGTACATTGACAGGGAGCTGCCATAAATTCAAACTAGATTCAGAAGAGGACATGGATCAAGAGATATCAGTGCTGATTTCAGATGGACCTTGACTAAAAGCAGAGAATATCAGAAAGATGTTTACCTGTGTTGTATTGACTGCAATGACATTCATCTATGTAGACTAGTATCATAACAAATTATGGATAATATGGTGAATACTAGGAATTCCAGAATACTTCATTGTGCCCATGCAAAACCTATACATAGACCAGCAGGCAGTCATTAGAATACAACTAGGGGATATTGTCATTAGAACATAACAAGGGATTGATTGTTACATGGTTTAACATCAACCAAAAGTGTGCATCAGGGTTGCATCCTTTTACTATACTTATTCAATTTGTATGCTAAGCAAATGATTTGAGAACCTGAACTGTATGAAGAAAAATACAACATTAGGATTAGAAGTAGACTCATTAACCACTTGAAATATGCAGATAATACAACCTTGCTTACTGAAAGCAAAGAGGACTTGAAACACTTACTGATGGAAACCAAAGACCACAGTCTTCACTATGGATTACAACTCAATGTATAGAAAACAAGAATTCTCACAACTAGACCAATAAACAACATTATGATGAACAGAGAAAAGATTGAAGTTGTCAAGGATTTAATTTTTCTTGGATCCACAGTGTTCATGGAATCAGCAATCAAGAAATCAAATGTGTATTGGATTGGGCAAATCTGCTGCAAAAGACCTCTTTAAAGTAATAAGGAACAAATATGTCACTTTGAGGACTAAACTGTGCTTGACCCATACTATGGTATTTTTCAGTTGCCTCAATTGTATGTGAAAGCTGGACAATGAATAAGGAAGATCAAAGAAGAATTTGGTGTTGATGAAGAATATGGGAGTTCCAAGAACAGCCACCAGAACAAACAGATCTGTCTTAGAAAACATATAGTCGACCCCTCTAAGACTGAAACTAGAAGGGAATGCATGAGCAGGCATGAAAGCTTGCTGGCGACTACATTGGTCAACTGGTGAGTGGAAGAGGGGGAAAGGCAGCAATGAAGAAATGGGCTGAGTTTAACCACTTTCCATAGATTCCCATTGACCCAGAGATGAGAGAGAGAAGAGCAAGGGCTGGTTGATCCAGAGTATGGTGAGACCTGGAGACACCTGAGATCATGGACAAGGACATGGACTGAGGGCTAGAGCTGAAAGTGAAGCATCCAGCTGATATGAAGTGAGGGGAGATGCACAAGAATGCCCAAACTTGCAGATACTACCCATTTGACCTAGCCTCAATGACTTGATAATCAGAACTCTACTAGAAGATGATAATACATTTTTTTGATAAAGGAAATTGCTCCAATTTGATGAATTTGACCTATACTCATGGATGTAGTACCTCAAAATACCAATAGAGAGGGAAGGAGTCTTCACATCAAGTATCAATGTTATCCCCTCTGTATACAGGGTAGATAGGGACGGGCAACTTAGACATTGGCTACCTAAAATGAGGGGGTGATAAAGGCACAAAGTGACTGGCTTACAAGTTTTCAATAGGGAGTTTAGTTTAAGAATATGCGGGGGGAAATATAGTCCCCACTGAATAGTTCTCATCTTGTTTAGATGGATCTGGTAAAAAAAAAAAAAGATGGGGACAAGATTTTTATGATTCAGTAGTTAGTAATTGTTATCATGACTAACTGAGACTGTCACAGTTGTAAAGATAGAAGTTTTGTAACAAAAAGGAGGGAGTTGTTAATCTTACAGTCCAGAAACAGAGGACCCTAGGACCATCAAGGGAGAAGAGCACAAGCGGAATGTGGGACCTTATCCAGAGAAGCAGTGATACCAGAGATGGATGCAGAGATGGGGATATGGAGACAGGGAGCAGCTGAGGACTCTAGATTCATGGAAAGGGAGAGACTGGGTACTGGCCATCAGAAGGCAGGCTTGCAGAATGTGCCTTTCGGTGGTGTAAATTATTATATATGTCTGATTATGAAAAAAAAAAAAAAATTTAGAGTTCTGAGTTGCAGCATGGGAGTCCAGGAATGGGAAGCAGAGCAAGGGGGTTCATGGGAAGAGATCAGTCAAGGTAAAATGTGAGTCCCTGGTCTCACTTCAAGCAATGTAAGGCATCTGTGACTCCTTCACTTGCTAGGTGAAGGAGTATGTTCTACTGGCTTGAAGGTTCAGCTTGAAAGGGTTTTGAGCATAGGAAAATGCAGGTGTCAGATAGATAGTCGGATAGTCAGTATTTTACTAGTTTGGGATAAATTTCATTACCTTTATGAGCCTTAGTTTCATCATCTTTTAAGTGGGATAAATGATACTCACCTTGTGTTGTTTTTGTAAAGATTAAATTGATAAACTCAATGTGGTGACTTTTAAAAACAGCTGCAAATCCTTTCACGTTCCTCCCACCAAAAGGTGTGTGTGTGTGTGTGGGGGGGGGTTGTCATGTCCCATCCTCATGAATTTGGGTGAGAATGTGACGGATTCAATCAATATTTTCCAGAAGTGCTATATGACTTACAAGGCTAGGTCATATAGTTTCCACCTTATTTGCTACTCATTCTTGGAGCACTGAGCCAGTAGACTCATAAAATAATTGTTATGACCTGAGGCCACCATGCTAGGAGGAAGCCCAAGACACATGAATGTGCTCCAGTAAACAGCCTCAGCTGAGGCCAGCCTTCATATCATGACAACTCAAGCACCAGACATGTATGTAAAGCAGCTTTCAGCTCCTCCAGGTGATTGGAGATACCGACACCTATTTGAATCTTCCTGCCAGAGTCTCCCTAGATCTTAATACAAAGAGATATCCATACTATGCCCTGTCAAAATTCCTGATGCACAGAATCCAGGAGTGTAATAAAATGGTTGTTGTTTTTATGCCACGAATTTTGGGGGTTAGTTTGTTACAAAGAAGCAGATAAGCAGAATGACTTATAAAGCACCAAATATAATTGGGATTTGAATTTATCTCTCTGATTCTTCTGATCATGAACTTTCCACTTCATTAGTGGTTCCTGTACAGAAAACACAAATCCTCACAACTGGAACAATAAATTACTTCATGATAATTAGAGAAAATATTAAAGTTGTCAAAGACTCCATTTTGCTGAATCCGCAATCAGCACTCATGGAAGCAGCAGTCAAGAAATCAAATTTGCTTCAAAAGACCTCTTTAAAGTGTCAAAGAGTAAAGATGTCGGTTTGAGGACTTAGGTGCACCTGCCCCAAGCCATCGTATTTTCAGTAGCCTTGGACAGTGATATTAAGGAAAACTGGAAAAGAATCGATGCATTTGAATTATGGTGTGTTGGTGAAGAATATTGAAAGTACCTTGGACTGCCAGAAGGACAAACAAATTTGTCTTAGTAGAAGGGCAGCCAGATGCTACTTAGAAGAGAGGATGGTGAGACTTCATTGCTTGTGCTTTGGACATGTTATTCAGAGGTACCATTCCCTAACGAAGGACATCATGCTTGGTAAAGTGGAAGATCAGTGGAAAAGAAGAAGACCCCCAACAAGATAGATTGACTCAGTTGTAGCAATAATGGGTTCAAACATAATAATTGTGAGGATGGTACAATACTGGGCAGTGTTTCATTCTGTTGTGCATAAGGTCGTTACAAGTCAGAACAACTTGTTGGCACCTAAGAAAAACAAGAAGTGGTTCCTGGGGAGCAAAATCTCACAGTGACAGCACTGCTGTGAGAAAAACCAGAGTAATGGAGTGAATTTTTCATACAGCTAATGTATTCTATTTAAAAGACCATCTCTTATTCTGAGAGTATGTCTCTCCTACATTTGGGGTTGTTGATGTATTCTTTCTTTTATGACATAATGATGATAACAGTTAGTGTCTATTATTTTATTAACATCTTTACTCAACGAAGTTTAAAACTACCAAATTTATATCATTCCTTTCAGTTACATCATTATTATTTTAAATAAGCTTCAGTGGTCTTTGAAACTCTAAAGTCTGGGAGTCAGTGATCTGTCATATTCCTTCAGTACTACAGACTCAGTGGTGGAAACTTGACAATTGCAGGGTTTTGTGTTTTCTTTGGTTGTTCCCATTCCCTTATAGGACCAGCACATGTGTTCATTTATAATTTATATCCCACCTGTTTCCAAAAATGGACTCAAGGCAGCAGGCATAGCTTTTTCCCTGGCCTACTCCAGATTCTTGTAGCATTGCTGAGTCAGATAGGGCCTTTCACCAGGCGCTGACAGAATTCAAACAGCCAGAGCAAATGGATGAAGAATGAATGACGTTGCACTTGGTTGAAGCAGAGATGCCATGGTGTCCTTTGGAAAGGTCAGGCAATGAGAGGCAGAGATCGAGACCAGTGGCTTTGGCTCTCATCCTGGCTCAGCTCACACCTGTGGGCTGACAGCTTCAACTTCTGTTTCCAGGGATGTGGCTCTTCAGATACCTCTCTTTAGACTGACTGTAAAGCTTTATGTTAGAAGTCACCTCTTTCCTTCAGGTGGCTAGCTGGTCCTCTTTATAAAGGACCAGCAATTGTGGAATCTGGTACCTCGGGAGGCTGGTATAAAAGAAGATTTAAGAGTCTAACCTCTGCAGCTGAGTGCCCGGTTTGACCCCTGCTCTGCTATTTACTAGGTATCATGACTTTGGACAAGGAACTTGACCTTTTTGTGACTCAGTTTCTCCATATGTAAAATGGGGCTGAAAGTAATTATACCAGCTTCATAAAGTTATTGTGAGCAGTAAATGAGTTAATAAAACAATGAAACAGTACCTGAGAAATGCAATTTAAGATCCTAATAAGATATCCCACCCACCCACAAGGATGGCTAAATTCACAGACTGATATTCCAAATGCTAGGAGTCCTGTTGTGGCACTGTGGGTTAATGCACCAGACTGCAAAGCCATTTTAACTGCAAGGTCAGCAGTTCAAGCACACCAGCATCTCCTCGGAAACCCTATACAAAGGCACTATGGGTCAGAACCGACTCAATAGCACTTAACAACAACAGTGAGCACAAGGAACAAGTAGAACTCTTATACATTGTTGGCAGGATTGAAAAATGATACAATTACTTTGGAAAAGAGTTTGGTAGTTTCTCATAAAGTAAAATATGTACGTAAAATACATAAAATCTGAAAAATGCATAAATCTTAATTAATACAAAATAAATGTGGATTAGAATATGATCCAGCATATTTTCAGAACCTCCTAGCTCCACAAAATGTCTCCTCCATTTATATTTGGAGTCACCAAAGGAGAGTGTGACATGAGCTCACAAACCTCTCTGTCTACTACAGTTCTCATATAGCAGCTAGCACGTTCTTCTGTTTCCTGTTCCATAGACTTGAGGGACTAGCACCATGGCTGTTAAATAGTTTTGGTGAGATAGAGGAATAAGCCATCTGCTTGATATTTCAATTGCCTCATATGCATGTAAACACTGGATAATGAATAAAGAAGACTGTAGAGGATTCAATGCATTTGAAATAGGGTATTGGTGAAAGATTGAAAGTACCACGGACTGCCAAAGAACAAACAAATCTGTGTTGGTAAAAGTACAGCCAGAGTGCTCTTCAGAATCCAGGACAGTGAGACTTTGTCTCTAGAATGTTGTCAGGAGGGACCAGTCCCTGAAGAAGGGCATCATGCTTGGTAAAGTGGAGAGTCAGTAGAAAAGAAGAAGACCCTCAACGAGATGGATTGGCATTGTGGCAACAACAATGGGCTCAAACATAATAATTGTGAGGATGGTGCAGGACTAGGCAGTGTTTCATTCTTTTGTGCAAAGGGTCATTATGCACCACAAGTTCACAAGAACCAAAATAACACCTAACAACAGCAACTAGGTATTTACCCAAGAGGAATAAAGACATAAGGCCACACAAAGAAAGTTCTTAGTAGCATTATTTGTAAAAGTTAAAAACGTAAACAACCTATATGGCCATTAATACGTAGATGGCTAAACAAAATGAAGTGTCTCCACAAAATGGAATACAGTTATTTTGTTGTTGTTGTTATATGCCATGGAGTCGGTTCTAACTCATAGCGACCCTGTACAGGGTTTCTGAGGCTGTAAATCTTTATGGGAGCAGAAAGCCTCATCTTTCTCCCATGGAACAGCTGGTAGTTTTGAACTGCTGACCTTGCGATTGGTAGCCCGATTTGTAACTACTACGCTACCAGAGCTCCATAAAATGGAATACTACTCAGCAATAAAAAGAAATCAATTATAGATATATGCAAAACATGAATGAATGACAAAAACGGTATCAGTCAGTAACAGAAGAGTACATAATGTGTCATTTAAAAAAGTTTTTGGACTCATAGACACCCTGTATAGGAATTCTGAGACTGCAACTCTTTATAGGAGCAGAAAGCCTCATCTTTTTCTTGAGGAGCAGCTGGTGGGCTCTATCTGCTGACCTGTATTTAGCAATCCAGTGCTTATCCTACAGTGCTCCCTTGTGAAGGAGTCATACAAATGTATTTAGCTCAATATATCAATACTCTTGTCACAGCAAAAAATAACAGTATATATGAATGAAATACAAAGGAAGATAAGTCTAATCTACAGGGACAGAAAGAAGATTGATGTTGTGTAGGGGGACAAGAAGATCACCTGAAAAGGGGCACAAACAGATTTTGTTTGATGATATGAAATGAACGATATCATGATTATGGTGGCCGTTGCATGGTATATTCATTTTTTAAAACTCACCAAACCATACACTTAAACATGTATGAATGTTGTTATATTGAAATTATAATTTCAATAAAGTTGATTTTTAAAATATAACTATCTCTATGTAATATGATCTCCAGCATCAATTCTATCACCAAGGACATATTTTCCAACTACTTAGTCTTCCTCTTTGTTTCCAACCTTGCATTCTAATCATCAGTAATTGTCAATACATCTTGATTGCATGTTTGATCAATTTCAACTGAAGAATTTCATGATGGTGGTGTACCGTGGAGTCAGTTTCGACTCATAACGACCCTGTATAGGATTTCCGAGGCTGTAAATATTTATGGGAACAGAAAGCCTCATCTTTCTCCCATGGAATGGCTGGTAGTTTTGAACTGCTGACCTTGAGGTTAGCAGTCCGATTTGTAACCACTATGTTAACATAGCTCCTTGCAACAGTGGTCTGAATGGGCTGGAAAGAATAATTTGATATAATTCTTTAATTTCATCATCACTAGTTTTAGGGGCTCGTGCATAAATTTGAATAATAGTGATATTTACTGATCTTCCTTGTAGTCATATGGAAGAAAGAATTATTACAGAAAGCATTGTACTTACTTCAAGACAGATCTTGAAATTTTTTTATTTATAATGAATGCAATACCATTCCTCTTGAATTTGTTGTTCCTAGCAAAATTATTCAAAATGGCTAATTGCAGTCCACTTCAGCTCATTAATGCCTAGGGTATTGATATTCATGCATTCCATTTAATTTTTGACAACTTCCAATGTTCCTAGATTCATATTTCATAATTCCATGTTCTGATTGTTGATGGATGTTAGCAGCATTGCAGTTCAATAGCATCATCCAAGACTAGGTCGGGGCAGAGTATACTCCTAGGCTCCTATGCAAGTCAGAATGAAGCTGAAGAAAATTAAAATAAGTCCATGAGAGTCAAAGTATGATCTTGAATATGTTGTTCATATAAAGTGTTGTCAGGTAGGTTCTGTCTCACAGCAATCCTGTACGGGGTTCCTGAGGAGCAGCTGGTGGGTTTGAACCTGCATTTTCCTTCCCACCTAAATTTAGAGAGTATCTCAAGAATAAATTGGATGCATTAGATACTAATGGCAGAAGACTAGAAGAGTTGTAGGTTGACATCAAGAACACCATACAGGAAGAAAGCAAACAGTCATTAAAAAGACAAGAAAGAAAGAAAAGACCATAATGGATGTCAGAAGATATCTGAAACTTGCTCTCCAGCATTGTTGTTGTTGTTGTTGTGAAGTACTTTCCAGTCATTTCCAACCCACAGTAACCCTGTATAGGGTTTCTGAGGTGTGACGGGTGAGCTTGCACCGCTGACCTTACAGTTCAAAGTATCTTTGCAGTCTAGCCTATTAACCCACAGCACCACACCAGTTACTAAAGCAAATGAGAGAAATGAAGAGGTAAAAGAGCTGAATAGAAAAGTTCAAAGGGTAGCTCAAGAAGACACAGTTAAATATTATAATCACATGTGCAAAGATCTGGAGTTAGAAAATTAAAAGGGAAGAAACACACACAGCATTTCTCAAACTGAAAGAACTGAAGAAAAAAATTAGGCCTTGACTTGCAGTACTAAAGGATTCTATGGGCAAAGTATTAAATGATGGAGAAAGCATCAAAAGAAGATGGAAGGAATACACAAAGCCAATGTATCAAAGAGAAATGATCAATGTTCGATCATTTCAAGAGGTAGCATATGATCAAGAGTGAATGATACTGAAGGAAGAAGTCCAAGGTGCATTGAAGGCAATGGCAAAGAACAAGGCTCCTGAAAATTATGGGATACAAATTGGAGTCTCTCACCAAACAGATGCAGCACTGGAGGCACTTACTCATATATGCCAAGAAATTTGGAAGACAGGTACCTGGCCAACTTACTGGAAGAGATCTATATTTGTGTCCATTCCAAAGAGAGGTGATCCAGTGGAATGCGGAAATCATTGAACAATATCATTAATATCACATGCAAGTAAAATTTTGCTGAATTAAAAACTAGCTGCAACATAACATCAACAGGGGACTGTCAGAAATTCAAGCAGATTCAGAAGAGGATTTGGAACTATGGATATTGCTTCTGAAGTCATATGGATCCCGACTAAAAATAGAGAATACCAATAACATGTTTACCTGTGCTTCATTGTCTATGCAAAGGCGTTCATCTGTGTGGATCATGGAAAGCAATGCATAACATTGCAAAGAATGAGTATTCCAGAATATTTAATTGTGCTTATGAAAAACCTGTATGTAGACCAAGAGGCAGTTGTTCAAGCAGAACAAGAGACTACTGAATGATTTAAAATTGAGAAAGTTGTACACTGGGGTTGTATTGTTTCACTATACTTATTCAATCTGTATGCTGACCAAATAGCCTGAGAAACTGGATTATATGAAGAATAATTTAGCATCAGGATTGGAGGAAGACTCATTAACAACCTTCAATATGCAGATGATGCAACCTTGCTTACTGGAACGTTGTTGTTGTTGTTAAGTGCTGTCGACTCAGCGACCCTGTATAGGGTTTCCAAGGAATAGCTGGTGAGTTTGAACTGCTGACCATATAGTTCACAGTTCAGTGCTGATCCTACAGCACCACACCAGAAGTCCACTGGAAGGATAAAGGACATAAAATACTTACTGATGAATATCAAAGACTACAGCCTCCAGTATGGATTGTACCTCAATGTAAAGAAAACAAAGACCTTCATAATTGCACCAGTAAGTAACACCATGATAAATGTAGAAAAAAATTAAGTTGTCAAAGGCTTAATTTTGTTTGGATCCACAATCAACACTCATAGAAGCAGCAGTCAAGAAGTTAGACATTATATTAGGCAAATCTGCTGCACAAGACTTCTTTAATGTGTTCAAGAGCAAAAATATCAGTTTGAGGACAGTGAATAAAGAAGAATATAGAATAATTGATGGATTTGAGTTATGGTGTTGGAGAATAATACCATGGTGTGCCAGAAGAACAAGCCAATCTATGTTGGAAGAAATACAGCCAGAATGTTCCTTAGAAGTCAGAATGGTGAGACTTTGTCTCTCATACTTTGGACATACTATCATGAGTGACCAATCTTTGGAGAAGGACATCACACTTGGTAAAATGGAGAGTCATCAAAAAAGAGACAGACCCCTAAAGAGATGTATTGGTACAGTGGCAGTAGCAATGGGCTCAAACATAACATTTGTGAGGATGGCACAGGACCAGGCAGTGTTTAGTTCTGTTGTGCATAGGGTTATTATGAGTCAGAAGTAACTCAATAGCACCTAATAACAATAACAATAGCATGTAATATGATGCTTTGGCTGAAACTTGGCCTATAAAACAATTTTTAGTACTCTGAGGGAAGACACAAAGGTGGGATGAAGAAATAAGCTCATAATAAACTTATAATATTTTACATCATCTTATAAACATAATATTTATAAGAAATTGTCTCCATAACTATGGACTGAAATGGAAACCACACAAGGATAGGACTCTTGGTTGCTTTTATTCTATGATGGATCCTAAGCACTTCAATTAGTACCTGATGTTTACAATAAATATGTTGAATTACTGTATCTTTGAGACGTAATACTTCTTTGTTGTTGCTATTGTTGTGAGGGGCCATAGAGTCGGTATCGACTCATAGTGACCCTATACACACAACAGAACAAAACACTGCCTGGTGTTGGGCCAACCTCACAATTGTTGCCATGCTTGCGCCCATTGATGCTGCCACCTGGCAAACCCATCTCGCTGGGGGTTTTCCTCTTTTTCTCTGACCCTCCACTTTACCAAACATGATATCCTTCTCCAGTGACTGCTTCCTCCTGACAACATGAGAGCATGTCATGTCCGAAGTATGACAAAGTTTGGCCATCCTGGCCTTCAAGAAGCACTCTGGATGCACTTTTCCCAACACAGATTTGTTTGTATTTTTTGGCAGCCCATGGCACTTTCAATATTCTCCTCCAACACCATAACTCAAAAGCATCAATTCTTCTATGGTCTTCTTTATTCACTGTCCAGCTTTCGCATGCATATGAGGTTACTGAAAATACCATGGCTTGGGTCAGGCACACCTTAGTCCTCAAGCTG
The DNA here is from genome assembly GCF_000296735.1 of Chrysochloris asiatica. Classification (NCBI taxonomy): domain Eukaryota; kingdom Metazoa; phylum Chordata; class Mammalia; order Afrosoricida; family Chrysochloridae; genus Chrysochloris; species Chrysochloris asiatica. The sequence goes on along the minus strand of NW_006408859.1, from coordinate 1,919,463 downwards.
ACATCTTTGCTCTTCAACACTTAAGAAAGGTCTTGTGGAGCAGATTTGCCTAATGCAATACATCATCTGATTTCTTGACTGCTGCTTCCATGTCATGAGTTTCAGTATTGCTTTCCTCATCACCGGCTTTCTCCCCGTGACACATTGCACTACAGCATGTACCTAGTCCCCCTGGCTGTGCTCGTGTCAGGGATGCCCTCCCCTCATCTCCTTGACCTCAGTTTAATGCACTCTTATAAATCTTACAATATCCTGTCACCAGCAAACCTAATCACTTAGTTTGCTTCTCCTGGGGTTTTGTCCACACATAACCGGTTGTGGTAAAGTGGTTTACTACTTGATTGCACATCTTTCAATCACAGTAGCCTGGGAAGTCCTAGAGTGCAACAACGCTGTTATTGTTGTTAAGCGTCATTGAGTTGGTTCCCACACATAGTGACCCTGTATTGAGTTTCCAAAGAGCAGCTGGTGAGTTTGAACCACTGACCTTGTGGTTTGCAGTCTAGTGCTGATTCTACAGCGTCACATCAGGATGGACCTGGTTTATGTATCTGTGGTTTTTGACTCCTTGGCTCACAGCCCTGTGGTGGGCATGTTGTTGTTGTTAAGTGCTGTTGAGTCAGTTCTGACCCATAATGACCCTGTATAGAGGTTCCAAGGAGCAACTACTGGGTATATGGCAGATGCTGTATATGAGCTATTTGAATGAATGAATGAATAAACAAATGGAAAACACAACATGAGACAAGCTCCTGACATGCTACTTAACCAGAGCTGCATTTATTCACCCCTTTAGCTCTCTCTTTACCTCTGACATTTATGTCTGTGTGGAAGTAGTGGCCAGACATAGGCTGAACATAAAGTGGCCCCAGGAGCTCCAGTTACATCTTCCCAGGTTTTCTCCACAGGAGAAAGAGAGCCGCTATTCTCCCATGTACACAGATTAAATCCAGGGAAGGGAGTGATTGACCTTCTTTCCTCATTTTACTTGCTCCTGACATCTTTCAAGAGAGTAACAAGTTTCCTGGTCAGTCATCTAAGGAGTTCATTTACTTCTCTGTAAAGGAGCTCTGGTAGCGTAGTGGTTACGAATCGGGCTGCGAACCTTAAGGTCAGCGGTTTGAAACTACCAGCTGCACCGCGGGAGAAAGATGAGGCTTTCTACTCCCGTAAAGATTTACACCCTCGGAAACCCTATACAGGGTCACTATGGGTCGGAACCGACTCGATGGCACATAACAACAAAAGCTGTGTTAGACAAATGCTGAACAGAGCTCATTTAATACCCTCCTTTTCCAGGGTCCAGGGGCCTCTGGTTCAGGGCCTGGAGCATGTTGATTAGATTTCATAGGTAATGTACCACTGAGGAATGCGAAAGAAGTTCACATTTCCCTGCAAAGCATTGTTTCAGTAGACCTGGCTGGCAAGTCCGGAAAAACAAGTACCTCTCCCTCCAAAGATGAGAACTGTGCTGAGGGAGAAGTTTCAGATCAGAAGGAACCCCCTGTCTTCCAGAAACAACATCTTGACTATTCCAGGAAAGAAGAGTTTATTATAATAATAGTAATGAGGAGGAGGAGAAACTGTATTTTTCTTACCTATACAATTATGATCTCCTCACAGGGTGGTTTGCAGGATAAAATTAAGATAACACATATGAAGCCAGGTTAGACATTGCTGTAGAGCATGAAATCTAAAGGCTATTTGCCTGTGAACGACTCCAGGCAGGCTGAACTTAATTCCATTTGTTGCCTAGGTTTAAGTGTTCAGAAGACAGTTTTTCTTGAGTACCTCATGCAACTCTGACAACAGAACTAAGAGTTTAAAGCAAAGTACATTTAAAAGTGGGTTTGGGCTCACTTCCCCCCAGCTGACCCTCAAAGGAACTTCCCTGTGCACACCCCCTAATAACTGCCTGGCTGTGATGTCATGCTCCCCCGCCCCTCAAAGTCTTAGAGACATTCTGTAAACTTTCCTATCTGCTATAATCCCCTCCCTGCTTCAGGAGGCCCTGCATGCATATGTAACACATTGTAGCCTTCAGCTGTGCTTGTGGGAAGTGATTCCTTTGTTCTCTGTGTCCTATAAAAGGTCACCATATAGAGGTGGTGGTGGTGTTGAGCCTGCTTTGGCTCATAGCAACCCTTTGAGTATAGGGTTTCTGATGAGTGGCTGGTGGGTTTAAACTGCTGAGCTTTCAATTAGCAGTCCAGTGCTTATCCTGCAGCTCCACACCAGGAGTCCATATTCCTGTTTAAAACTCTATAATATTTATGAAATCCTAGCGTGGCGTTGTAAGGAGCTCTGGTAGCATAGTGGTTAAGAATCAGGCTGTGAACCACAAGGTCAGCAGTTCGAAACTATCAGCTGCTCCGCGGGAGAAAGATGAGGGTTTCTGCTCCCGCAAAGATTTACAGCCTCTGAAACCCTGTACAGGGTGGCTATACAGCACATAACCTCCACCAGTGTGGCACTTTAGGTTGATGCGCTGGATTGCAAAGTCGGTTTTAACTGCAAGGTTGGTGGTTCAAGCTCACCAGTCACTCCTCGGAAGTCCTATACAGGGTCAGTATGGGTCGGAACTGACTCGACAACACTTAACAACGACAACAACAAAATATTTATGGACTCCTGGTGTAGTGCTGTAGGATAAGCACTGGACTGCGAACCACAAGGGCGAGAGTTCAAACCTTCCAGCTCTTCCTTGAAAACCCTACACAGTGTCACTATCAGTCGGAAGCAAATCGATAGCACTTAACAACAACATAGTACTTATATATTTGAAAATGGGGTCTCTTTTCTGTCCTACAACAACAAAAAAGAAAGTACTTTCAAATCTCAGCTGCTGTCCTACCACAACCTCCACCCTACTGTATTGGACAATTGTTGGTGAATGTGGTCGAGTCAGTTCTGACTCATAGTGACCCTGTATAGGGTTTCTAAGGAGTGGCTGGTGGGTTTGAACCACTGACTTTACATTTCAAATTGACCTTGTGGTCCAGTGTTTATCCTACAGAGCCATACCAGGACACCCTACTGGACAATTGTTGCTGTTGTTGAATGCCATCGAGTTGGTTCCAACCCATAGCAACCCTGTATAAGGTTTCAGAAAAATGGCTGGTGGGTTTGAACTGTTGACCTTGTGGTTAGCAGTCCAGTGCTTATCCTACAGCCCTACACCAGTATGCCATTGTTGTTGTTGTTGTTATCTGCTGTGGAGTCGCTTCCGACTCATAGCGACCCTGTACAGGGTTTCCAAGGCTGTAAGTCTACGGGGGCAGAACGCCTCAACTTTCTCCCACGGAACAGCTGATAGTTTTGAACTGCTGATCTGGCGGTTCACAGCCCAATTTGTAACCACTACGCTACCAGTATGTCATAGAAGTCCTTAAATGATGACTTAATGGATTGAGTTGTTGTTGTTGTTGTTGTTAGGTGCCATTAAGTCGGTACCGACCCACAGAGACCTTATGCACAGCAGAATGAAACACTGCCTGATCCTGGGCCAACTTCACTATTGTTGTCCATTGATGCTGCCACTTGGCCAATCCATCTCTCTGGGAGTCTTCCTCTTTTTCTCTGACCCTCCACCTTACCAAACATGATATCCTTCTCTAGCGACTGGTCCCTCCTGACAATGTGTCCCAAGTATGAGAGATGAAGTTTGGCCATCCTGGCCTCCAAGGAACACTCTGGATGCACTTCTTCCAACACAGATCTGTTGGTTCTTTTGGCAGCCCATGGCACTTTCAACATTTTCCTCCAACACCATAACTCAAAAGCATCGATTCTTCTATGGTCTTCCTTATTCACTGTCCAGCTTTTGCATGTATATGAGGTGATTGAAAATACCATGGCTTCAGGTGCACCTTAGTCCTCAAGCTGACATCTTTGCTCTTCAACACTTTAAAAAGGTCTTGTGCAGAAGATTTGCCTAATGCAAAATGTTGTTTGATTTCTTGACTGCTGTTTCCATGAGTGTTGATAGTTGATCCAAGAAGAATGAAGTCCTTGACAACTTCAATCTTTTCTCCATTGATAAGAATGTTGTTTATTGGTCCAGTGGTGAAGAATTTTGTTTTCTTTACATTGAGACATAAACCATACCGAAGGCTGTGCTCTTTGATCTTCATCAGTAAATGTTTTAAGTCCTCTTCACTTTCAGCAAGCAAGGTTGTATCATCTGCATATCGCAGGTTGTTAATGAGTCTTCCTCCAATCCTGATGCCATGTTTTCCTTCATATAACTCAGCTTCTCAGATTATTTGCTCAGCATACACGTTGAATAAGTATGGTGAAAGAATACAACCTTGTCACACACATTTTTTAAACCATTCAGTGTTCCCATGTTCTGTTCAAACAACTGTCACTTGGTCCATGTACAGACTCCTCATGAGCACAATTAAGTGTTCCGGAATACTCATACTTCGCAATGTTGCCCATAGCTTGTCATGATCCACACAATCGAAAGCCTTTGCGTAGTCAATAAAGCACAGGTAAACATCTTTCTGATATTTTCTGCTTTCAGCCAAGATCTATCAGACATCAGCAATGATATTCCTTGTTCCATGGCCTCTTCTGAATCCGGCTTGAACCTCTGGACATTCTCTGTCAGTGTATGCTTGCAGACATTTCTGTATCACCTTTAGTAAAACTTTAATCACATGGGCTATCAAAGAGATTGTCCGATGATTTCCGCATTCCATTGGGCCACCTCTCTTTGGAATGGGCACGAATATGGATCTCTTCCAATCAGATGGCCAGATAGTTGTCTTGCAAATTTCTTGGCAGAGATGAGTGTGTGCCTCCTGTGCCACCTCACTTTCTTGAAAGATTTCAATTTTTATTCCATCAATTTCTGGTGCCTTGTTCTTTGCCAATTCCTTCAATGCACCTTGGAATTCCTCCTTCAGTAACATTGGCTCTTGATGATATGCTACCTCTTGAAACAGCCAAACATTAACCATTTCCTTTTAGTATTGTGACTATGTGTATTCCTTCCATCTTCTCTTGATACTTTGTGCATCATTCAATAATTTGCCCAGAGAATCTTTCAATAATGAAAGTGGAAGCTTGAATTTTTTCTTCAGTTCCCCCAACTTGAGAAATGCTGAGCGTGTTCTTCCTTTTTAGTTTTCTGATTCCATATCTTTGCACATTTTGTTGCAATATTTGGCTTTATCTTCTCGAGCTGAATTTTGAATTTTTCTGTTAAGCTCTTGTACCTCCTCATTTCTTCCATTTGCATTAGCATCTCTACTTTGGAGAGCAAGTTTCAGTGTCTCTTCTAACATCCATTTTGACCTTTTCCTTCTTTCTTGTCTTCTCAATGACTTTTTGCTTTCTTCCTGTATAATATTCTTGATGTCATCCACAACTCTTCTGGTCTTTGGTCTTTAGTGTTTAATGTATCAAATCTGTTCTTTAGATGATCTCTAAATTCAGGTGGGATATATTCAATGTCATATTTTGGCTCTCGTGGACTTGTTTACATTTTCTTCAGCTTCAGTTTGAATTTGCATATGAGTAATGATGGTCTGTTCCACAGTCTGCCCCTGGTCTTGTTTTCACTGATGATATGGAGCTTTTCCTGACTGAGTAGTGACACATTTATCCTGGATACTTATATTCTTTACATTCAATAAAACATTCAATTTTATCTTTATAATTCCATTGTTTTAGTTTAAATTGGTTACTTTGAATATGAGATTAAGATTAATAATTTGAGCCAGATGAGTGTGTGAAACTTGAAATTTTAACTTCTGAAGTTACCTCAGGAGTCGTGATGAGGCAAATGGTTAAAAACTGGCTCCCGCTAGCCACTCCTTGGAAATCATATATATGGTCATGATGAGTCCAAAGTGACTCGACAGCACCTAACCACAATAACAACAACTAACTGAAAGGCTGTCAGTTGAAACCCCCCAGTGGTTCTGCAGAAGAAGGACCTGGCAACCTGGCAAGCTGCTTCCCTAAAGATTGTTGTTAAGTACCGTGGAGTCAGTTCCAACTCATAGCAATCCTGCACAGGGTTTCCGAAGCTGTAAATCTTTACGGGAGCAGAATGCCTCATCTTTCTCCTGCGGAACTGCTGGTAGTTTCGAACTGCTGACTTTGAGGTTGGCTGCCCGACTTGTAACTACTATGCTACCAGAGCTCCTACTCTATAGGGAAGTTCTACACTGCCATATGGAGTCACTATGAGCCAATTCTATGGCACCTAACAATAACAGCTTAATTTTAAGTTTGCGTTCTTTGACTGATAGACTGGAGACATTTTTTTCTAGTTATTTTAAGTCAGAATTAAAGACTGCAGTAGCAGGTTCTGTGGAATTTAATTAATCTAATTAGTTAATCTAATTAATTCATCCATAGCCTCATTATGCTGATGAGTGCTAGATGCTTGTGTCACAGGAGACAAATACTTGCAAGACACTTAGATTCAGAGGTAGGAAGTAGTTAAGTTCAGAACCAATGTTATAAGAAAAGGCCCAGAAAAAGCTGTTTTGTCTGTTTTGACTGTTGAGCTCATTAAGACGAATTGCTTTCAGGACAACCAACCCTCAAATTACAAACTCAGTTGTGCTGCAAAATTCCTTTAGTCCTCTGTTGTTTGGACGCAGGAATGGAAACTGTGCTGCCCATAGTGGTGAGATCTGGGTAACCCACAAAGTAGCTGTGTGTTCCAGCCTGAATTCTGGGTCCTGGAACCAAGGAGTCTGTGGTGGGGAGGGAGAAAGTCCCCATTCATTACTTCTCTTTTCCAGGACACAGAGAGCTAGCTGCCCTATGTCTGAAAGTGCTTGCCTGGGACTCACGGTCCCTTCGCTATCCCTAGATTGTTTGTGTAATTGTTGGATTATGTGTCCATTTTTCGGGGGGGGGGGCATCCAAAGTCTTCCTGTGACTCTAGAAGATGTTATTGACAGCCACGCCTCTCCAAAAGATGAGAAATCCTAATCCTAGACCATGTTCTAAAATAAACCAGGTGTATATCTGGTTTCTGCCCACCTTCTATTCTACTTCTCCCTCCTTTTCCTGGCAACTCTTCAAAGTAGTGTACCCACCACACCCAGCCCCTCCAGTAGGTAGTAGGTGGAGTGGGCTGGGAGAAGAGGGAGAGAAAGTCCAGAGGTCAAAGACTCCCCAGACACCTAGGAATCTCCAGATTTCCCAGGACCGGTTCTAGCTTCTGTCTGTTCTGGGGCCATTTCTGAAAATGCATCTTTTGGGCACCCTTTAAGTGTGGTCAGCATCATATTGTTAAAATTTCCAGGAAGCATTAGCGGCACAGAACCTAGGGGCCATGGTTCTGCTCAAATGTTTTAACTTCTCTCAAAGTCAGGAGGGGAAAAAGTGAATATAATTTAGCTCATCTTTGTACCCACACAGTGATAGCATGCAATTTTTAATATATTTATGGCAAAGGGACCCACTAAAGCAAAAATGTCCCAGGCCCATGAAAGTCCTGATTGAAATCTGCATTCTAACCAGCTCTCTCCCCCACCTTCTAATGCACTGAAAGGTTTTGCCATCCTTGTTAGGTGGCAGGGCTGTAGGATGGGGTGATTTAGGATCTACCATCAATGAGATGTTAAAGGGCCATCTGGGCAGACCGATGCCATCAGACTGTGGATCATTTTAGAGTCCAGAACAGTTAAATCTACAGCATCCCAGGGCAAGAGTAAGGGACATTCCTCAAAAGGGGAAGAGAGAAGTCTCACTTTCAGGGAGACAGAGGGAATAAAGGGGTTGCAAATCAGGGCCTGCATAGCCTGGATGCTGGCCACCCCCTTGGTCCAGACCCAAAGCTTAGTTCTTGGATTCTCCACCCCTGGAAAGGGTGGGATGAGGGTGGTCACTGCATGATCATGGCTTATCTTCTAGCTAATCAGGAACTGGTTCTACCCCACCCCTGCCAGCTCCCTGGTAAGTGAGAGCTGTGTTAGTCTGAGGAATTACCCACATTCCAAAAACATGTTGTTTCTATGTCATCTCTTCAGAAAAGCCTCTCCTGACCCCCAGACCTTAGCAGTGCTCTGAGCTGCTCTGTTAGTGCCTGGATCCGTGTTGAGCAAGGATCATGCACTAGTGAAATTGACTAACATCTGAAGCCTGCAAGTTCATGAGCTCCGCAAGGTAGAGAGATCAGTTGTACCATAGATGGCCATACCATTTACAAGCTTTTAAGACCTCGGGCACTACTAAACAACTAGGAATAGAACATTAGCACTAAGCACACTTATTAGGCCAATTAAGTGGGCAGGCTCAAGAAACCATGACCCTAACTTTCCAAACCAAGGAACCAAATCCCATGAGCTACTTCCTTCTTTTTCGTTTTTCCCATATGGTTTACAGTCTCACTGCATCTCCAGTGCCTGCTTGAATAAATGAATGACAACTATTGGTGTGTGGGTGAGGCCAAAGAGACAGACTATTATTTTTCCCTATTCCCAAATTGGGTCAACAGTCTGACAAATATAAATACAATAAATACACTGCTTTGGATAATGGGGTAGAATATTTCAAATGGGAATTGTCTCAGAAAACTGAGAAGACTTAGTCATAAACCTCAAATATGCAGGCAGCCTCTCTTAGAAATCCAGTATTGAAAGTTTTCCAAGCCAAGAAATTCTCTTCACATTTCATCCAAATCCTGCACTTCAATTAATTTTAACACATTTCCACTAGATCTGGCTTTGGTGAACTTAAAAAAATATATCCTTAGATACCAACCATCATTAAAAAAAAAAAAAAAAATTCATTGTTAGGCCTTCCCTATTAGCACTGAGAGATTTGCGCAGAAATATCTGAAGCCAGGGCTAAATTTGGCATACTCGAGTGTGTTTTTGCCTCATCCCTAATACCACTCTTCCTCTCTCCCCTCCCTGTGAGTGATAGGATTAGATCAATTCTAACATGATGTTTTAGCCTTGCAAAATTGCTCCAATGAAAAAAGAGTCTGTTTCCTTGAGTCTAAGGCCAGTCTCAGCTTTGCAGATAATTGGCTCTCTCTCCTGTGAGGGACCATGGATGGTCACAGCCAAATAGCAGCAACCCCACTGGCAGGATGGAGGGAGTTAGAGGATATAAGGGGTTTTGTACTGTTGTTGTTAAGTGCTGTTGAGTCTATTCTGACCCACAGGAACCCTGTATAGGGTTTCCAAGAAGCAGCTGGTGAGCTTGAACCATAAACCTTGCAGTTCAAATGACTTTGCAGTCTGATGCATTAGCCCACAGCACCACACCAAGGTTTTATAGTATCCCCCAAATTCATATCAACCCAGAACCTCATAATGTGACCTTATTTGGAAACAGGGTCTTTGCAGATGAAGTTAGTCAAGTAGAGATGAGGTCATAGTAGATTAGGGTAAGCCCAAAATCCAGTGACTGGTCTCCTTATAAGAGGAAATATACACAGGGACAGAGATACACACAGGGAGAATGCTATGTGACAAGAGAATCAGAGATTGGAGGGATGCATGTACAAGCTGGGAGCACCACGAATTGCCAGCAATCACCAGTAGCTAGCAGAGAGCAATGTCTTCCTCAGAGCCTCCAAAGGAACCAGCCTTACTTACCCCTTGATTTTGGACTTCTGGGCTCCAGAACTATGAGGAACTGCATATTTGTTGCCTTAGATCACCTAGTTTATGGTAATTTACCATAGCACCCCCAGGAGACCTGGTGTAGCACTGTAGGATAGGCAATGGACTGCTAACCACAAGGTCAGCAGTTTAAACCCACCAGCTGCTCCTCGGAAATCCTATATAGGGTTGCAGTGAGTCAGAACCGACTCCATGGCACATAGCAACAACAAGGAGACCTGAGTTCAATTCCTGGCCAATGTACCTCAAGCATGGTGGTGGTGGTAGTGTGCCATGAAGTTGGTTCCAACTCATAGTCACCCTGGTAAAGAGTTTCTGAGGCTGTATATCTCTACGGGAAGTGAAAGCCTCATCTTTCTCCCACAGAACAACTGGTAGTTTCGAACTTCTGACCTTGAGGTTAGCATTCTGACTCATAACCACTTTGCTACCAGAGCTCTCTAACTCAAGCATAGCTACCACACATCTGTCAGTTAAGGCTTGTATGTTGCTATGATACTGAATAGGTTTTAGTGAAGTGTCCAGACTAAGACAGACGAGGAAGAAAGGCCAGGCAATCTACTTTTTAAAAGTTAGTCAGTGAAAACCTACTGGATCACATTGGTCTAATCCTAATGTGTCTGAGGCAGCCACAAGGCAGGGGACTGACTCCACACAACAGCTAACAACAACAAGAACAAAGAAGTTAATAAAGAGGCTGCCTTTGGAAATCCCCAAGGAACGGAATTTGCTCATCTATATCATCTGTGGTCAGAGCTCCTTCTGCATCATTCTGTTGTGCCAGAATAGGAATGAGCAAAAGATTTTGAGTTTGTGACAGCTAGTTACAGGGCTACCCTCAGATAACAACCCTGTGCAAAGTCCAGACTTGGGGTAGGGCTAGAATGCACCCCACTCTTCAGTTTCCCTGTAAGATAAGCACTGGATTGTGAACCACAAATCAGCAGTTTGCACTGATCAGCAGCTCTGTGGAAAAAAGCTGAAGGCTTTCTGCTTCCGCGACAATTTACAGCCTTAGAAACTCTATACAGGGTTGCTATGAGTCAGAACCAACTCGACGACACTTGACAACAACAACAAAAGTACCAAACACAAACCCACTGACAACATGTTGATTCAGACTTATAATGATCCAGTGGGATAAGCACTGGACTGCTAATGACAAGGTCGGTGGTTCAAACCCAGCAGTTGCTCCTTGTAATCCCTATACGGGGTCGCTATGAGTTGGAACCGACTTGATGGCACTTTAACAACACAACAACAATAGGGTTTTTCAAGACTATAAATCTTCATGGGAGCAGACAGCCTCATCTTTCTCCTGAGGAGTGGCGGGTGAGTTTGAACTTCTGACCTTGTGGTTAGCCATCTAGTCCTTATCTTACAGCACCACCAGGACTCCAGGCTTTGTATAGCAGAGATGACACTATGAGGGGCTTCAAAAATTAGTTGAAAAATTCCATTATCTTTTCATTCCATTTTTCCATGAACGTTTTAAAGCCCCTTAAATAGCCAGTGTGCAGATAAAACTAGTGAATGAGCAAAATTTCTCTGAAAATGTACAAGACTAGGTGCTAGGGAGATCTCCACAAGGCAAAATACATTTGGAGGTTATGACCCAGCTCTTATTAGAAATGTAATAAAACCTACCATTTATTAAGCACTTAGCATGCCAGATACTATGCAAAGCACTTTAAAAGCCTTGTCTCATTTTGGCCTCAAGTCAGACCTTTTGGGGTAAAGAATTTGCCCAAGGTCAAAGAGCTAGTAACAGAGATACACATAACAAGTAAGAAAGGAAGAGTTCAAGACAGCAAGTGATTGGGACATGAGTTAGCAGGAGAGGCAACAGACAGTCATAAAAATATCTGTAATTAAGATGAAAATGGTTCCACCTCACAGTACTGCTCAGAAGCTGAAATGAGCTAATATTTCAAAGGACTTCTTTATTAAAAGTTTACCTAGAGTAAGCTCTCAATAAATATTCGCTGTTGTACTTATTGAAGGCAGTGATGGTTCCAGGGTCAAATTCTTGCCTTCCATGTGGGAGACATGGTTCATTTATAGTCAGTGTACCTCACACGCAGCTGTCAGTCACTGACCAGTCTGTCCGTGAAGGTTTATGCACTGCTATGATACTGAACAAGTTTCAACAGAGCATCCAGATTAAGACAGACTAGGAAGAAAGACTTGGCAATCTAATTCCAAATAGCAACTAATGGAAACCCTATGGATCACAATGGTCTTCAGTCAGGAGCTAACAAGAGCAAATTGTCAGTGTTATTAAAATGATGAGCTGAAGGATCCCGAGACTTCTAGATGAAAAGACTGCCTGAAGAAAAGCAGAGATTCAAGAGTGGATATATTTTATTCTGGAGTTGGGAATTTATATTCAGTATGAAGGTGAGGAAAACAGATAAATGAATCATCTCTTGAATTGGATGAGGGGTGGGTGGGAGGTGGGAGGCATAGGCTCGAGGCTCTACCCTATCTTCCCTGCTAGGAGTCAAACTTCCTTTACCTGTTCTATCCACCAACTAACCCAAACCCAGGGCTGTTGAGTCAATTCTGACTCTTTGTGACCCTGTAGGACAAAGCAGAACTTCCCCCACAGGGGTCTCAAGGCTGGCAATCTTTACAGAAGCAGTCTGCCATAGCTTCCTCCTGCACAGTGGCTGGGGGGTTCGAATCACTTGCCTTTAAGTTAACAGTTGAGCGCTTTCACCACAGTGAAATGTGTTACTCACAGCATCTCATTATGGGGTGATGTCTGAAGAAAGAACTCTGGTTCCTAGCTTTGCACCTGCTAGACATTGGGCTCATCACTTCGCCTCTGTGTCCCAACTGTGAAATGGGAATAAAACTAGTGTTTTTCTCCCAAGATGGCCAGGAGCGCTGTACCAGTCAATGCACATCAGGAGTGTAAAACAGTGCTGACACTAATACTCACAAAGAACTGTCACCTTGTACAAAGGAAACAGCTGACCAGAAGCAGAATGACAGTAACAAGCCAGCCAGGCTGCTCAGTAATATGTCCTATACATTACCACCACCACTTGTTTGTCAGTTTGTCATACTGTGGTGGCTTGCATGTTGCTGTGACGCAGGAAACTATGTCACTGGTATTTTAAATGCCAGCAGGGTGACCTATGGAGAACAGGTTTCAGCAGAATTTCTAGATGAAGACAGACTAGGAAGAAGAGATTACCACTTCTGAAAGGTTGTTGTTGTTAGGTGTCATTAAGTTAGTACTGACTCATAGCGACCCTAGGTACAACACAATGAAACACTGCCTGATCCTGGGCCAACTTCACAATTATTGTCATGCTTGAACCCATTGAAGCTGCCACTTTGCCAATCAATCTCGCTGGGGGTCTTCCTCTTTTCCTCTGACCCTCCATCTTACCAAACATGATATTCTTCTCCAGTGACTGGTCCCTCCTGACAATATGTCCGAAGTATGAGAGACAAAGTTTAGTCATCCTGGCCTCCAAGGAGCAATCTGGATGCACTTCTTCCAAAACCGGTCTATTGGTTCTTTTGGCAGCCCATGGCACTTACAACATTCTCCTCCAACACCATAACTCAAATGCATCAATTCTTCTATGGTCTTCCTTATTCACTGTACAGCTTTCGCATGCATATGAGGTTATTGAAAATACCATGGCTTGGGTCAACCACACCTCAGTCCTCAAACTGACATCTTTCCTCTTCAACACTTTAAAAAGATCGTGTGCAGCAGATTTGCCTAATGCAAATATGTCATTTGATTTTTTGAGTGTTGATAGTTGATCCAAGAAGAATGAAGTCCTTGACCACTTTAATTTTTTCTCCATTGATAAACATGTTGTTTATTGGTCCAGTGGTGAGGAATTTTGTTTTCTTTACATTGAGATGTAATCCACACCGAAGGCTGTGGTCCTTGATCTTCATCAGTGCGTATTTTAACTGAAAACCTTAACTGAAAAGCACCAGAAAATTGTCAGCTATAGCTCTGGAAGATGAAAATATTGAATAACACAAGAACATTGTCAAACATAGGGCCAGAAGATGGGTCCCTCAGGTTGGAAGACACTTAAAATGCAACTAGAGAAGAACTTCCTACTCAAAGTAGAAGTGACCATGATGATGTGAATGGAGTAAGCCCCAGGAACTTCATATGCTGATGGGGAACAACTCAAAATAAGGAGAAACAGCTGCAAACATCCATTAATAACTGGAACATGGAATATACAGAGTATGAATCTAGGAAAACTGATATCCTAGGCATTATTGTTGGTAAGTGCCTGCCATTGAGTCAGTTCCGATACCTAGTGACCCTGTATAATGTTTCCGAGGAGCAGCTGGGTGGGTTTGAACTGTTGACCTTGTAGTTCACAGTCCAGTGCTGATCCTAGTAAACCATATTACTGTCTGATTCAAAATGACCAATACCAGTTCATTTCTACTCACTAATCTTCAGCATCAACGAGTGGAAATGGACTGGTATTGGTCATTTTGAATCAGACAATCACATGGTTTACTATGCTAGGAATGTCAAATTGAACAGGAATGGTATCATATTCATCATCAGAAAGAACATTTCAAGATCTATCTAGAAATATAATGCTGTCTGTGATAGGCTAGCATCTATACGTCTACAAGGAAGACCAATCAATACCACTATCATTCAAATTTATGCACCAACCACTAAAGCCAGTGATAATGAAGTTGGAGTCCTGGTGTGGTGATGTAGAATAAGCACTGGACTTCTAACCACAGGTTGGCAGTTCAAACCCACCAGTCACTCCTTGGAAACCCTATACAGTGTCTTTATGAGTTGGAACTGATTCCATGGCTCTTAACAATGACAAAACAACCAACTTTTTTCATTTGAAATTGCCAGACATACAATCAAGATGCATTGATCATTACTGGTGATTGAAATGTGAAAGTTGGAAACAAAGAGGAAAGATCAGTACTTGGAAAATATGGTCTTGGTCATAGAAATTATACTGAAGATCGCATGATAGTATTTTGTAAGAACAACAATTTCTTCATTACAAATACCTTTCGTTTAAACAACATAAAAGGTGACTATGATACTGGGCTCCAGAAGACTAGAAAGTCATGAAATGAAGTTTATCAGAGTAGGGAAAATACCTGCAGGGGAGACGTGCCACAGACAGCACAGCCTCTCCATGCTCACAGTGTTTTGATAGTGAGGGGTTAAGCTGCAGAGACCGTTCTGCCTGATTTCAAAAAAAGTGGCACTGAAAACTAATTAAGGGGTAGTTAATAAGTAGTTGATGGTTAACAACTCCACTGGGTAACTGAATAGGGAGGGAGGGCTTACCTACCCCACTGAGTTCCAGACCCACCAGGAAAAAGTTGAAAAAAAAATTTTTTTTAAATCTTGTTTATGTCCTGCCCTCCTGACAAGGAGACAGATTTTTAAACTCTTGTCTAGTCCTGCCCTTCTGTTCTTTGTATTTGGAGGTTTTCTTTTTTTTTCAGTGGTTCTATTGACCTTTTCCCACTGTTGCCACTACTGATCTTTTTCCTCAGTAATTTTCCTCCTGTGTTCTGTTTTATTTTTTTTTTTAATTTTTTATTGTGAACTGAGTGAAGGTTTATAGGGCAAATCATCAGTTTTACAGTCAATAAATCATACTTTGTTTCATTGCAATGATTATAATCCCCTCCTCCTGTGTGCTCTTAGCCTAACAATTATACATCTGAACCTCACCAGATGGAATACACGGGAATCAAATTGACTAAATCTATGGGAAGAGATGGTGAAAAAACTCAACATCATCAGCCAAAACAAGATCAGGGGCAGACTGTGGGATATACCACGAATTGCTCATATGCAAGTTCAGACTGAAGATGAGAAAAATTAAAACAAGTCCAAAGAGCCAAAATATGGCCTTAAATATATCTCCCTGAATTTAGACATCATCTCAAGAATAGATTTAATCCATTAAACACTAATGACTAAAGACCAGAAGAGTTGTGGGATGACATCAAGACATCATCCATGAAGCAAAGGTCATTTAAAAAACAGGAAAGAAAAGACCAAGATGGATGTCAGAAGAGACTCTGAAACTTGCTCTTGAGCATAAAGAAGCTAAAGCAAATGGAAGAAATAAGCAAGTAAAAGAGCTGAACAAAAATTTCAAAGGGTAGCAAGAGAAGATAAAGTAAACTATTATAATGAAATGTGCAAAGACCTGGTATTAGAAAACCAAAAAGGGAGAACACACTCAACATTTCTCAAGCTGAAAGAACTGACAAAAAATTCAAACCTTGACTTGTAATACTGAAGGATTCTTTGGGCAAAATATTGAATGATGCAGAAAGCATCAAAAGAAGGTGGAAGGAATACACAGAGTCATTGAACCAAAAAGATACTGTCAATATTCAACCATTTCAAGAGATATCATATGATCAAGAACTGTTGGTACTGAAGGAAGAAATCTAAGTTGCACTGAAGGCTCTGGCAAAAAACAAGGCTCCAGGAATTGACAAATTGAAAAATTTCAACAAACTAATGCAGTACTGGAAGCATTCACTATGTTAAGAAATTTGGAAGATAGCTACCTGGTCAATCAATTGGAAGAGATTCATACCCGGGTTCATTCTTAAAAGATGTGATCCAGCGGAATGCAGAAATCATCAAACAATGTCGTTAGTATCACATACAAGTAAAATTTTGCTGAAGATAATTCAAAAGCGGTGGCAGCAGTACTTCAATCTAGAACTGCCAGAAATTCAAGCCAGCTTCAGAAGAGGATGCAGAACTAGGGACATCATTGCTAACGTCAGATAGATCTTGACTGAAAGCACAGAACACCAAAAAAGATGGCTACTTGGGCTTTATTAAGCTATGCAAAGGTTTTTGACTGTGTGGATAATGACAAACTATAGATAACATTATGGAGAATGAGTATCTCAGAACACTTGATTGTGCTCATTAGGAATCTGTACATAGTCTAAGAGGCAGTTGTTCAAACAGAAAAAGGAGATACTGAACACTTTAAAATCAGGAAAGGTGTGAGTCAGGGTAATATCCTTTCATTATACTTATTTAATCTGTATGCTGAGCAAATAATCTAAGAAGCTAGACTATAGAAGGAGAGCATGGCATCAGGACCGGAGGAAGACTCGTTAACAACCTGACATATGCAGATAATACAAGTTTGCTTACTGGAAGCAAAGAGGACTTGAAATATTTACTGATGAAAATCAAAGACTACAGCCTTCAACATGGATTGTACCTCAGTGTAAAGAAAACAAAAATCCTCATAACTGGATCAATAAGTAACATCATGCTAAATGGAGAAAAGATGGAAGTTGTCAAAGACTTCATTTTACTTTGGTCCACAATCAAGCAGCAGTCAAAAAATCAAAGGACATATTGTATTAGGCAAATCTGTTGCAAAGTCCTCTTAAAAATGTTAAAGAGCAATTATGTCACTTTGAGAACTAAGGTATGCCTGACCCAAGGCATGGTATTTTCAATCACCTCATATACAGGTGAAAGTTGCACAATGAATATGAAGACTATAGAAGAATCTATGCAGCATTTGAATTATGGTGTTGGAGAAGAAGTACCATGGGCTGCCAGAAGAACAAACAAATTTGTGTTGGAAGAATGCTCCTCAGAAGCCTGGAGGGTGAGACTTCTCTTATACTTAGGACATGTTATCAAGAGGGACCAGTCCTTGGAAAAGGACATCATGCTTCATAAACTTGAGGGTCATCAAAAAGGAGGAAGACTCCAACAGGATGATTGATACTGTGGCAGCAGCAATGAGCTCAAATATAACAATTGTGAGGATAGCGCAGGACCAGGCAGTGTTTTGTTCTGTTGTGCATAGCATCGCTATAAATTGGAACCAAACCAAAGGTACCTAACAACAACAACACACACTACCAAGGAGTCCTAGTGGTGCTGTGTGTTGCTCATGGGAATGCTAACTGGCCACTCCTTGGGAGATAGATCAGGCTGTCTACTCCTGTAAAGATTTACAGTCTCAGAAACCATAGGGAGCAGTTCTACTCTTTCCTATAGGGTCCTATATGTCAGAGTCAACTTTCATAGCAGTAATTTTAGTTTTTGGTTTTTATAGACACTAGAACTCTGACCCTGCACTTCCACTTCCTAAATAAAAACACTGTGCTAAGGACTTCATACATATAATTCTTTTAAAGTCTTAAAATCTTATGTGGTATTATTATTACTTATCCCGGTGTGACGCTGTGGGTTAATGCACAAGACTGCAAAGCCATTTGAACGGCAAGGTCGGTGGTTCAAGCTCACCAGTTGCTCCTCGAAAACCCTATATAGGGTCACTATGGGTTGGGACCAACTTGACAGCACTTAACAACACTGATCCATTTTACAGATAAGGAAACTGAAGCCCAGACAACAACTCATCCAAGGGCACAGAGCTAGTTAGTGGCAGAGCAGCACACAAACTTAGCCAATCTGGATAAGACTATTAGATTTTGCTTTAATAAGGTGGCATATTCATTTGTAGTCCAGTTTCAAGGGATAGGCATAAAAGCTTCAATGTGATTTCAGGGACAAAGGATAGAGGCCTGCTGGCCTGTGTATGGGATAAGCAGACTGGGAGCCTTAGCCTTTGTTACTGGCTCTAGGAATATTCTAGGAACTAGCCCACATGGGACAATGTCCTCCAAGACCCAATATCCTGGTAAGCCCCTCTTGTTGCTGAGTTTCCTTTGCTCTTCCACAGGTGTCCTTCACCTTGAGCCTCCTCAGTGTCCTGTCTTCCACTCAATGCTGGTGTGAAAAGCAGCACAGCTGTCTGACTCCTGGGTTCAAAGCCCAATTCTGTCATAAACAAAAACACAAAACCCTCCTGCTGGTGAGACACCACCATGAACTGGCTGTGATTTAACCTTCCCATGTCTCTGTTCCCCATCTATAAAATAGGGATGTTGTTGTTATTGTTAAGTGCCATCGAGTCACTTCGAACCCATAGCGACCCTGTATAGGGTTTCCAAGAAGCAGCTGGTGAGCTTGAACCACCGACCTTGAGGTTCAAATGACTTTGCAGTCTGCCGAATTAGCCCACAGTGCCACACCAGGACTCCAAATTAAGAATAGTTTGCTTCTATTTCTTTTGCTTTATTCTGAGGATTATATCAAACACTGTCTGTAAAGCAAGTGACACATGAAACCAGTTGCCATGCCATCGAGTGGATTCTGACTCACGGTGACCCCATGTGTGTCAGAGTAGAGTGTGCTCCATGGGGTTTTTCAATGACTGACTTTTTGGAAGTAGATCCCCAGGGCTTTTATTCTGAGGCACTTCTGGGTGTACTGGAACAGCCAACCTTTCATATGACAAACTAAATTAACCATTTAAGCCACTCAGGTACTCCAAAAGTGCATATTGTTGTTGTTGTTGTTGTTAGGTACCATCGAGTCGGTACCGACCCATAGTGACCATGTTGTTGTTATTGTTGTTGTTAAGTGCCATTGAGTCAATTCCGACCCATAGCGACCCTGTATAGGGTTTCCGAGGAGCAGCTGATAAGCTTGAACCGCTGAACTTGCAGTTCAAATGGGTTTGTAGTCTGGTACATTAACCCACAGCGCCACTAAATTCACTAGTTTCATCCTCCTCCCCCAACCCCCTCTGTCTCCTCCTCATCCATCCACCCTTTTATCTAATTGCAGAATCTTGTGCTGTAGCTCTTTACTGCAAACATCTCGCCATCGTATGTGAAAACAGTCCAGTCAAATAGATGCCAAATCGATCCAAACTTAACCAATATTAGTAATTAACATTTAGAACACTTACTATGTAGCGGCCTGGTGCAGAGTGTTTTAAATGCATTTCCTAATTAAATCTTCACTAACCATGAACTTCCAAGGTTTCAGCGCTAGTGACTAAGTTGCTCAAGGTCACTCAGGGACATGACAGATTCAGTCGTCTAGTTCCACTGCCACACCCCCAGAGCAGGCGGCCTAACGGGGCTGTTGGCGCGATTTCTTCCCCAGTGAGGGTAGTCTCTTCATCTAGAAGCCCAAATTCACCGGACCTAGAGAGGGGACAGCATTGACTTGGGGCGGGCGCGCCCTCTAGGGGAGCCGGATGGGAAAACCGAGAAAGCAAGCGCGGTGGAGCGGAAGGATTTAATAGGGACTTCAAAGACCCTGCTGCCTTCAGCAAGCACTCCTCCCAGTTGGGGGACAGCAGCAGTGACAGCAGCAGTGAGCCGAAGCAACTCAGAGAATCCCCAAATCCGAATTCAGGTTCAAACGTAGACTGACCTAACCCTCACCCACGTGAGGATCTAGAATGCAGTGGATGAGAATCTCAGAACAAGGGAGGTGCCCACAAGAGCCAGAGCCACAGGCTGAATAGTGCTGATAAGCTGACATGGAGACACTACTTCAGCTTTGCTAATCAGTGGCAGCCAGGTGAGATGAAATGTGTTCATGTCCAACTAAAAGAATTTCAAAACTTGAGGACAACGGCCTTGGAGAAGATAAAGTTTCAACTAAGCAATATACCACTGGTAGGGAAAGGGATTCCTGCTTTGGGTGCAAAGATTCCATGATTCTGTGACAGGTGCTGTTTAGAGAAAAATACACTGTGGGAAGTCTGTGCTACCATGCGGGGCATTAATCTGAGGATCACAGAACATTTGGAGGAAATATTAAAAAACAGGGGTTTAGCCTAATGCATCTCAAGATATGGTACCCACCAACAGCTTCAGCATCACCTGAGAACTTGTTTAAAATATAAGTTTGGGGATCCACCTTACACCTGCTGAATTAGAAACTCTTGAGGGCAGAACGAGGAATTTGTGTTTTAGCCAGCCTCCATAGACTCTGATCCAGACTAAAGTTTAAGAACCACTTTTTTTTTTTTTAATTGTGAATTATATGTTAGTTTACATGGGTGAACATTATCTTTGTATTCATCCTATCGTATTTTGTTTCATTGCAAAGATCACAATCCCTTGCATGCATCATCAAACAACCAAAGGGTACACCCCACATGCGTGCTCCCCTCCCCTGGCACACAGCCCCTCTCCCTCCCTAAGTTCAGAGTCTCAAACTTCACTTTTCTCCCTTGATGGTTCCAGGGATCTCTGCTGCTGGACTGCAAAATCAGCACTCCCCTCCTTTTGTTACCAAACATTTACATTTACCTTTCAAACACTCACTGTCAGACCTGATAGCAATCATTCCCTATTGAACCACAGGAGTCTTTTCCCTCTCACCTTTTATCAACCCCATCCAGACAGGTTGGAAATAATTCAGTGGAGATTCTACCTTTCCCTGTATCCTCTGGAGCTAGGTTCCCTATTGAAAGCTTGTAAGCCAGTCACTTCTTGTCTTTGTAGTTCCCCAATTTTGGGTAGCCAATGTCTAAGTTTCCCCTCCCTGCAGAACCATTTGTTCTTATACACTCATCTTGTTGACCCCCCCATATATGCTTATGTAATATTTATTTTATTACTGTTAATATAACAATATGTTGTTGTTAGGCACCATTGAGTCACTTCTGACTGAAAACAACCATATGTACAATAGAATGAAACACTGCCCACTCCTGTGCCATCCTCACAATTGTTGCTTCATTTGAGCTCATTGTTGTATCTCACTGAGGGTCTCCCTCTTTTTCACTGACACTTTGCCAAACTAATCTCATTCTCCAGGGACTGGTCTCCATGACAACACGTTCAAAGTGAGTGAGACCATACGTTGTTGATGCTGTTAAGTGCCTTTGAGTCGGTTCCGACTCATAGTGACCCTGTATAGGGTTTCCAAGGAGCAACTGGTAAGCTAGAACCACCAACCTTGCAGTTCAAACTGACCTTGCAGTCCAGCACATTAGCCAGCAGTGCTACACCAGGACTGCAAGTATATATGTATATTTAAGCATGGTGGTTCCATATGATAAGCATTGAACTAAGAACCACAAGGTCTGAGGTTCAAGCCCACCAGCTACTTTGCTCCTTGGAAACCCTATAGTATAGTTGTTACATGCCATCCAGTTGATTCTGACCCATAGTGACACTGTATACAGTTTCCAAGGAAGTAGCTGGTGAGCTTGAACTGCCAACCTTGCAGTTCAATCAGAACCGACTCGACAGTTTCACTTAACAACAACAACAGCAATAATGGGTTGACACAAAAATGAACAATCCATAGGATCTTCTCAGTAGATGTTTACAGTATTTGGGAAATTCAATTTCAACCCAAGACAAACTGGTCTGTACTAGAGTCAAAGGATGAACACAAAAATGGCATGGAGGATGAAAGGATTTCTCTGCTTATGAGTTATCACTGAGGAGCTCTGATAGCGTAGAGGTTACAAATGGGGCTGCTATCCTCAGGATCAGCAGTTCGAAACTACCAGCTGTTCCGCGGGAGAAAGATGTGGCTTTCTGTGCCCGTAAAGATATTGGAAACCCTGTACAGGGTTGTTATGAGTTGGAACCGACTCCACAGCACATAACAACAGCAACAATGAGCCATCACTATTAAAATAGTGACATGTAATTTGAATCTTGAAGGATGTATGTGATTTCCGGTGAACACAGAAGAAAATAATTATTTCTTAATTACAGTTCACATATTTTATACTTAGGGTTTTCTTTTATTCTCAACAGAGCGCAATAGTGGTTATTCTCTATATATGCCTTGCTTGGATGATAACAAACAAGAAAGGGAAAATAAATGATGCACTTTATTTTGCAAGGTCACAAATCACCCAGGTGCATGGTTGGGAACTGTCAACTCAGATGCTACTGGTTTTGAGTAGAGGAGCCATACGTAGAAGGAGGATTATCTGGTGACAGCACGAATGGAGACCTGGTGTGGTAATGCAAGTTAATGCGCTGGACTGCAAGGTTGGTTTAAACCACAAGGTTGGTTGAAACTCACCAACCACTCCTTGGAAACCTTATACAGGGTTACGATGGGTCGGACCACACTCAATGGCACTTAAAAACAACAATAACAGTAATAATGCACTGCTATGTATGACATGTTAGAAGCATGAAATGGGTGGGTCTAGGGGGTGAAGAAATACTAACAGGGAGCAAGAGAGAAGAAATGGAGGAGGGACTGATGGAATTTGGTGTCCACTAAGTGGAAGCCAAGGAGCTCTAGTAGCATAGTGGTTACGAATTGGGCTGCTAACCTCAAGGATGGCAGTTCAAAACTACCAGCAGTTCCACAGAAGAAAGATGAGGCGTTCTGCTCCCATAAAGATTTACAGCCTCGGAAAGATTTACAGTCACTATGAAGAAAGTGAGGCAGCATAGGAGGCACTCACTCATCTGTGCCAAGAAATTTGGAAGACAACTCTCTGGCCGACTGATTGGAAGAGATCCTTATTTGTGCCCATTCCAAAGAGAGGTGACCCAATGGAATGTGGAAATCATCAGTCAATCTCTTTGATATCTCAAGCGAGTAAAGTTTAGCTAAAGGTAATACAGAAACAGCTATTCTCATACATTGACAGAGAACTTCCAGAGGTTCAAGCCGGATTCAGAAGAGGCCATGGAACGAGAGATATCATTGCTGATGTCCGATGAATCTTGGCTGAAAGCAGAGAATATCAGAAAGATGTTTACCTGTGTGCTTTATTGACTATGCAAAGTTTTTCGATTGTGTGGATCATGACAAGCTATGGACAACATGATGAAGTATGAGTATTCCACACTTAATTGTACTCGTGAGGAATCTGTACCTGGACCAAGAAGCAGTTGTTCGAACAGAACATGGGAACACTGAATGTTTTAAAATTAAGAAACGTGTGCAACAAGGTTGTATACTTCACCATACTTATTCAACCTGTATGCTGAGCAAATAATCCGAGAAGCTGGGTTCTACGAAGAAAAACGTTGCATCAGGATTGGAGGAAGACTCATTAACAACCTGCAATATGCAGATGATACAACCTTGCTTGCTGAAAGTGAAGAGGACTTAAAACATTTACTGATGGAAATCAAAGAGCACAGCCTTCAATATGGATTACATCTCAATGTCAAGAAAACAAAAATCCTCACCACTGGACCAATAAACAACATTCTTATCAATGGAGAAAAGATTGAAGTTGTCAAGGACTTCATTCTTCTTGGATCAACTATCAACACTCATGGAAGCAGCAGTCAAGAGATCAGATGACATATTGCATTAGGCAAATTTGCTGCACAGGAACTCTTTGAAATGTTGAAGAGCAAAGATGTCAGCTTGAGGACTAAGGTGCGCCTCATCCAAGCCATGGCATTTTCAATCACCTCATATGCATATGAAAGCTGGACAGTAAATAAGGAAGACCATAGAAGAATTGATGTCTTTGAATTATGGTGTTGGAGGAGAATACTAAAAGTGCCATGGACTGCCAAAGGAACCAATAGATCTGTTTTGGAAGAAGTGCAGCCAGAGTGCTCCTTAGAGGCCAAGATGGCCAAACTTCGTCTCTCATCCTTTGGACATATTGTCAGGAGGGAACAGTCTCTGGAGAAGGACATCATGTTTGGTAAGATGGAGGGTCAGAGAAAAAGAGGAAGACCTCAATGAGATGGATTGGCCAGGTGACAGCATAGATGGACTCAAGTGTGGCAACAGTAGTGAGGTTGGCCCAGGATCAGACATTGTTTCGTTGTGCTGTGCATAAGGTTGCTATGAGTCGGTGCCAACTCAATGGCACCTAACAACAACAACAAATGAGTCGGAACCGACTCCACAGTACTTAACAACAACAAGTGGAAGCCAAGAATTGTGGTGTGGCACTGTGGAATAAAGCACTGGTACGCAAGGTCAGTTTATACCACAAGGCCAGTAGTTTAAACTCACCAGCTACTCATTGGAAACCCTATACAGGGTTGCTATGAGTAGAAACCGACTCAACAACACTTAACAACAACAAAGTGGAAGCCATCAGGAAAAAAGTAGACACAATAATTTGTATGTGCCTATGCTTTGTTGCTGTTGTTAAGAGCTGTTGAGTTGGTTCCAACTCATAGCAACCCTGTATAGGGTTTTCGAGAAGTGGCTGGTGGGTTTGAACCCACCACCTTGGGATTATCAGTCCAGTGCTTATCCTACAGCACCACACCAGAACTGCTATATTTTGACTCCTAAATCAAATGGCATAAATGCTTTCAACCTGAAAGCTTAAAGGGAACATTACGTCAGAATTTCAATTATTTAAAACTGTAATATAGTCTTTGGGGGCTGGGTTGGAGCTGAGATCAAGCCTGGTTTGAGGAGTCAGGATACATTACACATTAGGGAGTTATCTGAGTTCAGGGCAGGCCTGTCACTGCATCTGTCAGAGTCCAGTCAGAAGAGAGAAGCCATGCAGTAATTTGAGCTGGATACATTTAATATAAAGAATTATTCTCTTTAATAGTGGATTGGATAAGAGGGAGGTTGTTAAAAATACAATGGAGATAAAGGAAGACACAGGGAGGAGGAGTACGAGGGCTAAAGGCAACAGGGATAAATAACTTATATACAGTCTTATAATAACGGTGATCTCTGGGTATTTGCATGGATAACACTGAATGGGTGGAGGAGGGAAAGTGGGAGTATACCCAGAAATATGCAGATATTTGTACAGGGGTATTTACCTTTTCTGCAAATATATCCAGGAATATGATAGAGAATATAGGGGATGAAGTTATAAAGACTAAAAAAAGTTATAACAAAGTTATAAAGACATAACTAAACACCTTGAGGGAATAACTTGTTGGGCTTGAGGTTTCAGGACCATAGTCTCAGGGGACACGATGGTCAACTGGCATAACCTGATCCACAAAGACAAAGTTCTACATCCTAATTTGGTGAGTTATGACTGGGATCTTAAAAACTCATGAGCAGCCATCTAAGGTGCAGCTATTCGTCTCCCCCTGTCTGTGGGAAGAAGAATGGTGAAGATTGAAGATGCATGAGAAAAAAATGTCCATGCCTCAGTGACACCAGAAGGATTAGATGGTGCCTGACTATCAGAATTCATAGCGACCCTGTATAATGTTTTCTAGGATGTAAATTTTTATGGAGGCAGAAAGCCTCATTTCTGAAACAGATCACATTTAAAAGTCCTGGATTGTTGTTGTGGTGGTTAGGTGCCATTGAGTTGGCTTTGACTCATAGTGAACTTATACACAACAGAACAAAACACTACCTGGTCCTAGGCCATCCTCACAATTGTTAAGCTTAAACCCATTGCTGCTGCCACTGTGCCAAACCATCTCATTGAGGGTTTTCCTTTTTCACTGACTCTACACTTTACCAAGCATGATGTTCTTCTCCAAGGACTGGTCCCTCCTGATAACATGTCTGAAGTATGAGAGATGAAGTTTCGCCATTATGGCTTCTAAGGAGCATTCTGGTTGTACTTCTTCCCACACAGATTTGTTTATTCTTCTGGCAGCCCATGGTACTTTTAATATTCTTCTCCAACACTGTAACTCATAATGCGTCAATTCTTCTTATGCATCGTCCAACTTTCACATGTATATGAGGCTTGGGTCAGGTGCACTTGAGTCCTCAAACTGATATCTTTGCTCTTGAACACTTTAAATAGAGTTTTTGCAGCAGATTTACCTAATGCAATATGTCATTTGATTTCTTGAATGCTGCATCCATGAGAGTTGATTGTGCATCCACACAAAATGAAATCTCTGACGACTTTAATATTTTCTCCATTTACCATGATGCTATTTATTGAACCAGTTGGGGTTTTTTACACTGAGGTGCAATCCATACTGAAGGCTGTAGTCTTTGATCTTCATTAGTAAGTATTTTAAGCCCTCTCCACTTCCAGCAAGCCAGGTTGTATGATCTGCATATGTCAGGTTATTAATTAGTCTTCCTCCAGTTACCACATTCTTCTTCAGCTTCTAGGATTATTTCCTCAGCATGCAGAGTGACTAAGTATGGTGAAAGGATATAACGGTGGCTCACAGTTTCCTGATTTTAAACCATTCAGTGTTCCCTTGTCCTGTTTGAATGACTGCCTCTTGGTCTATATGTACAGGTTCCTCATGAGCACAACCATTTTCACAATGTTATCCTCAGCTTGTCAAGATCCACATAGTCAAAAGTCTTTGCATAATTAATAAACCACGTTGTGCTGTGGGCTAATGCGTCAGACTGCAAAGTCGTTTGAACTGCAAGGTCAGTGGTTCAAACTCACCAGTTGCTCCTTGGAAACCCTATACAGGGTCACTATGGGTCGGAGTCAACTCGACAGCACTTAACAACAACAACAACAACCATCTTTCTGGTATTCTCTGTTTCCAGATGAGATTCATCTGACATTAACAGTGATATCCACTGTTGATATCCAAGTTCCACATCCTCTTCCCAATCTTGCTTGAATTCCTGGAAGTTCCCTGTGAACGTACTGTTGTAGTCATTTTGAATTACCTTCAGCAAAATTTTACTTGCATGTAGTATTAATGATATTGTTCAATGATTTCTGGATTCTGTTCAGTCACCTCTGTTTGGAATGGACACTGATATGGATATTTTGCAATTGGTTAGCCGGGTAGCTATCTTTTAAATTTTTTGGCATAGATGAGTGAGCACCTCCAGGGCTTCATCAGTTTGTTGAAAGTTGCAGTTTGTATTCTGTCCATTCCTAGAGCCTTGTTTTTGCAAAAGTCTTCAGTGCAGCTAGTACTGCTTCCTTCAATACCAACAATTCTTGATCATATGCTATCTCTTGAAATGATTGAATGTTGACTATTTATTTTTGGTACAGTGATTCTGTGTATACCTTCCATCTTCTTTTGATGATTTCTGCATCATACAATATATTGCCCATAAAATTCTTCAATATTGCAACCTGAGGTCTGAATTTTTTCTTTTGTTCTTTCAGCTTGAGAAATGCTGAATGTACTCTCTCATTTGGCTTCCTAACTTCTGGGTCTTTGCACATTTTATTATAATACGTGGCTTTGGCTTCTCAAGCTGCCCTTTTCTTTTCAACATTTTTACTTCCTCATAACCTTCTATTCACTTTAGCATCTCTATCCTGGAGAGCAAGTTGGTCTTTGGTCATTGGTGTCTAATGCATCAAATTGTTTCTTGAAATGGCCTCTAAATTCAGATGGAATATATTTGAAGGTCATATTTTGGCACTCATGGACTTTTTAAAAGTTTTTTTTAACCTTGGACTGAAGTTGGCCTTGTTTTGGCTGATGATATTGAATTTTTCCATCCTCTCTTCCCACAGATACAATTTGATTCCTGTGTATTACATCTGGTGAGGTCCATGTATATGTTGTTGTTTTTGCTAAGTGCTGTTGAGTCGGTTCCAACCCTAGCAACCCTGCATAGGGTTTCTGAGGAGCAGCTGATAGGCTTGAACTGCTGACCTTGTTGTTCAAACTGATTTTGCAGTCCAGCTCATTAACCTGCAGTGCCACACCAGGAATCATGTGTTTAGTCACCTTTTATGTTGTTAAAAAAGATATTTGCAATGAATAAGTCATTGGTCTTGAGAGATTCTATTATGTAATCTCCAACATCATTTCTATCACTAAGGTCATACTTTCTAACTACTGATGTTTCCTATTTGTTTCTAATTTTTGCATTCCAATCACCAGTAATTGTCAATACATCTTGAATACATGTTTGTTCAAATTCAGATTGAAGAAGCAGTTGGTGGTTATGTGCCGAGGACTCGTAGCAACTCTGCACAGGGTTTCCGAGGCTATAAATCTTTACGGGTGCAGAAATCCTCATCTTTCTCTGACAGAACTGATAGTAGTTTTGAACTGCTGACCTTGAGATTAGCAGCCCAACTCATAACCATTATACTATCAGAGCTCCTGAAGAAGTTGGTAAAATTCTTTAGTTTCATTATCACTGGCTTTAATAGTTGGTACGTAAATTTGCATAATATTCACTGGTATTCCTTATTGGCATATGGATATTATCCTATCATAGACAGAACTGTACTTCAAGCTAGATCCTAGAATGTTTGTTGTTGTTGTTGTTTTGATGATGATGAATGCAACACCATTCCTTTTGAATTTATCATTCCCATCATATGGTAAAGCATATGATTGTCAGATTCAAAATGGCCCGTAGCAGTCCATTTCAGTTCACAAATGCCTAGGGTTTTGTCTTTTCACACTGCCCTTTGAATTTTTTCTGTTCAGCTCTTTTACCTCCTCATTTCTTCCATTCTACACTGGAGAGCAAGTTTCGGAGTTTCTTCTAATATCCATTTTGGTCTTTTCCTTCTTTCTTGTCTTCTTAATGCCCTTTTGTTTTCTTCCTGTATGATGTTCTTGATGTTATCTCACAATTCTTCTGGTCTTCGGTTATTAGTGTCTAATGCGTCAAATCTGTTCTTGAGATGGTCTCTAAGTTCAGGTGGGATATGCTCAAGGTCATATTTTGGCTCTTGTGAACTTGTTTTATTTTCCTCAACTTCAGACTGAATTTGCATATGATGGTCTGTCCAACAGTCAGCCCATTGACCTTGTTTTGACTGATGATATGGAGCTTTTCCACTGTCTCTTTCCACAGGTGTTATCAATTTGTTTTTTGCATATTCCATCTGGTGAGGTCCATGTATATAGTCTTTATGTTGTTTTAAAAAGGTATTTGCAATGGATAACTCATTGGTCCTGCAAAATTCTATCATGTGATCTCCAGCATCAGTTTTATCACCAAGACCATATTTTCCAATTACTGATCCTTGCTCTTTATTTCTTACATTTGCATTCCAATCACCATCATTATGAATACATCTTTTTTTTAAAGGTTTTTATTGTGGATTCAGTGAAAGTTTACAGGGCAGATCATCAGTTTTACATTCAACAAATCATACACCTTGTTTCATTACAATGATTATAATCCCCTCCATGCACCATCAGTTAACAGTATTTCTCTCTATCCACTTTAGCTTTTTTTAAAAAAAACAACACAACAACACTCAGGCATATATAATAATTTACACCTCTAAAGGGCACATTCTAAAAGTCTGCCTCCAAGCCACCAGCTCTTAGTTCTTCTCTTCCCATGAATCTAGAGTCCTCAGCCGCTCTGCTCTGCCTCTGTCTCTGACATCATTGCTGCTCTGGATAAGGTCCCGAATTCTGCTTATGCTCGTCTTCTCCCTTGATGGTCCCAGGGTCCTCTGTTTCTGGATCCTAAGATTAACCACTCCCCATTTTTTGTTTCCCAAACTTCTACCTTTACAATTATGACAGTCGCAATTAGCCATAATAACAGTTATTCACTATTGAATCATACGAATCTTATCCCCATCTCTTTTCACCAGACCCATTTAGACAACATGACAACTATTCAGTGGGGGACTCTTTCTACCCACCCCCATACTCTTAAACTAAACTTCCTCTTGAAACCTTGTAAGCCAGTCATTTTATCATCCCCTCATTTTAGATGGCCAATGTCTAAGTTGCCTGTCCCTATCTACCCTGGGTACAGAGGGGATAGCATTGATATTTGATGTGAAGACTCCTTCCCTCTCTGTTGGTATGTAGAGTTACTA
Organism: Chrysochloris asiatica; assembly: GCF_000296735.1. NCBI lineage: Eukaryota > Metazoa > Chordata > Mammalia > Afrosoricida > Chrysochloridae > Chrysochloris > Chrysochloris asiatica. The sequence continues at coordinate 1,889,336 of NW_006408859.1, read as the reverse complement.
CCTCCATGGATATAGGTCAGGTTCATCAAATTGTAGCAATTTATCCTTGTTTTCCTTTATTAAAAAAAAATATATATTTTTTAATCTTCCTCTAGTCGAGTTCTGATTATCAAGCCAATGAGGCTAGTTCAAATGGGTACTGTCTGCAAGTTTGGATATTCTCCCCTCACTTCATATCAGCTGGATGCTTCACTCTCAGCTCTAGCCCTCTGGGGTATGTCCTTGTCCGTGGGCTCAAGTGTCCTCAAGTCTCACCAAACTTTGGACCAACCAGCCCTTCCTCTTCTCTCTCTCATCTCCAGGTCAACGGGAGTCAATGGACTGTGGTTGAACTCAGTAAAGTTCTTCATTGCTGCCTTTCCCCCTCTTCCACTCACCAGTAGACCCTTGTGGTCACCAGCAAGTTTACTTGCCTGTTTGTGTGTTCCCTTTGAGTTTCAGTCTTAGAGGGGCATTTGTCCTGAAGGAACTTGATTGCTTGCCTTGATGGCTTCTCAACAAACAGCTTGCTTATTCTTATAGTAGCCAGTCATGCTGACATTATTGTTTTGGGTTTTTCCTGATGATCTTTCTTTGAAGATGTATCTTCTGTCACTCTAGCTGTTCCAGGCTGGTCTGCTTGTCCTCGCTAGAGGGAATGTCCCACCTCATAAGGTTCTGGATGGGGCTCAGGATTCCACCTAAGGTCCTATACTCTGCAAAGGCTTTGTAAGAGGCCTATTTCACTGGGCAAGTTCTAGAACCCCTTTTAGGTATTCCAATCAGTTATAGGCTGAAGATGGGCTATAAGTTTTCTGTAATCATATTTCCTAATATTCCTTTCTATCCCACTCAAGTGTCTATTTTACAATAGTAGTCAAGGGAAACCAATATTCATAAAACGGTCAAGCATTTTAGTATTATTTCCCCTCTTCAAACTATGCCTAGATCCCTGTATCAAAGAGCCATGTTGTTCCAAGGTTGAACATGCATCACTATTTACCTCTGTCCCACTTAGGCCATGCAAACCTGTCTCAGTGTTCCACTATCTTGTTTTTCCACCTCCTCCTCATTCTTGTATCGCCCTCCCCATCACCTGAACTAAGCCCCCAACCCCAACCCCATTGTTGTGGTTGGTTTATATTCCATTAATTCCTCCCTTGATTTAAGACAGTCTATTTTATACTGGAATCTACCTGACTTTCTCACCACCTGGATCTCTGTTCCTCTGTGTTTACCTTCTTTCATATTGTAACTGTTTTGTTCATAGAATGACCTCCCAGATCCTCTGTTCTTATAATTTTATTCTGTTCTTGACTTTTCCATTTGTCAAGTAAGTTCAGTGTGATGCTGCCACATACGTCATTCTCTGGTTGTTTCTGTTCTTGTTGGTTCTCAGTCCACACAACTCCCTTTAGGATATTTTTCTGTGCAGGGTTGGCTTTGGGAAAATCTCTTAGCTTCTGTTTATCCTGGAATATTTTGATTACACCTTCGAATTTGATTGACAGCTTTGCTGGGTAGAGGATTCTTGGGTGGCAGTTTTTTTCTTTTAGGGTTTTATATATGTCTCCCCATTGCCTTCTTGCCTGCATGGTTTCTGTTGACAGATCTGAGCTCAATCTGATTTGCTTGCCTTTGTATGTTACACTTCCCTTTTCCCTAGCTGCTTTCAGGATTCTGTCCTTATCTTTGATCTTCGAGAGCTTGATTATTATATGTCTTGGTGACTGTCTTTTAGGGTCTATCCATCCTGGGGTTCATTGAGCTTCTTCAATGCTTATCTTTTCACTTTTCAGGATGTTAGGGAAATTTTCTTCCAGAAGCTCTTCAACTATCTCCTCTGTGGACTTGTGTGATTCTTCCTGTTCCAGAATGCTGATAATTCTTAAGTTATTCTTCTTCATGTTGTCCAACATGAATCTTAGGCCTTCTTCAGATTTTTTTATCCTTTTTTGTGTTTGCTCTTCTATCTTAGTAGTGTTGAAAGATTTATCTTCTAGCTCACTAGTTCTGGCTTCTATCTCTTCAATTCTACTCCTTTGCCCTTTCAGTGTATTGTCCAGTTCTGATATTCTATTATTAATTGTTTGGACTGCTTTCTGTAGGCTTTGAATTGTTTACAATGCTGTATCTATTTTATATGATTGTTCCTTTAGTGCTCTCCTGACTTCCTTATTTTTCTCAACTCTATTGTATAGTGTTTTGATACATTTTATAATCATTTTTCTGAATTCCTTCTCAGGCATTTCCAAAGTCTACCCATCTTCCAGTATGGAGTGTAAGTCTACTTCCAGCTCATTTGTCTCAGTCACTTTATCTCATTTCAGGACATATGCTGATATAGTCATCTGTTTCTGTTTTTTGGACATATTCAGGAGTTATCTGTGGCCTTAATTCTTAGATGGGTGTGTATTTTGGTATTTTTTTATGCTTTCTGTTTGCCTCCAAGTAGATATGATCAGGAGATGGGCTTCCCTTTTCATTCTTCTTCCTGAGAAATTTCAAGATGCCACTTTTGGTCATTATGACACAACTCAGGATTTCATTTTTGACCTATTTCCTTTTTAGTCTGCCTGTCCCACTCCACAATCCCCATTCGGACCTTTTTCCTAGTATTAAACAGTTCAGGGCCAGCTATGGCTGTTTTACACTGCCGTTTGTTTTTAAGTGGAAACTGTCACTTAAAATTTCTAGAAGATCTGTGCACATGCATACTAGAACCCTGTGGGGTGTGGGTGGGAGTTCACTTGCTCAGGCACCCTCTCTAGTAACCAGAATGGAGGTACACAGACAACAACTCCCGATGAACCGATAAAAAAAAAAAAAAGAATGTCCGTACTTTTACATCTGCGATTCTGTCAGGCATCTGTGGCTGCTTTGGTATCGTACAAGATGGTGGCTCTGGGAGCAGCTGAGCATCTTGCATTAGAAAGCAATGTGTCTCTTGCTTCTGCTACAAATTCCCCTAGCTGTAAGTTTTCCAACCTTCTAAATATTACTCTATATGTGGTTCAGAGTTCTGACACCATCCCCTGAACCTGCTTAGTCTGGACTTCTGTATTGTTGCCGATGAAGCACCTTACTGCACTTCTACCCAATCCACCATCTTGTTTGTTCTCCTCAATATATCTTGATTGCATGTTTGATCAATTTCAGACTGAAGAAGTTGGTATAATTCTTCAGTTTTATCATCATTGGCTTTAGCGGTTGGTGCATAAATTTGCATAATTGTATTAACTGGCCTTGTAGGTGCATGGATATTATCCTATCACAGACAGCATTATACTTCAAGATAGATATTGAAATGTTCTTTTTTAAAAGGAATGTGGTGCTATTCCTCTTTAATTTGTCATTCCTGGTATAGTAAGCCATGTGACTGTCAGATTCAAAATGTCCATTTCAGCTCTCTTATGCCTAGGATATTGATCTTTATGTGTTGTTTTCATTTTTTAACAACTTCCAATTTTCCCAGATTAATATTTCACACATTCCAAGTTCTGATTATTCATGGATGTTTATAGCTGTTTTCCCTCATTTTGAGTTGTACCCCATAAGCAAATGAAGGTTCTGAGATCTTTACTTCTTTTGCATCACCATGGTCAACTCTACTTTGAGGAAGCAGCACTTTCTCAGTTGTATTTTGAGTGCCTTCCAATCTGAGGGGCTAATCTTATGGCACTATATCTGACAATATCCTGGTCTTTTTCAAAATGTTTCAATATTCAATATTTTGGTGCTATCTGACAGTGTTCCACTGCTATTCATAAAGGTTTCAGTGACTAAACATTCAGAAGTAGACTGCCTCTACTTTTCCTAATCTGTCTTAGTTTAGAAACTCAGCTGGAACCTTTCCACCATGGATGACCCTGCTGGTATTTACTATACCAGTAGCATAGCTTCCAGCATCACAGCAACATGCAAGTCACCACACTCTGACAAACTGACAGATGAGTGGGGGCACAGGACTGGGTAGTTTTCATTCTTTGGTGTATAAGGTTGCTATGAATCAGAGCAAACTTGACAGCACCTAACAACAACAATAACAATGCTTAGGATGCAGATCTTTATGTGCTACATTTCATTTTTGACTATTTCCAATTTTCCTAGATTCATACTTCATATGAACATCCATTAATAATTGGAATATGAACTATATGAAGTATGAATCTAGGTCCTGGACAGAGTTGGAAAAAAATGTCAAACAAAATTTATAACATCAAAACTCAAAAATAAAAATTTGTCAAGCAAATTGATCAAGCAAAGACAGGTATGTAGAGGGAACAACAACACTAGCGAGAGAAACACCATTGAAAGGTCAACTATTTGAGATTTTTTTTAAAAGGGCAGCATTTATTCAAGAACAAAATTCAGAACAGTTGGGAAAGAAGGAGGAATGGACATGGGAAACACAGGGAAGAAGTGGTATACATGAAGTCACATTGAGGGGACTGCAGTCATTGGGATGAAACCAAGTCTATGATCTGTGGAATGCAAAACTGATGATCTGCTCTGTAGACCTTCACTCAATTCACAAGAAAAAAAACAAAAAAACCCCACGTGGATTGGAGTAACAAGGCATTGGTTACTAATACGTAAAGAGAACATTAAGGAATGTAACACTAGCAGATGCCAGGAGCAGAAACCTTGGTGACCCTGTAGGTTAGGCTTTGGGTTGCTATCTGTAAAGTTGCCCATTCAAACTAGTCTCTTGGAGGGAGGAAAATGAGGCTGCCTGCTCCTGTAAAGATGTACAGTCTAGGAAACCCTATACAGGGTCACTATGAGTTGTAATTGATAGCCGTGGGTGTTTAACTTTAGATCAAAGGAGCAGCTGTTTACCCTACAGCTGCTCTGGCCCACAAGATGGCAGAGTTGCCAGAAAACAGTCCCCTAGGGTCTCAAGGAAAGCTGTTCTTAGGGAGGTGGCTCACAAGAGGCACTCTGATACAAAACCACCAGAGGTGGAGTGCGGGGGAAGCTGCTGGTCTTCAGGTACTGCAGGAACTTGGTGTTGAAAAAACACCACAGCCAGGAAGCAAAACCCTTTCCTCCTGCAATGTCTCTCAAGTTCCCTCTACTGACAAAGCTTTAGTGTCAGATGGGAAAGGAAAACTATTAAAAAGATCTCAGCTCCATCTTCACAGAGCATTGAAAAAAGGTGAATTTGTCAGGGGAGAAGAGCACAAGCAGAATGCAGGACCTTATCCAGAGAAGCAGTGACACCAGAGATGGAGGCAGAGACGGGGACATGGAGAAAGGGAGCAGCTGAGGACTCTAGATTCATAGGAAGACAGGGACTGAGAGCTGGCGGCCAGGAGGCAGACCTGCAGAATGTGCCCTTTGGTGATGTGATTTATTATATATAAGTGCATGTTTAAAAAAAGGGTGGGGGGAGGCAAGGAGAGGGAGAGCTAAAATGAATAGAGAGAAACACTGTTGGTACATAGAGGGGATTATAACCATTGTAAGGAAACAAAGTATATGATTTGCTGCATGTAAAACAGATGATCTGCCCTGTAAACTTTCACTCAATTCACAATAAAAACTTAAAAAAAAAAAAAAAAAAGGTGGATTTCGAGCTGAAAGGCAGTAAATAATGGCACACACTGTAACTATCTTAGAATGATGATGGTGTTGAAAAGGGTCCCCTTTGATTCACATGCGGCCCACATGACCTGTTTTGTCAATAACTGTAGTTTAGGTAGGTAGAGCCTTGAACCTGGTCATTTATACATCAAATTCACACTCTTGGATGTAAAATTACAACTTCTAAGGATTCATGAAAACAATGGCAAACAAAGATTCATTACTGGTTAATTTATAAGAGGAAAAAATGCTTGAAAGTCTGACAACATAAAATTATAACTATTATCAATTGGTATTGAAAGGGGCTGGCAAATCCATTCCAAGTCTTTTAAATAAATGTTGCTGTTGTTAGGTGCCATCGAGTTGGTACTGACTCATAGTACCCTATGTAGAACAGAACGAAACACTGCCTGGTCCTGGACCAACCTCACATTGTTGCCACGCTTGAGCCCATTGATACTGCCACTTTGCTAATTCATCTTGCTGCAGGTCTTCCTCTTTTTTTCTGACCCTCCACCTTACCAAACATGATATCCTTCTCCAGTGACTGGTCCCTCCTGACAATATGTCCAAAGTGTGAGAGATGAAGTCTGGCCATCCTGGCCTCTAAAGAGCACTCTGGATGCACTTCTTCCAACACGGATCTGTTGGTTCTTTTGGCAGCCCGTGGCACTTTCAATATTCTCCTCCAACACCATAACTCAAATGCATCAAATATTCTATCATCTTCCTTATTCATTGTCCAGCTTTCGCATGCATATGAGGTTACTGAATATACCAAAGCTTGGTATTGGATCAGGCATTCCTTAGTCCTCAAGCTGACCTCTTTGCTTTTCAACATTTTAAAAAGGTCTTGTGCAGCAAATTTGCCTAATGCAATATGTCGTCTGATGTTTTGACTGCTGCTTCCATGACTGTTGATAGTTGATCCAAGAAGATTGAAATCCTTGACAACTTCAATCTTTTCTCTATTGCTAAGAATGTTATTTATTGGTCCAGTGGTGAGAATTTTTCTTTTCTTTACATTGAGATGCAATCCATACTGAAGGTTGTGGTCTTTGATCTTCATTAGTAAGTATTTTAAGTCCTCTTCACTTTCAGCAAGCAAGGTTGTATCATCTACATATCTCAGGTTGTTAATGAGTCTTCCTCCAATCCTGATGCCACGTTTTTCTTCATAGAACCCAGCTTCTTGGATTATTTGCTCAGCATACAGGTTGAATAAGTAGGGTAAAAGAATACAACCCTGTCTCACACCTTTCTTAATTTTAAACCATTCAGTGTTCTCATGTTCTGTTTAAATAAAAAGTGTCTTTATATAATGGTACTAGGACAACTGAATCTCCATGTGCAAAAGAGTGTAATTGGACCCATACTTCACATCACATACAAAGATTAACTTAACTTAAAATGGAGTAATGACTTAAATACAGGCACTAAAATGATAAAACCTATAAAAGAAAACTAGAAGTAAAGCTTTGGGACCTAGTTTTTGACAATGGATTTTCAGACATGACAACAAAAGAAAAAACAGATAAATTGGACTTCATCAAAATTAAACATTTTTTTCTCTACCATAGGACTTTCATAAGAAAATGAAGAGAACCTACAAAATGAGAGAAAATATTTGGGAACCATATGTCTGATAACAGTTTAATATACAGAATATATTTTTTTTAAACTTCTATAATTAACAACAAAAAGACAAACAGCCCAATTTAAAAGTGGGCAAAGAACATGAAAAGGCACTTTTCCAAAGAAGATATACCAAATGAACAATGTTGTTATGCTGTTAAGTGCCATCGAGTTGACTCCGACCCATAGCGACCCTGTATAGGGTTTCCAAGGAGCAGCTGGTGAGCTTGAACCACCAACCTTGCGGTTCAAACGACTTTGCAGTCTGATGCATTAGCCCTCAATGCCACATCAGGACTCCAAAATAAACAATGAGTACATGAAAAAAATGATGAATATTAGTAGTCATTAAAGGAGTCCCCGTGGCATTATAGGATAGCACTGGACTGCTAATTACAAGGTCAGCAGCACAAACCCACCAGCCACTCCATGGGAGAAAGATAAGGCTTTCTGCTCCCATAAAGATTTACAGCCTCAGAAACCCTATATAGGAAACCCTATACAAATGAACAGTGAGTGGAAAGATGATCAATGATTTTTAGTCATTGTGGTGGTGGTGTGCCCTCAATTCGGTTCTTGTCTGATAGTGACTCTGTATAGGGTTTCTGAGGCTGTAAGTATTTACAAGAGCAGAGGGCCTCATCTTTCTCTTATGGATCAGCTCCTGTGTTTGAACTATTGATTCTGCATTTAGCAGCCCACTGTGCTACCAAGGCTCTATTATTAGTCATTAGGAAAATTCAAATCAAAATCATAATAAGTTATCATTTCACTACCTCTACAGTGTCTATTGGAGTCCTGGTGTGGCACTGTGGGCTAATGTGTCAGACTGTAAAGTCATTTGAACTGCAAGGTTGGTGGTTCAAGCTCACCAGCTGCTCCTTGGAAACCCTATACAGGGTCGCTATGGGTTGGAATCGACTTGACAGCATTTAACAACAACAACAACAACAACAGTGTCTATTAAATAAAAAAAGTAGAAGACAACAAGTGTGGGCAAGTTTGTGGAGAAATTGGAATCCTCATCAATTTTTGGTGGGAATATTAAATGGTATAGCTGCTGTGGAAAACAATTTGGTGGTTCTTCAAAATGTTAAACATAGAATTACTATTGCTTTTGTTGCTGTTAAGTGCTGTGGAGTCGGTTCTGACTCACAGTGACCATGATGGGCTCAAACCACCAACTGTGTGGTTCACAGTCCAGTGCTTATCCTACAGAGTTACCTTGTAGTATAGTGGTGTTGTGTTTTGTCAAGTCAGTTCCAATTCATAGCAACAATGTATAGGGTTCCCAAGGCTTTAAATCACTATTGGAGCAGAAAGCCTGATCTTTCTCCCATGCAGCAGTGGTTAACATGTGAACAGCCTATTACAAAACCCACTATGCCATTGGGTTCCAGAATTACTGTAGGAATCAGTAATTCCACTCCAAAGTAGAATTACTCAAGAGAATTCAAAATACAGGTCCAAACTTAGGGCAATAAAGGCACAAAGTGATTGGCTTACAAGTTTTCAAGAGGGAGTTTAGTTTCAGAGTGTGTGGGGAAAGGTAGAGTCCTAACTGAATAGTTTCCATCTTGTCTAGATGGGTCTGGTGAAAGGAGATGGTGATAAGATTCTTATGATTCAATAGTGAGTAATTGTTATCATGACTAATTGCAACTGTCACAACTGTAAAGGTAGAAATTTGTAACAATAATGGAGTAGTAGTTAATCTTACAGTACAAAAACAGGAGACCTAGAACCATCAAGGAAGAACACAAGCGGAATGCGGGACCCTATCCAGGGAAGCAGTGACACCAGAGATGGAAGCAGAGATGAGGACATGGAAAGAGAGTGACTGGGTGCTGGCGACCAGGAGGCAGGCTTGCAGAATATGCCCTTTGGTTATTGAAATTATTATATATTTCTGAGTGTTTTTGTGTACATATCCCCACCCCAAAAAAAGAAAAAACCAGAGGGAATGGAAGCAAATACGGTTGAACTGATGATGCACAGAGGAGATTGTCATCACTGCAATGAAATGATGGTGTAAAGCCAATTTTCTCCCATGTAAACTATCACTCAGGTCACGATAAAAACATATATATATATATGTATATCACCACACAAAAACTTGTATATAGATGTTCAAAACAGCATTATTCATAATAACCAATGGTAGAAACAACCTAAGTATTCATTAAGAGATGAATAGATAAGCAAAATGTGGTATTGCAGTGCAGTGAACTACTTCATATGGCTCTTCTACCCATAGTCTATGTATTCCCACCAAACAACATTTTTTTCCTGATGAGCTGGGTAAGAAAATGTGGGAGAATATGCTAAGATGATAAGAGTATATGTTTCTTGACCAGGAGATGAGAGAGAGAAGAGGAAGCGCTAGCTAGTCCAAAATGTGGTGAGACCTGGGGACACCTGAGCCCATGGACAGGACATACCACAGAGGGCTAGAGCTGAGAGTGAAGCATCCAGCTGATATGAAGTGAGGGGAGATGCACAAGAACACCCAAACTTGCAGATAGTGCTCATTTGACCTAGCCTCAATGGCTTGATAATTAGAAGTTGACTAGAGGAAGATTTAAAAAAAAAAAAATTTATAAAGGAAATGAGGGTAAATTGCTACAATTTGATGAACTTGGCCTCTACTTATGGAAGTAGTACCTCTAAATACCAACAGAGAGGGAAGGAGTCTTCACATCAAGTATCAGTCCTATCCTCTCTGTACACAGGACAGATAGGGAGAGGCAACTGAGACATTGGCTACCTAAAATGAGGGGGTGATAAGGCATGAAGTGACTCGCTTAAAAAGTTTCAAGAGGGAGTTTAGTTTAAGAGTTTGGGGGGGGCACTTGCAAATGATACCCACGTGACCTGGACCGGATGACTGGACGATCGGAGCTCAACCAGGAGAGGAAAGAAGAAGGAAGAAAAAAAAAAAGAGTGAGCTAATACAGTCTGATGAACTTGACCTATACCTATGGAGTAGCGACTCAAAAGAGGGAACAAATCCTCACAGCAAGAAACATTCACACACACACCCCCACACACAGAGTGGACAGAGAAGGGCAGCTTGGACATTGGATACTCAAATGGGGAGGGGGGGACTACAAAGGCAAGAAGTGACTAGCTTACAAGCTTTCAAGAGGGAACCTAGTGCTAGGGAGCATGGTGGAAGGCAGAATCTCCAGTAGGTACTATTCAATCTGTCTGGGCGGAGCTGATGAAAGGAGATACAGATGGGTAACTCGTGATACTGTAGTGAATAATGCTTATCAGGACAGACTATGAGGGTTGGAAATGCAAAGGTAGAAGTTTTGTAACAAGGAAGGGAGTGATTAAATCTCCAGGATAGGAGCGGAGACCTCTGGGATCATCAATGGAGACGAGCCAAGAGCAGGACCCTACCCAGAGAAACAGAGATGCCTGAGATGGAGGCAGAGATGATGACGCGGAGTGATGAAGCGACTGGAGACTTTGGACCTAGAGAGGGAAAGGGACTGTGGGCCGAAAACAGGGGGGAGGAGGGGGAAGTGTAGGGGGCGGGTTTCTGGGATATACCCTTTGGGTGGTCGATGATGCATGGAGGGGATTGGAACCATGGCAATATGATGGAATGAATGTAAAACTAAAGTTCCCCCATGTAGACTATCACGTAATTCACAATAAAACATTAAAAATAAATAAATAAAAGAGTTTGTGGGGGAAGATAGAGTCCCCACTGAAATTTTCATTTTGTCTAGGTAGGTCTGGTAAAAAGAGATGGGGATAAGATTCATATGATTCAATAGTGAGTTAACTGTTATCCTGACTAATTGAGACTGTCACAAATGTAAAGGTAGAAGTTTTGTACAAAAAAATGGGGGAGTAGTTAATCTCACAGTCCATAAGCAGAGGACCCTAGGACCATCCAAGGGAGAAAAGCACAAGCGGAATGTGGAACCCTATCCAGAGAAGCAGCGACACCAGAGATGGAGGCAAAGATGGGGACAGTGAGAGTTACAGCAGCTGAGGAATCTAGATTCATGGGAACAGAGGGACTGAGAGCTGGGGGCCAGGAGGCAGACTTGCAGAATGCACCCTTTGGTGGTGTAAATTATTATATATGCATGAGTGTTTAAAAAAAGAGAGAGAGAGAGAGAGATAAAATGAATAGAGAGAAATATTATTAACTGATGGTACATGGAGGAAATTATAATCATTGTAATGAAACAAGATATATGATTTGTTGATCTGCCCTGTAAACTTTCACTTGATTCATAATTAAAACATTAACAAGAAAAAGAGAGAGAGAAAGATGGGGATAAGATTCTTATGATTCAATAGTGAGTAATTGTTATCATGACTAATCGAGACTGTCACATAGTAAAGGTAGAAGTTTTGTAACAAAAATGGGGGAGTAGTTAATCTTACAGTCCATAAACAGAGGACCCTAGCACCATCAAGGGAGACAAGCACAAGTGGAATGCGGAATCTTATACAGAGAAGTAGTAACACCAGAGATGGAGGCAGAGATGGGGACATGGAGAAGGGAAGTGGCTGAAGGCTCTAGATTCATGGGAAAAGAGGGACTGAGAGCTGGCGTCTAGGAGGCAGGCTTGCAGAATGTGCCCTTTGGTGGTGTAAATTATTATATATGCATGAGTGTTTAAAAAAAAAATAGCTAAAATATGCAGAGAGAAATGCTGTTAACTGATGGTACATGGAGGGGATTATAACCATTGTAATGAAGTAAAGTATATGGTTTGTTGAATGTAAAACTGATGATCTGCCCTGTAAACTTTCACTCAATTCACAATAAAAACTTTTTTAAAGTTTATAAAAAAAAAAAGTATATGTTTCCATTGTGAGTGCCTGCTCAGAGGATTAATTGTGATTGTAAAACTGAAACTGTAACAGGGGTATAAAATGGGTCACTGCAGAAGCAGGCATGAGGGAACTCACTACCATCAAGGAAGACGAGCCATTTGGACCCTGAGATCCCTGCACACTGAAGCTCCTCGACCCAGGAACTAAAAGCTGTGACACCACAGGAGTGGCAGAGGATCAACAGTAGCAGAACCAAGAGCCAGAGAATCAGACAGAGCAGTGGGCTTCCCAGTCCATGAGTAAAGTGACTTTGGCCAGGAGGCTTGCTTGCAGAGTGGGGTGCTTCTAAGCACTTAACTGGGGCACTAGGTTTCCTGACCCACAGAGCTAGAGTCAAGTGCCACCAGGCTGAGGCTTATGGTGGAGTGGTATGCCCTGTGAGCATTTATCAGTATCCCTAAGCCCAGAGGCCGAGGGCCAGAGAGGTCTTTCTATGGACACAGCTGAGGAGAGGTTGTCCTGACTTGAAGAACTATGCCCTGAACATTTCTGACTGAATTATAACCTGTCAACTTCCCTAATAAACCCCATAACTGAGTATGGTATTTGAGTTCTGTGTGGCCACTGCAATGAATTATCAACCCTAGCTGAATAGAGACGGCTGCAGGAGGAATGCTTGAGGCACATTTTTGCAGGTATGTACACACAATGGAATATTATTTAGCCATAAAAGGAAATACAGTTTAGATATATACTACAACATGGATGAGCCTTGAAAATATGCTGAGTGAAGTATGTTAGACACAAGAGCTCAAACATTGCACGATACCACTTATAGCTAGAATAGGAGAATTTGTACAGACAGAAGTGGTTACCAGAGGCTGGGAATGTGGGGGGTGAGGGGCAGGGGGAGGAAAATAGCAAGCTATGACTTAAGGGCACTATGTTTAGGACAATGAAAATATTTGGAAATAGGTAGTGGTGATTTTTGTAGAACAAGGTGAATGTAATTATTGTCACTGAAATCCACATTTAAGTGGCAACTTTTTGTTTTGTATATATTATCACAATAAAAATAAAAGTCTGACAACATGAAGTGGTTAAATAAATTACGGTGTGCTTATATCATAATTTTATATGGTCATTAAAAATGATATTTAAAAACAATCTTAATGAACTGGAAAATGCTTATAGTGTAAAAAGGAAAAGAGGACAAAATTAATGTGTCTATAGCATATTCTCAATTATGTTAAAATAAAAAGGTGTGTGCATGTATAATAGAAGAAAATTATAAAGGTTTTCATTTCTGGAGAGTGATTAAATTTTCTTTTCTTCCTACTTATGTATATTTTCCATGTGTTCTAGATTGAATGCGTGTTATTTTATAATTAAAGGAAGGAAAGTGTATAATATATTTTACAGAATACACAAATCTCAGTAGCAGGAAGAGAATTTAACTTCATCATTCCTTCTGGGAGCTTACATTCAAGATCTTATTTTATTCCGGGAAGGGAACACAGATCATTAACTGCCTATTTACAGCTCCAAAAGGGCTAGGGAGTCTTTTCTGCCTTTCTAATTTCCTCTTCCTATCTCTCTCTCTCTCATCTTTCCTCCCTTTGTTCAGGAGGAGAGAGAGAACAAAAACACGCAGCTGTGTGATAACTCGGTCTTCCTAAAGCTCTGCTCCTGAAGCAGACAACCAGGCAGTCCAGTTTATTTACTGATTACAGAACCTCCCCCACCCCCACCCCCAACACCTCTTCCCAGCTCTGGTAAACTGTTATCAATTAATTTGTATCTGATGTTTTCCTTGAAACAATCTCTGAGATAAGATGAAATTTCATTCCTCAGATTTTCACTTGCCAGATCAGCATTCCAGAATCCTGGTTTCTAATAGAATTCAGTTGTGATAAAGAAATGCAGACCACATAACAATGAAATCTAATGTTCATATCATATAATGAAGTATATTCATCTAAATCTATTTGATAGATTCCTATGTGACACAATGGGAGACCTGGTGTGTTGTGGGTTAATGCGCCAGACTGCAAAGCTGTTTGAATTGCAAAATTGGTGGTTCAAGCTCACCAGCTGTTCCTTGGAAACCCTACAGAGGGTGGCTATGGGTCAGAACTGACTCGAAGGCACTTAACAACAACAACAATATACAATGGAGTACTGGTGTGGTGTTGTTGGATAATGCACTGGACCAAAAGGTCAGTTTGCACTACAAGATCGGAGGTTCAAACCCACCACCTGCTCTTTGGAAACCCTATACAGGGTCACTATGAGACAGAACTGACTTGATGGCACTCAACAACAACATATGATAGAAGGAATTTCGTTTTCATGTCAGTGTTGTTGCTGAGTGTCACTGAATCAGCGCCAACTCATAATGACTCTTATACAACAGACCAAATGCTGCCTGGTTCTATGCCATCCTCATAATCACTGCTGCCATTGTGCCAATCCATCTCATTGAGGATCTTCCTCGTTTTTGCTGACCTTCTACTTAATCAAGTATTCAGTCCTTCTCTAGTCACTGGTCCCTCTTGATAACATGTCTAAAGCACAAGTTATCTTTGCTTCTAAAGAGCAGTCTGGCTGTACTTCTTCCAAGACAGATCTGGTTTTCTGGCAGTCCCGGTTTTAGTCAATATTCCTTGCCAACACTATAATTCAAAGGCATCAGCTCTTCTTTGGTCTTCCTGATTCATTGTCAAGCTTTCACATGCATATGAGGCAATTGAAAATACCCTGGCTTGGCTCAAAGTGACATCTTTGTTCTTTAACCCTTTAAAGAGGTCTTTTGCAGCAAAATTTCCCAATGTAATGTTATTTGATTTTCTTAATGCTGTTTCCATAGGCATTGATTGTGGATTCAACCAACCGGCTTTTCTTTCATACAACAGATGGAAGGCTAGAAAATTTAATGGCAAATATCACTGAGGAGATATTGGAAGAGGAAGAAGAATGAGGAAGCTGTGGAGGGGATGTTTTTTCATGTGGCATTTGGTGTTTTGAATGATGCATAGCTTCTCCATCACTCTCCACACACATTAGAGAAGAGTTGAAAATTCTCTCTAGCTAGTCAGAACCAATTTGATGGCACCTAACAAAAACAACAAATGAAACAGAAAACAGTTGGAGAGGAGGCAAGAGAGCTGGAAGCTGGTAAGGGTGTCCTCTCCAACACAGTTAGATCCAAAGGAAATGGAAAACAGTAGTCCAGTGCGGTTCAACAGAACATTCTGCACTGATGGAAACATTCTATATCTGCACCATCTGTCTTAAGCTGGATTTTCTAGAGAGGCAAAAGCAGTGAAACATATATATGTTGTTGTTAAGTGCTGTCGAGTCAGTTCCAACTCATAGTGACCCTGTATAGGGTTTCCTAGGAGCAGCTGGTAAGCTTGAACCACTGAATTTGTGGTTCAACCCAATCTTGCCATGCAGAGCATTAACCCGCAGCACCACATCAGGACTCTATGTATATATACAAAGAGAAGTTTATAATCAAGGAAATGGTTTACAATTGTAGAGTTCTAGGTCCCAAGGAGAAGAGAGAGCAAGCCTTCCTTGTGTCTATTATATTAGGAGCAGGCCACACCCCCACGGAAGCATTCTTTTAATTGGTTGGCATCTCATGGTCACAGTATCAAGCATCTTTATCTTCATCTGGTCAGGTGTGGTCACAGCTCAGTCCTAGCCATTCAAAGTAGGCCAAATGGGAACCAGCTGCAAGTCTGCAAGTTCATACACACTTCTCTGCACTTCAGAACAGCTGGCCCCTCACTCTCAGCCCTACTCACCAGGGGCTAGGTCAGTGTTTGTGGACTTAGGAGTTCACACAACTTCCTAAACTTCAGACAGATAGCATGGATCTACTGACCTAAACAAAATAGAGTCAGTTTAGTCATTAGGTCTCAAATGAGGAAGTTTAAAAATTAGCTAAGATTACCTTGTGGTCCTAGAAGGAGAAAGGGACAAGGACAATGTTGTTGTTGTTGTTAGGTGCCATCAAGTTGGTACCAACTCATAGCAACCCTATGCACAACAGAATGAAACACCGGCTGGTCCTGGGCCAACCTCACCACTGTTGCCACGCTTGAGCCTACTGAATAAGAAGAATAGGACGTGCTTAAAGATAATGTGCCTGCTCTTTGTGAAATATACGACGGTCTTGAGTTGTCTCCATTCTCCAGGCTGCTGCCTTTCTACTAATAAAGCTTGGATTGGATCTCTCCTGCTCTGGGATTGACTATCCCTTGTTTTGGTTTGGCAACAAGACCAGTCTGCCCTTCCTATATTCCCTCTCATCTCAAAGTCAATGGGTACAAATAGAACATGTCTAAACTCAGCCTGTGTCTTCATTGCTGCATTTCCCCCACTTCCACTCACAAGTAGACACAGCATACAGCTCACTGGTTCCCTTTAACTTTCGTTCCTAGAAGGGGATTTTCTCTGATAGACATAGACTTTTCTGGCCTTGATGCCTCCAAGGCAAACAGCTTACTTGAAACTCAATAGTCCGCTTTTATTTCTCTGCTTTCTTTCAGTCATGAAATCTCCTGTTCTCCCAGCAGTTCTGGGATGGTCAGCCTCAGGATTCCACCCTTAAAGCAAGAAGCCTATTCTTTTCCAGGCAAATTCCAATTCCTCTTTTAGCAAATCCAATCAAGTGTAGGCTAAAGGCAGGTTTACAAGTTCTCTGTAATCATAATTACCAATATCCATTTCTATCACACATCTATCTTACAATAATAGCAGGAAAAATCAATATCAAAAAGGCAGTCAAACACATAAATCTTTAAAAACATTCAAGTTCAATCTTCTCTTCTCATTTGTACTAACCTATTCATATGCATATGTTCTTGCACAACAAGATTCCTGGTTCTCTGTCCCTTTCTCTTTGCCTTCCCCTACTTCTTCTTTTTGATCTTCATCTTCCCCTGGTCCCTGATGTGCTCTCTGGGATGTGCTCTCAGAAATGGATCGTTATGGTCGCTGTTTTACCTCAGGAGCAGCTCCTACTCCACAAGGCGGCACTGTACAAAGATTCTGAAGTCAATCTTGATTCTGAGATATCAGCTGTGTGGCCTTCTCTAATGACTCCAGCTCCCTCATCTGTGAAATGAAAACAGTAACAACTACCTGCCATATTGTGTGTGAAGTAAGTGTAAGAAAATATATAAAAGCATAAAATATAGTCCCTAGAGCAAAATCAAACTGCAAAAATACTAGTTTTTCTTCTTACTCTTATATGTAATGATAGACATATGGTGCTGTAGAATACGCATTGGACTGCTAACCACAAGGTCAGTGGTTCAAATCTACCAGCAGGTCCTAGGAAACCTTATACAGGGTCACTATGAGTCAGGACTGACTCCATGGCACTGAAAATAATAATAAATATCCCCTAAAGGACTCAACGGCACTTAACAACAACAAAGGACTTGGTTTTAGGCAGCTTGATCTCGAAAAAGTTTGTGTATTTCCACAAAATAGTATCTCTGTGTGTGCGTGTGTGTGTGTGCACGAAAGAGAGAATTCCAAAGCGACTATATTTGAACATGTGTCCATGTGCATTTGCAGGCCTATCTGGAGAGTCCATAGAAGTGAAACATCAGTGAAATCTGATTGAGCTAATTGTCTCGTCTACTACTCACCTGCCAGTTGATCACAGTGTGTTAGCTGTGATGCTGGAAGCTATGCCATTGTTAATTGAAATACCAGCAGGATAACCCATGGTAGACAAGTTTCAGAGGAGCTTCCAGACTAAAAGAGACAGGAAGAAGGAGAGACAGATAACTCCCGAATCTTTAGCCACTGATAACCTTATGAATAGCACCAGAACATTGCCAAATATAGTGCAGGAAGAAGAAAACATTATGAGTAACATTGCAACATTATCAGATATAGTGCCAGAAGATGAGCCGTTCCAGTTGGAAGACACTCAAAGCACGACTGGGAAAGAGCTGCCTCCTCAAACTAGAGTTGACCATAATGATGTGAATGGAACAAAGCTTTCAGGGCCTTTATTTGCTGATGGGGCACAATTCAAAATGAGGAGAAACAGCTGCAAACATTCATTAATAATTGGAACATGGAATGCACAAAATATGAATCTAGGAAAATTGGAAGTCATCAAAAATGAAATGGAATGCATAAAAATCAATGTCCTAGGCATTAGTGAGTTGAAATAGACTGGTACTGGCCATTTTGAATCTGACAATCATATGGTTTACTATACTGAAATGACAAATTAAAGAGGAATGGTGTTGCATTCATCATCAAAAAGAACATTTCAATATCTATACTGAAATACAATACTGTCTCTGATAGGTTAAATATCCATACGTCTACAAGAAAGGCCAACTGAATCCTGGTGTGGTGCTGTAGGATCAGCACTGGACTGCAAATCACAAACCCACCTGTTCAAACCTACCAGCTGCTCTTTGGAAACCCTATACAGGGTTGCTATGAGTTGGAACTGACTTGACAGCACTTAACAACAACAACACAAGAAAGACCTGGTATGGCACTATAGGATAAGTACTGGACTACTAATGACAAGGTTGGTGGTTCAAGCCCACCAGTTGCTCCTCAGAAACCCTTTACAGGGTTGTCATGAGTCAGAACTGACTTGACAGCACTTAATAACAACAAGAAAGACCAGTTAATAACACTATTATTTACACACCAACTACTAAAGACAGTGATGATGAAATTGAAGAATTCCACCCAATTCTTCAGTCTGAACTTGATCAAACATACAATCAAGATACATTAATAATTACTGGTGATTGGGACATGAAATATGGAAACAAAGTGGAAACATCAATAGTTGGAAAATATGGCCTTAGTGATAGAAATGATGCTAGAGACTACACGATAGAAATTTGCAAGATCAATGGCTTATTCATTGCATATACCTTTTTGAAACATTCGGAATACACAGGAATCAAATTGACTACAGCTGTGGGAAGAGACACTCGAAAAGTTCAATATTATCAGCCACAACAAGGCCAGGGGCAGACTTGTAGAACAGGCCACTAATTGGTCGTATGCAAGTTCAAGCTAAAGATGAAGAAAATTACAAGTTTGTGAGAGCCAACATATGACCTTGAACATATCCCAACTAAATTTAGAAATCTCAAGAACAGATATGATACATTAGATAATGTCATTATTGTTAAGTACCATCAAGTCTGTTTCAAATCACAGCGACCCTGTATAGAGTTTCCAAGGAGTGGCTGGTGAGTTTGAACTGTTGACGTGTAATTCAAACTGACTTTGCAGTCTAGTGCTTTATCCTACAGCACCACACCACTAATGACTGAAAACCAAAAGAGTTGTGGGATAACATCAAGAACATCATCTATGAAAAAGCGAAAGGTCATTAAAAAGCCTGGAAAGAAAGAAAAGACAAAAAAGACTGTCAGAAGAGACACTAAAACTTGCTCTTGAGTGGAGAGAAGCTAAAGTTAATGGAAGAAATAAGGAAGTATTTAAATGCTGAGAAGAAAATTTCAAGGGCAGCTCTAGAAGAAAAAGTCAATTATTATAATGAAATGTACAAAGACCTGGAGTTAAAAAACTAGAAGGGAAGAACATGCTCAGCATTTCTCAAGCTGTAAGAATGAAAGAAAAAATTCAAGCCTTAGGTTGCAATATTGAAGGATTCTATGGGCAAAATATTGAATAATGCAAAAAGCAAAAAAAGATGTAAAGAACACACGTAAAAAGAAATGGTCCATACTCAAACATATTAAGAGGTAGCATATGATCGAGAACCAATGGTACTAAAGAAAGCAGACCAAGCTACACTGAAGGCATTCGTGAAAAACAGGGATCCAGGAATTGATGGACTAGAAATTGAAACATTTCAACAAACTGATGCAGCATTGAAGGTGCTCACTCATTAATATCAAGAAAGTTGGAAGACAACTACTTGCCAAACTGATTGGAAGAGAGCCATATTTGTGCCCATTTAAAGAGAAGTAACCTAATGGGATATGGAAAGCATCATGCAATATTATAATTAATAATATCATTATTATCACATGCAAGCAAAATTTTTCTAGAGATAATTTTAAAATGGTTGCAATAGTATGTCAACAAAGAAATTCCAGAAATTCAAGCCAGATTCAGAAGAGGACATGGAACTAGTGTTATTATTGCTGACATCAGATGGATTTTGGCAGAAAGAGAATATCAGAAATATGTTTGCTGTTGTTGTTAAGTGGTGTTGAGTTGGTTTCAACCCTGAATGGGGTTTCTGTGGCTTTAAATCTCTGTGGGAGCAAAAAATCTAATTTTTCTCCTGCAGAGTGCTGGGGAGCTTGAGCTGCAGACCTTGTGGTTCTCAATCCAGTGCTTATTATGTATATTTATTGTGCTTTATTGAATATGTAAAGGTTTTCAACTGTGTAGATCATGACAAACAAATGGATAAAATTGTGAAGAATGGGTATTCCAGAACACTTAATTGTGCTCATGAGGAACCTGTACGTAGACCAAGAGGCAGTTGTTAGAACAGAACAAGGGAATACTGAATGGTTTGAAATTAGGAAAGGTGTGTGCTGGGGTTGTATTACTGGTGTGGCGCTGTGGGTTAATGTGCCAGACTACAAAATCGTTTGAACTGCAAGGTCGGCAGTTCAAGCTCACCAGCTGCTCCTCGGAAACCCTATACAGGGTTGCTATGGGTCGGAACAGACTCGAAGGCACTTAACAAGAACAACCATTCAATAAGTATGCTTAGCAAATAATCCTAGAAGCTGAAGAAGAACGTGGCATCAAGATTGGAGGAAGACTCATTAATAATCTGACATGCAGATGACACAATCTTGGTTGCTAGAAGTAAAGAGGATTTAAAACACTTACTGATAAAGATCAAAGATTACAGCCTTCAGTATGTACCTCAATGGAATGAAAACAAAAATCCTCACAACTGGATCAATAAATAACATCAATGATAAATGTAGAAAAGATTGATGTTGTTAAAGACTTCATTTTGTTAGGATCTACAAACAACACTCATGGAAACAGCAGTTAAGAAATCAAATGACGTATTGTATTAGGCAATTCTGATGCACAAGACCTCTTTAAGGTGCTCAAGAGCAAAGATATTAGGACTAAGGTGTGCCTGACCTAAGGCATGGTGTTTTCAATCACCTCTTAAGCACATGAGATTTGGACAATGAATAAGGAAGACCATAGAAGAAGGAATGCATTTGAATTACGTTGTCTGAGAAGAAGATTTAAAACATCATGGACTTCCAGAAGAACAAATCTATGCTGAAAGAAATACAGCAAGACTGTTCCTTAGAAGCCAGGATGGCAAGACTTCATCTTTCGTACTTTAGATGTTATCAGGAGGGACCAGTCACTGGAGAAGGACATAATGCTCTGTAAAGTGAAGGGTTAGCAAAGAAGAGGAAGACCCCGAATGAGATGGACTGACATAGGGACAGCAGCAATGGGTTCAATTGTAACAGTTGAGGGGATAGTGAAGGATCATGCAGGGTTCCACTGTATTCCCCTAGGTTGGCCAAGAATTGGAACCAACTTGATAGCACCCAACAACAACAATTGTCTGATACGTAACATCTTTTTAATTTTTAAAAATTGCTTTAAAATTTTTTTATTGTGGATTGAATGAAGGGTTACAAAGCAGATAATCAGTTTTACATTGAGCAAATCATATATTCATTTCATTTCAGTGATTGGAATTCCCTCCATGTAACAACAGTTATTCCACTTCCTCCCTGTGATTTTTCTTTCCATTCTAGCTTCTGAATTTTTTTCTTAGGTAAATGCTACCTTTTTGATTTTAAATGGTTGACTATTCCACTGTGTGCAGAGCTCACGAGTATTCTCCCCACCCCCATATACCTATCTGGAGTCCAATTATGGTGCTTCAGGATAATGCACTGGACTGAAAGGTGGGTTTGAACTGCAAGGTCGGTGGTTCAAACCCACCAGTTGCTCCTCGGAAACCCTTGACAGGGTCGCTATGAGTTGGAATCAACTTCTTGTTGCGACGTACTGTGAAGTCGTTTCCAACTTATAGTGATCTTCTCTAGGATTTCCAAGATTTCCTCTCTATATAATGACAGTTACCCACTTTTCTGTGGTTCTTATTTCTATTTCACCCTTCTTCCCATCTCTTCTCAACTTTTTACTTAAATAAGTATTGCTCTTTTGATCCTGAATGGTTGATCATTCCATCGTGAGCATATCTGACTTGTGTTGTTGTGGCTCTTGTATACCTATCTATTGCTTGGCTGAAAATTTAGTCACTAGGGTGAATTCCATTCAAGACCTAAAGCATAGTCAAGGACTGTCGTCTTGGATTTCTTCAGTCTTTTTCTGACCAGTAAGCCCTGTCTATTTTTAAAAAAATAATTTTGAGTTTTGTTCCACATTTTCTCCCATTCTATCTGGGACCTTCTAAAGTGACCCTTTCAGAGCAGTTGGTTGTGGTATCCAGGCACCATTTAGCTCTTCTGGCCTCAGAGTCATGGTGTTCCATTGGTCCATTGGACTAGCTGATTTCAAGTATCTTCAGTTTTCATCACTCTTTTTTTCTTCTGCATATGGAAAGTTTATGCAGAACTTAGTTGCACCTTAGATATCCACTCAAGAGCTTTTAAGATCTCAGCTGCTACTCACCAAAGTAGGATGTAGAATTTGCCATTTGTGGACTATGTTATGCCAAATGGTGCCCCCTAAGACTATAGTCCTGAGCCTCCAGGCCCAGCAACTCATTGCCTTAAGATGTTTCATGATATCTAAGAATTTTTTCTCATTTTGCTCCCTGTATGCTCCACCACAGATTTCTGTTGTGGTGTTGTAGGATAAGCACTAGACTGCTAACCACAATAGTAGTGGTTCAAACCCACCAGCTGTTCCTTGTAAACCCTATACAGACAGGGTTGGAACCAACTCGACAGCACTTAACAACAACACCGCCAAATGCTCCCCACATTCCTAGGTGTGTTTACAGCAAAGGTAAATAACCATGCAAAAATATCCTCTGTCAAACTCATATTTGTGAGTATACTTCATTCTCCCTCCCATACCTGTTCAGCCTGTATATCTGTCCATGTATATATACCAACAGAACATTGTTGTTCCAGGCTGTATATTTAACAGTACTTACAAGAGGACATGGAATGAGGGATATCATTGCTGAATTCAGATGGATCTTGGCTGATAGCAGAGAATACCAGAAAGATGTTTACCTGTGCTTTATTGACTACACAAAGGCTTTTGATTGTGTGGACAAGCTATGGACAACATTGCAAAGTATGAGTATTCCGGAACATTTAATTGTGCTCATGAGGAACCTGTACATAGACCAAGAGGTAGTTGTTCGAACAGAACATGGGAACATTGAATGGTTTAAAATTAGGAAAGGTGTGCGACAGGATTGTATTCTTTCACCATGCTTATTCAACCTATATGCTGAACAAATAATCCGAGAAGTTGGGTTCTATGAAGAAAAATGTGGCATCGGGATTGGAGGAAGACTCATTAACAACCTGCGATATGCAGATGATACAACCTTGCTTGATGAAAGTAAAAAGGACTTAAAATACTTATGGATTGCAACTCGATGTAAAGCAAACAAAAATCCTCACCACTGGACCAACAAACAACATTCTTATCAATGGAGAAAAGATTGAAGTTGTCAAAGATTTTATGTCCCAGGGAGGGTAGAATCTCTGAGTGCAAAAAAGTTAATGTGTCACCCAGAGGTGATCAGAAGAAAGACCTGACAATTTTTCCAAGAAATCAGCCATTGAAAATCTTGGGAGCACGTTTCTACTCTGACACACATGGAGTTGCCAGGAATCAGAGACAATATCACCCAGCTCCAGGAGGGTAGATCCAGCCTAACCCTGCAGAGGATGCTCTGGTGTTTAAAGTGTGCATAGATCTGGGATTGGCTAAGGGCTGTGGAGTGGAAAGACAAACATGCCCAAGCACCTCTGACCCTCTCAGTGGCTCAAGGGCAGATCTCTACTTTCACTAAAGGTGGGTTAATAACAGTGGTTTGTGAAGATTTCAGGACAGTTGTCTTGCAGACTGTCTCTTTCATGTATTTTTCTGATTGATTCCTCATGATTAAGTTCAGGTTAAACAATTTTGGCAGGCATGCTGCATAAATGATTTTGTGTCATTCAGTGCAGCACTCGGAAGAGTCAATGGCAATATGCCAAATTATTAGCAATAAATTGAATCATTTGGTGGAGGGTGAGGCTGTCTTTTTGAAAAACACACTGTGAGACATGCCTTGGAACTAGATAGGAGACTTCCAAGACTAGGCCCTGGAGAACCTTTGCTAACAACTAGGTGGTCGGTGGCCTCTTTACAAGGTCTACAACCATAAAACAGCACTTCCATTCTGAAGGTTTAAAGACTGGGTTGGTTTGAGATGTCTTCTCTTTTGAAGTCTCTACCTTTTGAGGTTTCATACCATCTTGAACTGCAACCTGAGCCTGGGGTGAGGACAGACAGCTACAGGTGCTAAAAAGACATGAGAGTCAGACAGGAGCCTTTAACATGGGCAGTAGCAACTTGGAATAGCCTGGCTCCTCTTTTTCCGTTTCTAAGTGTCCAGCTCTCCCAAAGCAGAGTTTTCTGGTCTATGGGACAAATGAGGTTTGCAATTACTGTCAAAACACCCATGCTTTGATCTGAGGCCAGGCTCTGCTGTGCAGCCTGCAAGCACCAAGGTCAGCATTCCAGGCCCCTCTGGCCACGTGAGAATATGCTGCCCTGCTGGAGTCAGGATGTGTACTTAGAAGTGAGTGACGCAGAGGAGGGAACATTGCCCTGGGGAAGCAAGCCTCCATCCTTACTGCCTGAGCAAGCAGGACCATCTTGACTTGCCAGTGACATGACAGGATCTGTAGATCTCTTTATTTCCTGCATCAGACACCATCTCCCACTTCCTTGGTGGTAATGGTGGTTATGTGCTGTCAAGTCTGTACAGGATTTCGGACGCTGAAAATCTTTACAGGAACAAAAAGCTTCATCTTTCTTCTGCAGAGGGACTGGTAGACATGAACGGCTGACTTGAGGTTAGCAGTCAAGCTTGTGATCCACTACTCTACCAGGGCTCCTTCCCACCTCCTTAATGCCAGTCAAAATGCTAAGGTCTCAAGTGTTCTGTGCCGGGCTTTATCCATGAGCAATAAAACTTGACCTCCAACAACTGGTATCAGTTCTAGGAAGCAGACTCTAAAGATGAAAATTGTTAAGACATTAATTTAGGTAAACTTGGATGGGAGATAAGGAGCCCTAGTAGTGCAGTGGATTATGAGCTGGGCTGCTAATCACAAGGTCAGGAGTTCAAATCTATCAATTGCTCTGAGGGGGGAAAGATGAGCTTTTCTGATCCCGTGAAGATTTACAGCCACGGAAACCCTATACGGAGTTGCTAAGTCAGACCTGATTCAGTGGCACATCACCACCACCACCAGAATGGGATATATAGGTAGAATGTGCAAACTACTACCAAATCTCTGACATTTGAGAGTGTAGAGGTTATTGAATATCTATGGCTGAGCAACAAGTCACCCCAAAAATGAAGGGCTTAAAATAGTGATTTATGATTGCTGACAATTCTGTGACTTTGCTGGGTGTTTCTTCTGCTCTGCATGGTATAGGTTGTTACAGGTGTCTCAGGTGGCTGCATTCAGCTGGTGAGTCAACTGGGGGTTGGATTCAGCTGGGGTTGTCAGCTGAGGGATCTCCATGAGGTCTTCCCAGGCGGTTAGCTTGGGCTTCCTTAGAGCACGGAGGACTCAAGGCAACATTCCAAGAGGGAGCATTCCAGGAGAATGAAAGCAAAAGCAACAAGGCTTCCTAAAGCCCAACCTTGGAAGTCACATAGCATCACTTTCAAAGCAGTCTACTGATCAAAGCAGGTCACAGCTTCAGAGAAGTGTATTCGTGGAGGTGTTCTGTCATCTTGCTACCAGCATAATTGGTCAGATGCAACACTTGGGGCCCAATCTCTCTTCTATTCTTGACTGAAATATGGGCACTTTGGTGTACACCTCCCTTTTAGGAAGCATTGAGAAATATGGGAGGATTTTTGTTATTGTTGCTTTTTGTCTGTTTCTTTGATTTGCTTGTCAGATGACTGGGAAGCATGCCATAATTTAGTAGGCAGGGACAATCCTACACATCAAAGAATTATTCCTCCCAAAAGGTCAGTTGAACCCCTTTGAGGAAGAAAATTTTCCAGATTAAGAAACAAAACAAATGTAGACGAAGAAATTCAAGGAGCCCTAGTTGTACAGTAGTATGTGTTCTACTGTTAACCGAAACGTCAGCTGCTCTGTGGGAGTACGATGTGGAAGTCTGCTTCCGCAAAGAAGCAATAGCCCTGAAATCCTAGGACAGTTCTATTCTACTCTGCCTTGTAGGGTTACTATGAGGCAGAATGGACTTGATGGCAGGCGTGGGTTTGATTTTGGTTTTAAGAAATGAGGAAAAACATAATATTAAAATTCCAGAAGACTGATTTATGGCCTTGCTTTACTACTTAGCTAAAGATGCACTTGGGTGGCACAGCTGGCAGGCCATCCAAATCCCAACTTCTCTCTGGCACCTTTAACAGTTCTTAGATAAATGGCATCAGTGTTCCACACTCCCTGCTTGGGGTGGATATGAGCTGACATTATGTTTTGGTCTGTTGGGGAGCTCTATTCCTCTCAGAACCTACTTCATGGTCTAATCTCTGAATGAAATGTGGCCTCCCAGATTAGCTTCTCTGGCCCTAGACCTCACAGTCAAAAAGTCTTCTTTATTCTTGCCCTTGAAAGTATACAAGGTAAGCATTGCTTTACCTGGCCTCAGTTAGTTCTCTGGTTTCACAGTGTTCATAAAATCAAAACCAAGACAA
This sequence comes from Chrysochloris asiatica, assembly GCF_000296735.1. Classification (NCBI taxonomy): domain Eukaryota; kingdom Metazoa; phylum Chordata; class Mammalia; order Afrosoricida; family Chrysochloridae; genus Chrysochloris; species Chrysochloris asiatica. The sequence goes on along the minus strand of NW_006408859.1, from coordinate 1,862,392 downwards.
AACAAAAAATCAAACAAACCATTTACTGTTAAATCAATCCTGTCTCATGGTGACCCAATGTGTGTCAGGCCTTTCTTCTGAGGTTCCTCTGTGTAGAGTTGTCTCCAACCTTTTAGTTAGAAGCCTAACACATTAATCATTCTTATAATCTGGGGAACTCCTTGGTCTACAAAAAGGTCAGCAAACATTTTCTATATAAGGTCAGATAGCAAATATTTTAGGCTTCACAGGTAATGCCATCTCTGCTATAATTACTCAATCTGCTCTTGCCACGAAATAGGAGCCATAGATAATATATAATTGAATAAGTATGGCTATGTTTCAATAAAACTTTATTTATGAACAGTTACGTGACATTTGAATTTTATATAGCTTTCATATGTCATAAAACATGATTATTCCAAATTTTCCAATGGTTTGAAAAATATATAAACCATTGTTAGTTCATGAGCCATGTGTTCACCATTGGTATACCAGGTATTGCTTTATCACATCATATTTTATTTTCACAGTAATTCTTTCAGATAGGTATGCTTAAAAGTTCCCAGTTCACAGATGAGCAAATCAAGGCATAAAGGTATTAAGCAGCTTGTTGTTGTTGTTGTTGTTGTTAGGTGCCATCAAGTCAATACCAACTCATAGTGACCCTACGCACAACAGAGTGAAACACTGCCTGGTGTTGGGCCAACTTCACAATTGTTGCCATGCTAGAGCCCATTGATGCTGTCCCTTGGCCAATCCATCTCAGTGGGGGTCTCCCTCTTTTTCTCTGACACTACACCTTACCAAACATGATATCCTTCTCCAGTGACTGGTCTCTCCTGACAATATGTCTGAAGTATGAGAGACTAAGTTTGGCCATCCTGGCTTCCAAGGAGCACTCTGGCTGCACTTCTTCCAACACAGATCTGTTGGTTCGTATAGAAGCCCATGGCACTTTCAATTAAGCAGCTTACTACTAAGTAATTTACTCCTTTGTCTCAAGCCAAGTGTTTGGCAGGATAGAAGCAGAAGTATCCCGTAAGACTACCATAAATTCTAATGCAAAGAGAAATTCATAGGTAAGAACGGTCTTGAAGGAATTTACTAAGAATTGTTGTTGTTAAGTGCCATTGAGTCGGTTCCAACCCATAGCGACCCTGTATAGGGTTTCCGAGGAGCGACTGGTGAGCTTGAACCACCGACCTTGCAGTTCAAACAGCTTGCAGTCTGGAGCATTAACCTACAGCACCACACCAGGACTCCTTACTATTCTTATTCTTACTAAGAATAATCTCCCTAAAAGCACTAGGGGGAAGGAGGATGAGGAGAGGAATGAGAAAGGGAATTTTGGAGGAACGGTTACTCAGGTCTTCACTATCTTTTTGGCAGCCTCAAAAAGATGCCCATGTCTGAGGCGAGCACAGAGCCAGAGAGCTTCCGAGCTGCAGTACTGAAGGGAAGGATGGGGCCAGGGATGTCCCTGATAACTGCTGAGAGATTCCACCCCTGCGCACCATCCTCGAGGACCAACAAAAGGAACCCCAACTCATGACACAACCTTGCAAATGGGGTCCCTGGGCAGGACTTCAGTTAGAGTCTTCTGCCAGGCCAGAGACAAAATTTAAGGTGAGTTGTAGGAGGTTTGAATTACTCAAAGGTACCTCGAAAGAAAGTTCTGGCAATCTAACTCTGAAAAACCAACTATTGAAAACACTTGGAAGCACACTTCTACTCAGACGGACACAGAGTTGCCAAGAGTTGGAGTCAACACAACAGCCACTGGTTTTATATTAATTAAATACACTTATATGTCTTACATTCTTATCAACAGAGAAAACATCGAAGTTGTCAGGGACTTCATTCTTCTTGGATCAACTATCAATGTTCATGGAAGCAGCAGTCAAGAGATTAGACGATGTATTGCATTGGGCAAATCTGCTGCACAGGAACTTTTTAAAGTATTGAAGAGCAAGGATGTCAGCTTGAGGACTAAGGTGCGCCTGACCCAAGCCATGGTATTTTCAATAACCTCATATGGATGCGAAAGCTGGACAGTGAATAAGGAAGATTGTAGAAGAATTGATGCCTTTGAGTTGTGGTGTTGGAGGAGAATACTAAAAGTTCCATAGACTGCCAAAAGAACCAATAGATTTATTTTGGAAGAGGTGGAGCCAGAGTGCTCCTTGGAGGCCAAGATGGCTAAACTTCGACTCTCATACTTTGGACATATTGTCAGGAGGGAACAGTCGCTGGAGAAGGATGTCATGCTGGGTAAGATGGAGGGTTAAAGAAAGAGAGGAAGACCCCCAACGAGATGGATCAGCCAGGTGGCATCATTGATGGTGTCAAGTGTGGCAGCAGTAGTGAGGTTGGCCCAGAATTGGACATTTTTTTCATTCTGCTGTGCATGGGGTCGCTATGAGTCGGTTCCGACTTGATGGCACCTGACAACAACAACAATATGTCTTACAGATCTGCATTTACAGATTATCTTCACATCTACTCACTTGCTAAAGACATTTTTGTCAGGAGCATTATGGCCACGGACACGAACATCAGCATAGAAACAATTCCCAGTGCATTCCAGACATTCTGGTACTGTCTCTGGGGCTTCACCCTGACATGCTTCTCCCCTAGCTTAGCAATATGCCACTCAGCTGAGGCACAGAAAGATAGGAATTTATATCACAACAAATGAACTTTATCAAAATAGTTATAATTCATGTCTTGAGTTTTATGAGCAAGCATTAATTGCTAGAAGCATAACATTCAGAAGAACATATTATCTATTTCGAAAATGAAAAACTTATACATACATGTTAAATGGTTTTAAAACTGAACAGTACAAAAGTATTGTTGTTGTTATTGTGTGCCGTCAAGTCGGTTCCGACCCATAGCAACCCTGTATAGGGTTTCCAAGGAGCATCTAGTGAGCTTGAACTGCCAACCTCGCAATTCAAACAGCTTTGCAGTCTGGCACATTAACCCACAGCACCACACCAGGTAACTCTCCCTTCTTCCCTGTCTGTGGTCTCCCGCCCAGAAACAATATTTACCTTCTGTATTTTGTTGTTGTGGTGGTGATTGTTAGGTGCCATCGAGTCAGTACCAACTCATAGCGACCTTATGCACAGCAGAACGAAGCACTACCCAATCCTGGGCCAACCTCACTATTGTTGCCATGCTTGAGTCCACTGATGCTGCCACTTGGCCAATCCATCTTGTTGGGGGTCTTCCTCTTTTTCTCTGACCCTCTACCTTACCAAACATGATATCCTTCTCCAGCAACTGCTCCCTCCTGACAATATGTCCAAATTATGAGAGATGAAGTTTGGCCATCCTGGCCTCCACAGAACACTCTGGCTGCGCTTCTTCCAACACAGATCTGTTGGTTCTTTTGGAAGCACATGGCACTTTCAATATCCTCCTCCAAAACCGTAACTCAAAAGCATCAATTCTTCTACTGTCTTCCTTATTCACTGTCCAGCTTTCGCATGCATATGAGGTTACTGAAAATACCATGGCCCTCCTTAAAGACATGGCACATTCGTAGACAAATACAAGTTTATACTATCTCTTTTTATTTCACTACACACTGCTTTGCACTGGCATTTTCCTGTAGTACTATACCCTGAAAGGAGCCCTGGTAGCTTAGTGAGTTATGGTGGGTTGCTAACTTCAAAGTCAGCAGTTTGAACCATCAGCTGCTCCATGAGAGAAAAATGAGGCTTATTGCTCCCATAATTTTTTTTTCTTTAAATAAAGCTTTTACTGTGAATTGAATAATGGTTTACATGGCAGAACACTGGTTTTGTACTCAACCAATCATATTTTGTTTAACTGCAATGATTACAGGCCCCTCTATGTGCCATCAATTAACAGTATTTGCCTCTATTCCTGCTTTATTTTGTTTTATTTTTGGTGAACACAAAAATACACAGGGATATATAATTGTTTAAACAGCCAAGGGACACATTTTGCCAGCCAGCCTCCTGCCTTCCAGCACACAGCCTTTCTCTTTCCATGAGTTTAAAGTCCTCAGCTGATCTATCTCTCCATGCCATCACCTCTGCCTCCATCTCTGGTGTTGCTGCTTCTCTGGTTAGGATCCCACATTCTGCTCATGCTCTTCCCTCTTGATGATCCTTGGGTTTTCTGTTGCTGGAATGTAAGATGAACTATTCCCCTGTTTTTTTACACAACTTTTACCTTTATAGTTGTGACAATCGCAGTTACTCATGATAACAATTACTCACTATTGAATCAAGAGTCCTATTCTCATCTCCTTTCACAAGACCCATCTAGACAAGAGGAAAACTATTCAGTGGGGATTCTACCTTCCACCCACCCCCTCACTCTGAAACTAAACTCCCTCTTGAAAACTTGTCAGCCAGACACTTCATGCTTTTATCGCTTCATCATTTTAGGTAGCCAATGTCTCAGCTGTCCGTCCATATCCACCCTGTGCACTGAAGGGGTAGGTTTGATCTTTGACATGAAGACTCCTTCCCTCTCAGTTGGTATTTTGAGCTACTACATCCATAATCAAAGGTCAAGTTCATCAAATTGTAGCAATCTACATTTGCTTCCTTTATCAAATTTCTTTATCTTCCTCTGTCAAGTTCTGATCATTAAGCCATCCAAGCTAGGTCAAATGGGTACTATCTGCAAGTCTGGGCATTCTTGTGCATCTCCCCTCACTTCATATCGGATGGATACTTCACTCTCAGCTCTAACCCCCAGTGGCTCCCATAATGATTAGAAACCCGATAGGGTCACTGTGTGTTGGAACTGACTCAATGGCACAAAGCAGCAGCAGCAACAGCAGTAGCAGCAGCAATATAGCCTGAAAGTCAGTCCCAACTTTCTTCTTTTTTCCTCACTGACTAGCATTCCAGTGGAGCTGTATCACAATTTCTTTAACAAGTCTTATAGTGAACAACCTCATAGAAGCCATTAACCATGTGACCATGTATTTGAGTATATCTGTAAGATAAAATTTTAGAAATATAATTGCAGAGTCAAAGGTAAGAGCTTACTAAATTTTGATAAATGTTGCCAAGTTGTTCTTCCTAGAGTTACAAGACTGGATTTTACTAATCTGAAAAGTAGATTTAATAAGAACACCTATTGCAAAGGCATGTTGCAAAGACTCAGCTCAATAATTTGTGTAAAGTAAAATGAAAAGAGTCCACTCACAAAAGACACAAAAAGAAGACTAGATCTTACGTGGTATGCAAGTGAAAGTTGGATAATGAATAAGCAGGACTGAAGAACTGATGCATTTGAATTATGGTGTTGGTGAAGAATATTGAAAATATTATGGACTTCCAGAAGAACAAACAAATCTGTCTTGGAAGAAGTACAACCATAATGCTCCTTATATGTGAGGATGGCGAGAATTTATCTCACATACTTTGACATGTTCTTGGGAGGGACCAGTCCCTGAAGAAGGGCATCAGGCTTAACAAAGTGGAGGGTCAGTGAAAGAGCAGAAGCCCCTCAGCAAATGACTACTACAATGAGCACAAACATAGCAGTGATTGTCAATGTGGCATAGGACTGGCGATGTTCCGCTTTATTTTACATAGGGTGGCTATCAGTCAGAACTGATTTGATGACACCCAACAAAAACAACAACAAAGGCTAGGAAAACCAGTTTTAGGACAATTGACAAGTCTGGGAGTTTACTAAAGAAATGGAGAGACTTTGTGTGGAATGGTCATGGGGTTATCCTCATGGACACTGAAATCACCTGGGATGATAGCAGAAAGATTGTGAGGTAGGAGTCAAAGTCTTCACTGAAGGTGGATGAGTTACAATAAGATGAGGAGAGAGGTACACAAGTAGAAGCAGCCTCAATGGAGGAGGCATTTCTGTACAAATGTGGAGGAGTGTGGACTAGAAATAACATCAGTCCTTGCTGTAGGTGTTGGGTGTGTGGAAGATGAAGAATAAACTCCCCATGCTCAAGGTGCTCCAAAGGAAAAGGGTTACAGTTAAGGCCAAGAGATGAAAGAGGTTTTTGCTACATGGATATTGACTTAGCAGAGAATGTAACTGATTTGTTGGACAATGTGTTTTGAGGGCTAGTGCAGGACTACGTTTGGGAGGGATGGGGATAAAGAAAGGATGGGTCAAGAGAGCAGAAGGATAGATCAGTGTTGACAAAATGAGAGAGGATCTCCATGACTAGAAAGGCATTCATTTCATAAAAAAATGCTTTTTCTATTTTTTTTGTACTGAAGCGCATGTGAAATCTATTGAGAAAAAACAGAGACAGCTGTAGTGATAGCCAAACAGAAATCTCTCCAGTTTATAGTGAAAGTTCTTAGGAAAACTTTCAACTGTTTCCCAGCAACTTCCTGACAACTGTTATGAGAAGGAAGTCAAGAGTCAAAGTTAAGAATAGTAAGAAATAGATACAACTGTTAGGCTGAAAGATTATCTTTCTGAGGGGAAAACAGAATAAAATAAAAAGGGAGGAAAGAATCATGGTTAAAACTCATGAAATGAATTTGAAACAGATAAAACCAGAGCTTAATGATTCATGTGGTAAAATGATTGGCAAAGCTTAAGCATAAAGGTACTTTTAAATGAATTAAAAATAAGACAATAAAAAACAACAATAAAGTACCAAAATGATCTTTAACAATAAAATTTAGAAGTCCAGAGCTAATATAATATGTTCTAAATTATTAAATAAATAAAAATAAGGAAGCTAAGTAAATAAAAATGTAAAGCATAAAAAAAAAGACATTAAAAAGTGCAAAACCAGATATGAAAAATGCTGAAAATAGTAAGCACTACAAACCACCACCACCACAGTGTGACAGGGTTCAAAAAAGAAAAAGACTAAGGGAACAAAGCAACAAAAATGACTAAGAAGCAAGAAAAACAAAAATTTAAATATTTCTTAAAGTTGTATACAAAATAAAAATTTCAAAAGGAAATGTTAAAAGTGAAAGAAATATGAATCATTTTAATTGAAATAAATATCATTTGATTAAAAGATGAAATTACACAAAAGTCTTGGAAAATGACCAAATTTTTTTGGTTTAAAATCATTCAAAGCACCATAAACCTGAATAAAAGACATACAAATATAAACACAAAGGCAAACCTAGTTCAGACTACATTCCTGGTGAGGTGTGATACACACATGACAACCAGTAAGGGCGAATGTTTTACAAAGGAATTTAGGACTGAAGTAGCCAGCTGAGAGGTGAAGGAGGGCCCTGGAGGGGGCAGAGAGGCATCCAGGGAACAGGACCCCTCTCTACCTCCCCAGCGGGAGTCTCTTCAAGGCCACCCAAGGGCAGGAACGACTCTGAGATAAATAAGCAGCTGGCAGCCAATTCTATCAACCAAGCTGAGCCTGCCAGGAGGCTCCTTTCATCCCCCCTCAGGTGCCCTGTAACAGCTGCAGCAGTCAATAGATGTCTGTGGAAGAGATGGACAAGTTTTTACACGGAAGATCACAGAGTATTCACTAGCTCCCAGTTGCCTTTGAGTCAACCCTGATTCATGGTGACACTGTGTGTGTTAGAGTAGAACTGAGCTCCACACAGTTTCAATAGCTGAGATTTTGGAAGTGGGAACCTGTGGAGCTCAAACCTCCAAGCTTACAGTTAGTTAGAAGTCGAGCACTTGACTTGCACCACGTAGGGACTCCCTTTCAATCGCTGTTGTTAAATTCCGTCAGGGAGTGGCTGGTGAGTTTGAATCACTGACTTTGTGGTTCAAACTGACCTTATGGTCCAGTGCTTTAACCTACAGCCAGGACTCTCAGAGTGATACAAATCAAAACAACTATGAGGTATCATCTCGCCTCAGTATTAATAGCTGTGGTGTAATGAATTATTTAATTAGCCGTGTCTTTGTAACTCCCACCAAATAACTCTTTTTCCTGATAGGTCTGGGTAAGAAGTAGGTGGGAGAAGATACTAATAGTATGTGAACATTAACAGAGTTAATTGTAACTGAAAATTTGTAATTCTAACAAGAGTTTAAGGCGCTTTGGTAGCGTAGTGGTTATGAGTCGGGCTGCTAATCTCATGGTTAGCAGTTTGAAACTACCAGTGGTTCTGAGGAGCAGGGGAAGGTGTCACTACCATCAAAAAAGAAGAGCCAGGAGTGGAGGAGTGGAGCTCGTCCTTTGGAACCCAAGATTGCAGCCCATTGAACCTCCTTGATCCAGGGACAGAAAGCTGTGACACTGTAGAGGTGGCAGTAGAGCAGCAGTAGCAAAACCAAGAAACAGAGTGTGAGACAGAGCAGTGGACTTCCCAGCCCACAGAGTAAAGCTCAGTGACTTTCAGCAGGAGGCTTGCTGGTTGAGTTGGGTACATCCAGGCACATAAGTGGGGAAGCTAGCACTAAATGCTAACCCATGGAGCTAGAACTGAGTGACTTAGGCTGAAGCTTATGGTGGAGTGGTGTGTCATATGGGCATTTATCAGCAGCTGACTGGAACAGCTGTTCCCTGAGCATTTTCTGATTCTCTATTGACTTTCCTAATAAGCCCATAACTGTGAGTATGCTATTTGACTTCTGTATGAATATTGCAATGGATTATTGAATGCAACTGATGAGTAGAGAGGGTTATCGGATGAATGGACGGTTTGTACCACATATTTTTACAATTTGAAAGTTCAAAAACATAGAAAACAAATGCTGGTGAGGGTGTGGTAAGACTGGAATCCTCGTACATGGTGCAAACACTGGGGAAAATGGTATTGCACTTCCTCAAAAAGTTGGAAATAGAGATACTGTATGACCCAGCAGTCCCTCTACTTGGTATATATCCTAGAGAAGTAAAAGCCATATATGAATAGATATATATGCACATCTATGTTTGTCGCAGTATTATTCACAATAGCAAAAAGATGGAAAACCACTTAAATACCTATAGAAGGAAGAATGGATAAGCAAACTTTGGTACATAAACATAATGTAATACTATGTTATGCTACTATGTAATGTTAAAGAATAATGATGACTTTTCAAAACTATTCATAGCTTGGATGAATGTGGAGGACATTGTTTTTGTTAGGTACCATTGAATCCATTCTGACTCATAGAGACTCTATGCACAACAGAACGAAATATTGCCTGGTCCTGTTCCATCCTCACAATGCTTGAGCTCACTGCAGCTGCCACTGTGTCAAGCTATCTCCTTGGGGGTCTTCCTTTTTTTTTTTTTATGACCGTCCTCTTTACTGAGCATGATGCCCATCTCCAGGAACTGGTCCTTCCTGATAACATTTCCAAAGGATGAGAGACAAACTCCTACCATTCTTGCTTCTACAGAGCACTCTGGCTGCAATTCTTCCAAGACAGATTTGTTTGTTCTTCTGGCAGTCCATGGCATTTTTTAAAAAAAGTTTTTTGTGTGAATTGAATGATAGTTTACATGAGAGAATATCAGTTCTACATTCATCGTTTCATTGCAATGATTACAATCTCCTCTGTGCATCATCATTCAACAGTATTTGCTTCTATTCCCTCTGTTTGTTTTGTTTTTTGGGGGATGTATACAAAAA
>NW_006408859.1:1849883-1852055 GCF_000296735.1 Chrysochloris asiatica | reverse complement strand
ATGATTGGACATTCTTTCCCTCTAAGTTGGTATTTTTAGCTACTACAGCCATAAATATAGGTTAAGTTCATCAAATTATAGCAATTTACACTTGTTACCTTTATCAAAAATGTTTTTATCTTTCTCTAGTCGAATTCTGATCACCAAGCCATCGAGGCTAGGTCAAATAGGTACTATCTGCAAGTTTGGGCATTCTTGTGCATCTCCTCTCACTTCAAATCAGCTGGATGCTTCACTCTCAGTTCTAGCCTTCTGTGGCTATGTCCTTGTCCATGGGACCAAGTCTCACCTCACTTCGGACCAACAATCCCTTCCTCTTCTCTCTCTCATCCAGGTCAACGGGAGTCTAAGTCCATGGTACTTTTAATATTCTTCTCTGATACCATAATTCAAATGTTTTGATTCTTCTTCAGTTTTCCTTTCCTTATTCATCGTACAATTTTCATATGCCAATTCATATGAGGTAATTGAAAATATTATGGCTTGGATCAGGTGCACCTTAGTCCTCAAACTGAAATTTTGCTCTTGAACACTTTAAAGAATTACCTAATGCAATACAACATTTGATTTCTTGACTGCTGCTTCTGTGAACATTGATTCCATGAACCTGAACTCAAGCAAATTAAAGTCTTTGACACCTTCAATCCTTCATTTATGATGTTATTTACTGGTCCAGTTGTGAGAATTTTTGCTTTCTTTACATTGAGTTGTAAGTCATACTGAAGGCTGTGTGGTCTTTGATCTTCATCAGTATTCTAAGTCCACTTTGTTTTCAGCAAGCAAGTTTGTATCATCTGCATATCAAAGGTTGTTAATGAGTTTTCCTCCAACTCCAATGCCATGTTCTACGTCATATAATCCAGTTTCTTGGATTATTTGCTTAGCATACAGATTGAATATGTCATTGTCATTACGTGCCACTGAGTCAGTTGCAACTGCTAGTGATGCTGTATAGGGTTTCCAAGGAGCAACTCATGGGTTTGAGCCACCAATCTTGTGGTTAGCAATACAGTAGTTATCCTCCAGTGACACAGCAGGACTCCACAGATTGAGTATGGTGAAAGGATACAACCCAGGCGCACACCTTTCCGGATTTTGAACCACTCAGTATTCCCTTGTTTTGTTCTAACGACTGCCTCTTGGTCTATGTACAGGTTCCTCATGAGCACAATTAAGTATTCTGGGATACCCATTCTTCACAATGTCACCATAGTTTGTCACAATCCACACAGTTGGAAGTCTTTGCATAGTCAATAAAGCACAAGTAAACCTCCTTCTGAAATTCTATGCTTTTATTTAAGATCCATTTGATGGCAGCAATGATTTATCTAGTTGCATATCCTATTCCGAATATGGCTTGAATTTCTGGCAGCTCCCTGTCGATGTATTGCTGCAATAATTTTTTAATTATCTTCAGCAAAATTTTACTTATATGTGATATTAATGATATTGTTTGATGAGTTCCACATTCTGTTGGGTCACCTTTCTTTGGAATGGGCACAAATATGGAGCTCTTCTATTCGGTTGGCCATATAGCTGTCTTCTAAACTTCTTGGCTTGAATGAATGAGTGCTTCCAGTGCTCCATCAGTTTGTTGGAATATTTCCATTTTATTACATCAATTTCTGGAACCTTGCTTTTTTCCAGTTCCTTCATTGCAACTTGGACTTCTTCCTTCAGTACCATTGGTTCTTGATCATATGCTACCTGGTGAAATGACTGAACATCAACTATTTCTTTTGGTACAGACTATATCTTCTTTTGATGTTTTCTGTATCATTCAATATTTTGCCCATAGAGGTCCTTCAATATTGTTAAGTCGAGACTTGATTTTTTTCTTAAGTTCTTTCAGCTTCAGAAATGTTAAACAAGAAATTGACAACATTATGTTATATGAAATTAGTATACCCCAAAAGGACAAATATTGTATGTTGTTGTCAGGTGCGAGTCGGAACCGACTCATAGTGACCCCATATACAGCAGAACGAAACAATGCCCGATCCTGGGCCAACCTCACTACCGCTGCCACACTTGAGTCCATCAATGATGTGACCTGGCCAATCCATCTCGTTAGGGGTCTTTCTCTTTTTCTCTGACCCTCCACCTTACCCAGCATGACATCCTTCTCCAGCGACTGTTTCTTCTGGACAATATGTTCAAAGTATGAGAGAC
>NW_006408859.1:1829807-1848377 GCF_000296735.1 Chrysochloris asiatica | reverse complement strand
GTTCAGCTCTTGGACCTCTTCAATTTTTGAAACTGGTAACAAAAATTGAAGAATATTATATGAGACCACTATTATAAAATGAGTCCTGGTGTGGCATTGTGGGTTAATGCGCTGGACTGCAAAGCCGTTTGAAATGCAAGGTCAGCAGTTCAAGCTCACCATCTGCTCCTTGGAAACCCTATACAGGGTCGCTATGGGTCAGAACCGACTCAACAACACTTTACAATAACAACTATTATAAAAAGTCAAGAAAAGGTTTTTACACAAAACATTCTTTGTTTACTAGGACTTACTAGGTGTAGGAGAGAAGGGTAAGTAATTCACTGGCTACAAGGTAGACAGGTGTTTACTTGGGTGAAGGGGAGTGCAATATACGATAAGAGGGAAGTTGGCCCCTCAAAAAAAGATGGAGTCAGGGGAAGACACTGGGAGGATTCCAAGAGTTAAAGGCAACAGAAGTTAATACTGTTATATCCACAGCCCTGCAGTAACAGTGATCTATGAGTAGATACATGGATAGACACATAGGCTGAATGGGTATGGAAAGGAGAGTGGAAGTATATCCACAAATATATACAGGGTTGACAGAGGATATTTGTACATGGATATTTACCTTTGCTATTAATATATACATAAATATGGTGGCACACACAGGGAGAAGTTATAAAAATTTCTTAAACACAAATAAACACCTTGAGGGAATGAATTGCTGGGCCTGGAGACTCAGGACCATAATCTTGGTGGACACACACCATGGTCAATTGGCATAACATAGTTCACAAAGACATTGTTCTATATCCTACTTTGATGAGTAGAGACTGGGATCTTACAAGCTCATGAGCAGCCACCTAATGTGCAACTATGGTCTCTCCCTATCCAGAGGAAAGAAGAATGAAGAAAACTGAAGATGCTTGGAAACAATTAGTCCAATGGACTAATGGACCATGGGAACATCAGTCTCCATGACCCTGAGACCAGAAAATCTAGATGGTACCTGGCTACCAATACCAATGCTAAGAAAGGGATCGTATTGGAAGGTTCGGGGTAGAGAGGGAGAAAACATGAAAGAAAACTCAAACTCATAAATAATAATAATAATAATAAGTCCTGTCTTATTGGTCAGAAAGACATGGAGGAACCCTGAGACTCTGACCCTTGGTCACCTTTCAGTTCTGAAACTGAACTTGCCCCAGTGGCTCAATTGTCAATGAAGCAACACATAGGTATATGGGGGAACAACAACACTAGTGAGGTATGCACACCATAGAGTGGTCAAGCACTGGAAACCAAAAGGCTGGTATTTACCCAAGGACAAAGTTCAGAAGGTCTAGGGAAGAAGGAGGAATGGAAACAAGAAACACAGGGAGGAAGAGAGATAAATGGTGTTACATTCAGGGAATTGCAACCAGTGAAATGAAACAAAGTATACATGGTTTGTTGAATGCAAAACTGATAGTCTGGCTCTGTAAATCTTCACACAATTCACAATAAAAAGTTAAATAAAATGTCAGTCTTTCTAGAAAGTAGATTTAAAACAACCAGATAAGTTTACTAGAAAATTAACTAAATAGAACTTGCAAATCTTGATCCATACTATCAAGGGGGCAAAAACAGTATGTAAACTGTCCAATCTTATGGGAAGCATTCTGAGAAAATGTATCAAAATTCTGTAAAATGGTCATACTTTGCCCAGGGATAAAGTTCAGAAGGCAAGAAGTTAGAGGAAAGAAGGATGAATGAATGGAAACAGTAAACATAGAGAAGTGGAACGAGGGTTGCTACATTTGAGGATAGCAATCAATGTCACAGGAGTCATTGTGTGGTGTGGTACTGTGGGCTAATGCATCAGATTGCAAAGTCGTTTGAACTGCAAGGTCGGTGATTCAAGTTCACCAGCTGTTCCTTGGAAACCCTATGCAGGGTTTCTATGGGTCAGAACCGACTTGACAGCACTTAACAACAACAATCAATGTCACAAAATAAAATATGTGTGAACTATTGAATGGAAAACCAATTTGTTCTGTAAACTTTCACTCAAATCACAATAAAAAGTAAAACAAAACAAAACAAAAATCATAGTATTTCAACACTTTAGCCTTTTCTATGTACTAGGCGATTCCTAAGCACCAGGTTTTCTGCAGTATGTAAGACACACAACATTTTTTTCTCTCCCTGGGATATGAAGGACCAGAGAGAAATGGAGATGGATAGTAAACGGGTAAATATATCAACAGGATAATAATTTCAGTTACTGATGTGTTCCTTGAATAAAATGAAGATGTTAGAAGATTTCTAGATGAAGAGCGGTAAAGCATACAGAAAGGGCTACTTCCACGTGGCTTATCAGGGAAGGTCCCTCTAAAGAAAAGAATTTGGAATTGAGACTTGTGTGAGTAGGACAAGTAAGTCTTGGGGAAATTTAGAAGAGACTGCCAGATTTGACTTAAGTACCATAGTCCTAAGGAGCTCTGGTAGTGTAGTGGTTATGTATCGGGCTGGGAACCGCAAGGTCAGCAGTTTGAAACTACCAGCTGCTCCATGGGAGAAAGATGAGGCTTTCTGCTCACGTAAAGATTTATAGCCTCGGAAATCCTGTTCAGGGTTGCTATGGGTCAGAACCGACTGGATGGCACTTAACAACAACAACAACCATAGTCCTATGTGGGGCACAGCCTAGTGTCTAGGCAGACCTATGTGGATAAAGAGTGGAGGTAGAAGAGGAGGCCAAAGGGGTAGTGGGACCAGTGCAAGAGGTTGTGCAAATCACGATAAGGATTTAGGTTTTATTCTAAATTGAGATTCTAAGTACGGCAGGCATGTGGATTAGGAAGATCACGCTGTAAATCTGCATCTATTAATTTACGAGTATGCCCATGATCTACTGTTACAGATCCAATCCTGTACAGACTTTTACAGTCCCTGATTAAATTGAGACTTGAGAAGGAAATGAAGTAGAAAAAATATAATTGAAAAATAGTTATGTCCTGAGTGGTTGTGTTCTATATTCTTATGTTTGTATAACAAGTTAGTGTTATATTTCATAAAATCACTAGAGCCAGACTACCTGTGTTTGAGTCCCAGAATCTCAGCAGTCTCATTTATGAGTGATGTGACCTTAAGTAAGTGTATCAGTCAGTATAAGCTAGATTATGCTGTAGTAACAAATGATTCCCAAATCTTAGTAGTTTATAGCAACAAAGATTATTTCTCCTTTTGCTATGTGCACTTTAGACTCATGCTGAGCAGCCTCTATGTGGAATATTGTTGGACATTGTGGCAGTTGCTGTTGTTGTTGACAGAGTTGGTTTCAACTCATAACGACCCTATGAACAACAGAATATAACACTGCCCAGTCCTGCACCATTCTCACAATTGTTATGTTTGAGCCCATTTTTGCTGCCACTCTCAATCCATCTCATTGGGGTCTTCCTCTTTTTCATCGACCCTCCACTTCAGCAAGCATGATGTCTTTATCCTGAGACTGGTCCCTACTGACAACATGTCCGAAGTACAAGAGATGAAGTCTCACCGTTATTGCTTCTAAGGAGCATTCTGACTGCACTTTTCCCAAGATAGATTTGTTTGTTCTTGTGGCAGACTGTTAACTTTCCGTATTCTTTACAAATACTATAATTCAAATGCATTGATTCTTCTAAGGTCTTCCTTATTCATTGTCCAACTTTCACATGCATATGAGGCAAGTGAAACTATCATGGCTTGGGTGAGGGGCACCTTAGTCCTCAAAGAGACATACTTGCTCTTGAACTCTTTTAAAAAGAGGTCTTTTGGGGGATTCCTGGGCTCAGGGACAGGGATATGTCCACAGAGGACCAGAGCAGAGCGTGAAGCGTCCAGCTGATATGAAGTGAGAGGAAATGCACAATAACAACTGGACTTGCAGATAGTACCCATTTTACCTGGCTTTAATGGCTGGATGATCAGAACTCGACTAGAGGAAGAAAGAAGAGGGGGAAAAAAAGAGTAATCCACTACAATCTGATGAACGTGACCTATGCTTGTTGATGAAGTAGGTCAAAGGAAGGAACAAATCTTTACAACGAAGATCATTCCCACCCCCTTGGTACAGAGTCGACAGGGATGGGCAACTTGGACATTGGCTACCCAAAATGGAGGGGCTACAAAGGCAAGAAGTGACTGGCTTGCAAGCTTTCCATAGGGAACCTAGTTCCAGAGGGTGTAGGGAAAGGCAGAATCTCCACTGAGTGGTTTCCAACCTGTTTGGATGGGGCTGAAGAAAGGAGATGGGGATAAGACTCTTGGGGTTCAATAGCAAATGATTGCTACCAGGACTGACTGTGAGTGTTGGAAAGGTAAAGGTAGATATTTTGTAACAAAAGGAGAGGAGTGGTTGATTTTGTAGTCCAGGAGCAGAGGTCCCTGGAACCATCAAGGGAGAGAAGCGAAATGCAGGACCCTATCCAGAGAAGCAGTGATGCCAGAGATGGAGACAGAGACAACAACATGGAGGGATGGAGTGGCTGGGGACTTTAGACTCAAGGAGGGAGAGGAGCTATGTGTTCACGACCAGGGGGCAGGCTTGCGGGGTGTACCCTTCAGTTGTCTGATGATGCATGCAGGAGATTGTAATCACTGCAATGAAATTAAATAAGATAGGATGAATGTAAAGCTAATATTCTCCCATGTAAACTAACACATAATTCACAAAAAAACTTTTTTAAAAAGAGGTCTTTTCCAGCAAATTTCTTTAATGCATTACATCATTTGATTTACTGACTGCTACTTCTGTGAGGAATGGATTCAAGCAAAATAAAGTCTTTGACAACTTCTATCTGTTCTCTATCATGATGCTATTTATTGATCCTATTGTAAGGATTTTAGTTTTGTTTACATTGAGGTGCAATTGATGCTGAAAATCATAGTCTTTGATCTCCATCAGTACTTCAAGTATTATTAGCTTCTAGCAAGCAAGGTTGTATCACCTTCAAATTGCAGATGTTAATGAGTCTTCCGCCAATCCTGATGCCATGGGGGGTTTTTTTGTTTTGTTTTTTTAGTTTTGTTTTTCATATAATCCAGCTTTTTGGATTATTTGCTCAGCATACATTTTGAATAAGTATCATCAAAGTATACAACCATGGCAGACAACTTTCCTGATTTTAAAGCATTCAATATCCCCTTATTCTGTTTGAATGACTGCCTCTTGGTCTATATACAGGTTCCTCATGAGCATAATTAAGAGTTGTGTAATTCTCATTCTGCACAATGTTGTCCATAGTTTGTTATGATTCACACAATTGAATGCCTTTGCATAGAAAATGAATGTAAGTAAACATCTGTCTGGTATTCTCTGCTTTCAGCTAATATCTACTTGATGTCAGCAGTGATGGCCCTTGTTTGATGTTCTCTCATGAAATGGATTGAATTTCTGGCAGCTCCTTGTCAATACACTGCTGCAACCATTTTAAAATTAACTTCAACAAAATTTTATTTACATGTGGTATTAATGATATTGTATGATGATTTCAGCATTCCATTGGGTTCCCTTTCTTTGGAGTGGGCAGAACTATGTATCTCTTCTAATCAGTAGGTCAGGTATCTGTCTTCCATTTTAGATGAGTAAGCATCTCCAGTGGTGTATCAGTTTGTTGAAAGATTTCAATTTGTAGTCCATAAATTCATGGAGTCCTCTTTTTCACCAATGCCTTCAGTGCACTGAAGTGCACTTCATCCTTCAGTACCAGTGGTTCTTGATCATATGCTGCCTCCTGGAATGGTCGAACATGGGACTTTTTTTTTTTTCCTTTCTTTTTTTGGTACAATGACTCTGTATATTCCTTCCATCTTCTTTTGATGCTTCCTGCATCATCCAATATATTGCCCATAGAATCCTTTAATATTGTAATTTTAGACTTAAATTTTTCTTCAGTTCTTTCAGTTTGAGAAATAGTGTGTTCAAACTAGTTTTGGTTTTCTAACTCCAGGTCTGCACATTTCATGCCTTCTCAAGCAACCCTTTGAAAATTTCTGTTTAGCTTTTTTATTTCTTCATTTCTGCCATTTGCTTTCATTTCTGTATGCTCAAGAGCAAGTTTCAGAGTCTCCTCTGACATCCATCATGGTCTTTTCTTTCTTCTCTTTTTAATGACCTTTTGCTTTCTTCCTGTATGATGTTCTTGATATCATCCCACAATTCCCCTGATCTCCCAGTCATTAGTGTTTAATCATCAAATTTGTTCTGGAGATGATAACTAAATTTAGGTTGTTGTTGTTGTTGTGTGCTGTGGAGTCGATTCTGACTCATAGCGACCCTGTACAGGGTTCCCGAGGCTGTAAATATTTACGGGAGCAATAAGCCTCATCTTTCTCCCACGGAACAGCTGGTAGTTTTGAACTGCTGACCTTGAGGTTTGCGGCCCGATTTGTAACCGCTATGCTACCAGAGTATTTTGGCTCTTGTGGACATCTTTGAATTTTCTTGCATATGAGCAGCTGGTGGTCTGTTCCACAGTCTGCCCTGGCCTTGTTTTGACTAATAGTATTGATCTTCTCTATTGTGTCTTACCACAGATACAGTCTATTTGATTCCTGAGTATTCCATCTGGCGAGTTCCATGTGTATAATCACCATTAATGTCATTGAAAAAAGTTATTTGCAGTGAATAAAAAATTAGTCCTTCAAAACTCTTTCAAGTGATCTCAGCATCGTTTCTATCACCAAGGACATATTTTCCAACTTCCCATTCTTCCTCTTTACCCAACTTTGGTGTTCTAATCACCAGTAATTATCAATGCATCTTGATTGCATGTTTGATCAATTTCAGACCAAAGAAGTTGGTAGAATTAATCAGTTTCATCATCTTTGGCTTTAGTGGTTGGTGCTTAAATTAGAATAATGTTGTTGTTGTTGTTAAGTGCCATCAAGTTGGTTCTGACCCACAGTGACCCTGTATAGGGTTTCCGAGGAGCAGCTGGTGAGCTTGAACTGCTGACCTTGCAGTTCAAATGGCTTTGCAGTCTGGCACATTAATCCACAGTGCCAAAAATTAAAATAGTGGCAATATTTTTCTTTGTGTTTTTGTTAAGTGTAATCGAGTCATTTCTGACTCATAGTGACCCTGTATATTTTCCAAGTAATGGCTAGTGAGTTTCAACTGCTGACCTGTGGTTAGCAGTCCAGTGCATATCCTATGGCACCACCCAAAAAGCTAAGATACTATTGTGGCAGAAGGGAAGGAACTTCAAAGTGTTGGTATTCCTGTGTCCAACAGTGTGGGGATGTAAAATCCTACCATATGGAGAGGTATTGTATTGTAAGGTTGGGGAGGGTGTAGAAGACCAAATATTTGACAAACAATAAGATACTGCTTGCTTTGATAGATAAAAGAGAAAGGGGTAAATTTAAGAAGTGTGAAGTTTATATCTGAAAGTATTATACAACGTACAACAGCCCCAAATCTGTATTCCTCCTTGAAAGCCATGCTAAGAGTATAGAGTAATTGGATAAATAATTTTGTGGCAATGTTACAGATACCATAATTGGTATTGTTAAGCTAAAATGGTCATGGAAATAGACTTCGTGGTGAGCCACAAAAGGAAGGGCAGTCACTTAAGGAATGCCACTCATAAAAAGGAAAGGCCACTGTGTGTGAAAATGGACAATATGTCAGCATGGATTTTATCTGTGGCTCTTCTCATTCTCTCCCACCCCATAACCAATCTGTCTTACAGTTCTTAGAGAAACAGATCTATATAAGGGGGCTTCAAAAATGTGTAGAAAACATGAAAAGAAAGATAATGGAATGTGGTCATTCCATTTTGAAAACCCTCTTGTGTATGTGCATGCATAGAGATTTTCTATAATGGATGTGACTGTGAGAGCTGGTAAATTCAAAATTCATAGGTGATGCAGCAGGTTGGAGACTTCTGTAGGTTTATGTCCCAAGATATGTAGGTCAGGCCACAAGAAAAGTGCAAAGGGAAGAGAGATAGTTCTGCCAAACTATCTATAGTCTGGAAACCGAACTCGCCTTAAAGAAAACTCCCTTTCAACAAATGGATTACATTATATCACATTATGTGCATTACATTATGTTATATTATGTTATGTTACATAAGGTGATGATATTACATTACATTATAGAATAGCAAAGAGACTAGTGTTTAACCAAATCAAGTTAACATAAAAATTAACCATCACACAATCTGCCAGCAAATCTTTCAAAAATACATCTATAATCTGACTACCTCTCACCACCTCCAATGTCTCCTTCCTGGAGCATACCCTTTCAGCTGGGCACTGAACTTCTGCACTTGCCCTGAGGAGGATCCTGGTAAAACACAGGTCAGATTATATCTCTCTTTGCCTGAAACCTTCTTTCTGATGGCTTCCCGTTGACCTCAGAATAAAATGTAAAGAGTATCAAGGATCTGCAAGAAGCAACACTGGCTCTCTATTATCTCTTTGACCTCATTCCCCTTTGCTCTCTCTACTCTGGTCACTCTAGCCTCTCTGGAACCTGCTAAACCTGCTTCTGCCTAAAGACACTGGGGCTTTCTGTTCCCTCCATCAGGAACTCTCTTTCCTCAGTTATCCACATGGTTTGTTCCCTTTCATCCTCCAGGTCTTTGACCAATGTCACCCTCTCAGTTAGGACTCCCTTCTTAACATTATTTTTCTTCACAGAACTTATCATCTCCAGTTCTGTACAATATATTAATTTATTTGTTCGTTCCCATCTCTTTCCTAGCATGTAAGCTTCGGGACCATTTCACCTCTACACTAAAATGACTCATTTTAAACTGTCTCCAATCTTGTGAGCACCATACACTCTATCAAGCCAGAAAACAGGGTGTCACCCTGGATTCCTCTGTACCTTTAACCCCCCTCTCCAAGCATCACCAAGTTCTACTGATTGTTCCTTATTATTTCCCAAGCCTTCCAGTTCTCTCTGCTCCTGCTACCA
This sequence comes from Chrysochloris asiatica, assembly GCF_000296735.1. Classification (NCBI taxonomy): domain Eukaryota; kingdom Metazoa; phylum Chordata; class Mammalia; order Afrosoricida; family Chrysochloridae; genus Chrysochloris; species Chrysochloris asiatica. The sequence continues at coordinate 1,839,433 of NW_006408859.1, read as the reverse complement.
CTAGCCCAGATCAAGCTACCATGACCTTCTCTCTTGACTAAGAAAATCATCTCCAGACTCATCTCTCTGCTGCCTCTGTCATCTCTTCCAGTTCACAATTCATGATGTAGTTGATTTAGTGATCTTTCAAAATGATTAAACCCATTCAGGGGCTGCCCTCTATAAAAAAAAAACCCCAACAACATTTCTTAACATTTCTTAATGAAATTGTGCCATCAAGTTGGTTCCAACTCATAGTGATCCTGTATAGGATTTCCAAGGAGCATCTGGTAAGCTTGAACCACTGACCTTGTCCTTCACACTGACCTTTTGGTCCAGTGCTTTATCTTATAGCACAATACCAGATTCTTTAGTGAAATTGATGGTGGTTATGTGCTTTCCTAATCCTCCTCTTGTTGCCTGAGTAACTGCTTTGGTGTCATTTCTCCACAAGTACGGGACTCTGACAGCACTTTGTACTTCCCTATCATCACATCCACTGCCTTTCTGCTGACCATTCCCCACACCGCCTCCACACACACCCTAGGCTGTGAACACTGAGGACAGCATAATGATACTTGGTATTCAACTGTCTTAAATGTGATCCAAATGAATCTGTGGGTATCTTAATCATCTATCAGGTGCAGCCTGAAGAACTAAGAATCAGGAAGGCCAGAAAACAATAATATTCAGCTAAACTTACAGGTCCCAGAGAGGAAAATACAGCATACCTTGATTCAGGGCCACACAGAGGCCCTGGGGAAAAAGCAACAACAAGTTGGAACGGTTGATTGTGATGTGCCGTGGAGGTGGTTCTGACTCATGGTGACCCTGTACATGGCTTCTAAGGCTGTAAATCTTTATGGGAGCAGAAAGCCTCATGTTTCTCCTGTGAAACACCTAGTAGTTTTAAACTGCTGACTTTAAGGTCCGCAGCCTGATTCGTAACCACTACACTACCAGAGCTCATTAAGAGAGGGCTTATGCATGGCAACCAGGTGAGATTACCTAGGTTTTGTTGGCTGAAGCCTTATTGGTCAGTTTAAAGGTCTATACTACAATCCACTATAAATCCAGTTGTTTCTTACTCATAGCAATCCCGTATAGGGTTTCTGAGGCTATAAATCTTTACAAGAGTAGAAAGCCCCAGCTTTCTTCCATGGAGTGACTGGTGGGTTTGAACTTACCCTACAGTGTTACTGGGACTCCTTCTTACAGTACATGAGCATAGGAAAAGGGGGACATCTTTAATACTGGGGCTTATGGGACATAACTAGAAGGGACAAGGAGTAACTTCAGCTATTAAGAGACAGGTTTACAAGAGAATAATGGGTTTTTATCATTGGAAACTGTATGGACTATGGCTGGAGGGCTAGTTAGACACTACAACCATTGGGAGACTAGGTGACAAGATCTGAATGGCAGAGTTAAACATTGAGTGAAAGAACAACTAGGAGGAATTAATGAAAGTGTGGAAGCAAATTCTGTAGGTCACAAATTGGTTTTATGATATCAGCTTGGAGTGGGATGGTCAAAAAACGCTTCCTAGAGGAGGTAGGTATGGGAACAGTGGTTCACTTGTGAGCAGGAATTAGCCAGGTTTAGGAAAAGGGACATGTATTCTGGGTTCTAAGACTACTGTGGCTGCATGCTATCATATTGGTCTGACTCTTACTCAAAACTGTATATGGTTTCTGAGGCTGTAAATCTACAGGAATATTAAGCCTCATCTTTCTCCAACGGAGCATCTGGTGTATTCCCACTGCTGACCTTTCAGTTAGCAGTTCAACGCATAACACACAACACTACCAGGGTTTTAGGAAGAGCATTAAAAAAATCATGACATCAAGAAACAGCAAGGTGTGGGTGGGGCAATATGGGTGTGTTCACATTAATTAAGATTAATACGTGCAGTAGATGAGCCATGTTAAGGGCATTTGGCATTTCCTTTGGGGTCATTAAAGTGTTTGTGCTATAATCAGGTTGGCACTTCAGGAAGAACACTCTAGTGAGATTGTGTGAATGGTGGCATTGAAGATGCCATGTGGTAGGTACAAAACCAATGACTCCACCTCTGTAGAGCTATGCCATGCAATGATGACCTCAAATTTGCTTTCTATTGGTTCCAACAGGCAAAGAAAATTATTAAGCCAAGTAATTTATTCAAATAATATGCTTACCCTTTTCTGGTGCTGAAAAGATGTTCCATAACAATTTTTCCTTTATAAAAAATATTTAAGACGGGTGTTCACAGCTGCTGCTGTGCCTCTGTCGCTCTCTAACACCAGCACCACCTCTAGCTCTCCCAGCTCCAGTTGAAGAAGAAGCGGGGGGTGGGGGGGGGTGGTAAGTGAGGAGGTTCATTCAAAATGTTTGTACAAAACAAACTGTCAGAAAACCAGCAGTGGTAAAGCAGCCAGGAAGCACTGGCTACAAAAGCCACTCACAAGAGTGCGCCCTCTACTGGAGGGGTGAAGAAATCTTATCGTTACTGGCCTGGTACTGTGGCGATATGTGTCATTAGTTGTCAAAAGTTCAGCAAACTTTTCTTCCAGCGTCTGACACGAGAAATCACTCAGGACGTTAAAACAGATCTGCCTGTGCATTCACATTACAACTGTTGGTGCTTTGCAGAAGGCAAGCGAGGCCTGTCTGGTTGGCCCTTTTGAAGACACCAACCTGTGTGCTATCCATGCCAAATGTGTAACAAGTCTGCCAAAAGTCATCCAGCTAGCACGCTGCATGCGTGGAGAACATAGTATCCATTATGATGGAAAACATTTTTTTAAAAATAAAATCTCCCTCTTTCTGTTATTAATAGTTTGAATGTTAGATTGATTTTCCCCACCATGGGATCAGAAGGTACCCAAGTATATGATTGCAATGGAAGAATAGAGGATAGAAATCAGGTGTTGGCAGTTTTTCCATTTTCATTTGTGTGAATTTTTAATATAACTGTGGGCACATAAAGCATTAATTCAAGTGAGAAAGTTTCAATGAGCAAGATTCAGCTGTTCAACCTTATAACAATTACACATAAACCTGTTAAATATTTGTCAACAATGCCAGCATTTCGATTTCTTTGAAACAAGTAAGTTTTTTATTGATAGTAACTAAATGGTATTGGTAGCATTTTAATTATACGCTAGCTTTCCATTCACTGTACTTCTCTGAGTCATCTACATGCAAGCACATGTTCTTAATGATGCCTGTTTTCTGTCTTAATGTTGTGCTTGCTATTCAAATACATTCAACTAAAAAAAAATTAAGATGGCCTCTTAAGTATGTCATTTTTAACACACTTCCCCATCTTTCCAAGGCTAGGTTTTACTTTCCTAGAAACCTTGTTAAACTATGAACTGGAAGGATGGAACTCATGTTTTCATGTTTCTCCTAATGTGAAATGGATAAAACCAGTTTTAATTTAGCAGAGTTTTCTGATAAGAAAGAGAAACGCACCTCTCATTTTAGACAAATGAAACGGAATTTCAAAAGACTTTCAAAGCATCATGCAAATCAGTGATGGTGAAAACTTCTCACCCCATCTCAATTTTCTTAACCCCTTGATCTCAATCATTCAACCATGAGTCTCTTGTTAAGTGTCAATGAGCCAGTTCTGACTCATAGCATAGGGTTTTCTGTATAGCATTTCCAGGCGTTTTAATCCTTTGTGGGAGCAGAAAGCCTCATCTTAACTCCTGAGAAGTGGCTGATGGGCTTGAACCACCAACCTTGTGGTTCACAATCCAGCATTTATCCTACAGAGCCTACTGTGCTCCCAAAGGATAGTGAGTCTCTAGCTAGATAAACCACCACTCATCTGTCTGTCTGTCATACATACTATGGTTACTTGCATGTTACTGTGATTCTGAAGCTATGCCATGGGTATTTTAAATACCAGCAGGGTCACCCATGGTGGAAAGGCTTCAGATGAGCTTCCAGGCCAAGAAACACTAGAAAGGAGGAGAGGTCACTGAAAACCTTATGAATAGTAGTGGAACACTGTCAGATAACACCAGAATATTGAATATTGAAACATGATGAAGAGCACCAGAATAATGTCAGATATAGTGCCAGAAAATGAGCCCCTCAGGTTGGAAAGCACTCAAAATATGACTGGGGAAGAGCTGCCACCTTAAAATACAGTTTTACTATGATAATGTGAATGGAGTAAATCTTTCAGGACCTTCATTTGCTGATGGGGCACAACTCAAAATGAGGATAAACAGCTATAAACACCCATTAATAATCTCAACATGGAATGTATGAATGGACTGGTATTGGTCATTTTGAACCTGATAATCACATGGTTTACTATGCCAGGAATGACAAATTGAAGAGGAACGGCATCCCACTGATTATCAAAAATAACATTTCAAGATCTATCTTGCAGTACAGTGCTGTCTGTGACAGCATAATATCCATGCGCCTGCAAGGAAGACCAGTCAATACCACTATTATTCAAATTTATACATCAACCACTAAAGTCAATAAGGATGAAGTTAAAGAATTCTACCTACTTCTTCAGTCTGAAATTGATCAAACATGCAATCAATATGTATTGTTAACTATCAGCAATTGGAATACAAAGGCTGGGAATAAAGAGGAAGGATCAGTCATTGAAAAATATGGCCTTGGTTATAGAAACGATGCTTGATAAACTTTACAAGACCAATGAGTTCTTCTTTTTGAAACAACATAAAATACAACTATACACATGGACCTCACCAGAAATACACTGACTAATCTGTGGAAAGAGACAGTAGAAAAGTTCCATGTCACCAGCCAAAACAAGGCCAGGGAAAAACTGTTGAACAGACCATCAAGAGGCAATTATTTCTACAGAACAAGGGAACACTGAATGGTATAAAATCAGGAAATGTATGTGCCACCATACTTATTCAATCTGTATGCGGAACAAATAATTCAAGACGCTGTTTTACATAAAGAACTTGGCCTCAGGATTGGACGAAGACTTATTAACAACCTACGATATGTAGATGATGCAACCTTGCTTGCTGAAAACCAAGAGGACTTAAAATACTTACTGATGAAGATCAAAGATCACAGCCTTTGGTGTGGGTTGCACCTCAATGTAAAGTAAATGAAAAAACCTCATTACTGGACCAATAAGCAACATCAAGAAAAATGGAGAAAAGATTGAAGTTGTCAAAAACTTTGTTTTGCTCAGATCAACCATCAACACTCATGGTAGCAGCAGTCAAGCAATAAAATAATGTATTGCATTAGGCAAATCTGCTGCACAAGATTTCGTAAAGCAAAGTTGTCAGTTTGAGGACTAAGGTGCATCTGACCCAAGCCATGGTATTTTAAGTAATCTGGTGTGGCGCTGTGGGTTAATGCGTCAGACTGCAAAGCCGTTTGAACTACAAGGTAGGTGGTTCAAGCTCACCAGTCACTCTTCAGAAACCCTATTCAGGGTTCCTATGAGTCGAAACCGACTCCATGGTACTTAACAACATAGTAGATTGTGAAGGCAAAATATTCATAACTACCTATTAATAACTAAATATTCATCTCATCTTTTAAAAAATTACATGCATGTATTTATTCACACACACACACAAACACAAGCCCTATTTCTCACTTATTAACATGATTAGGTTCCAAAGACCAGGAAAATCCATGTTTTTGAAATTCAGTGTTATTGAGCACATCAGATCACAACAATGGAGGATGACCAAGACATCATCAGAAAACTGCCAAACCATACAGAATCATGTCCCAGCTAAATTGGCACATAATCTTACTCTTGTCTCGTGCTTTGGTGCTCATGTATGTGGTCAATGCACAAAGCAGTAAGATAAACTTCTTTACTAATGTTGTAAATGTGAAATATTAGATCAGTAAGTGAGGAGTAGATGTGTGTGCATATTTTTATACTTACAGAGCATTGTAAAATTGTCAACTTTTTTCTATATACGTTATTTTATCTTGTCCTCACAATCAATCTTTTTTTTGGTTTTGTTTTATTGCTCTTCGCTTTAATGTAATTTGCAGTTAGTACCCTTCTTTTTTCTTTATTTAAGGTTTTTAGTGTGGATTGAGTAAAAGTTTACAGGGCAGATCATCAGTTTTACATTCAACAAATCATACACCTTGTTTCATTACAATGATTACAATCCCCTCCATATACCATCAGGAAGAGACTATGTCTTCCCCACTCAATGTACTTTGGCCCTTTGTCAAACATCAGTTGGGTTGTATGTAGATGGGGTAATTTCTGGATTCTCAATTCTGTTCCATTGATTAATATATCTTTCATTGTACCAGTACGAGGCTGTTTTGACCACTGTAGCCATGTAGAAATCAGGGAGTAAGAGGCCTCCAAATTTGTTCTTTTTCTTAAGCAGTGCTTTGCTTATCCTGGGTCCCTTTCCTTTCTACTAAAATTTGTAATTGTTTTTTCCATCTCTCTACAGAATGTCATTGGACTCTGGATTGGGATTGTGTTATATGTGTAGATTGCGTTATGTAGTATTGGGATTTTCACCATCAATCTTTTGTGGTAGTTTATTAGTGGAACATTTTTATCTGTGAAGAAATTGAACACCATAGAGATTAAATGTTGTTGTTAATTGCCATGGAGTTGGTTCTGACTCATAGAGATCTTGTATAGGGTTTCTGAGCTTTAAATACCCCAAATCATCCAGTAAGTGGTAAAGCCAGGACACAAATCAGGGCTCATAGTCAAAAGCCCTTGTTCTTTCCACTGTACCACACTGCTTTCCTTGCATAAGTTATTCTATAAGTGCAATGAAGAACTCCCCAAGTCACTGTTTTCAGGACCACAAGAAAAGCACCAGACTCCCTTGCCCCACTTCCATTCCCAGCCACACAAAGATCTTAAAGGCTGAAGAGGTTGTGTGAAAGATGAACCTCATGACAATAGTACAAACCTGAATGGACAGAACCCAGAAACTCAGCTGACTGGTTGTGAGCATTATGTGATACAGATAGGAAAGCTTCGGAGAGTCCTTGATGTATCTTCCAGATCCTATTAGTGAAGCTCAAGCCTAAGGCAAAGTCAAGGACTTGGATTTAGGTTTACATCACAGGCTGTCAACATTTTATTAATTTGATTTAATGTGGTTTATTTTATATCTGTAAGTTCTTAGTTGATATAGAAATTACAGTGACTTATTTAAGCATCCTTGTCAGTTTTCTTTTAGTACCTTTATGGTTTTTATTTTATCCTGCTTACGTTTGACCTGCATGTGTAAGACGTGCGGTAAGGAATCAACTTTCCATTTTTTTTTCAGATAACTGTCAGTGGTTCAAATGTACCAGTTGCTCCTTGGAAACCCTATATGGAGTTGGTATGAGTCAGAACTGACTTGACGTCACTTAACAACAACAACCATTTAGTTGTTGCTGTGACATTTGTCCTATTAGTGACCACCCAGTATCTTTTAAATTTCCTTCTATATTTGAAAACATTCCTAGGTTATGTGTTCTGTCTCTTCAAGGTATAAGCCCAAAGTCATCTCCCAGCTGCTCTTGTGATGAAGACCTAGGCTTCATAAGCTAGGCACAATAAAGTGAGATCTTGATTTGGAAAAGAGCACCATGAAGAGGCAGTACTAAGGAGTTCTGGTAGTGTAGTGGTTATGAGTTGGGCTGCTAACTTCAAGGTCAGAAGTTCAAAACTACTAGCAGTTCTGTGGGAGAAAAATGAGGCTTTCAGCTCCTGTAAAGATTTACAGCCTCGGATACCCTATACAGGGTTGCTATATGATTGACCCAGCATATGATCTTGAGAGAATTTTCAGGCCACAGTTCATGGAGTGGAAACCCAGGCAGGTCTGAGTGGTCTCCCTGAGTTGACAGATGAGTCTGGGAGTCTGGAGAAGCCAAGGCAGCTAGAGTTCATAGAGAAGAGTATCAGAAGGGAAAAAATGCACAAAGAGGAAGTTTGGATATCTTCAAGAATTTCACCTGAGTTTTCAGTGCATGTGAATGAACTACCCAAATCCATAGCCTTTCTGAGTGAAACACAATCCCCCGAGCTTACAAGGGACCAGGAATAGTCCATGAATACACCAAACAGAGTGGAAAACATCATAATTCAAGGTTAAACCTCAAAACTCAGGGTTTTTTAAAAAAAAGCCTTAGACTAATAACCTGAACGATTACAATGTACAATCTGTACAATAAATACTGGACTATGAACCACAAGGTCGACAGTCTGAGCACACCAGCCACTCTAGGGGAGGAAGACAGGCTTTCTGCTCTTGGAAAGATTTATAGCCTCAGTAACAGGGTTACTATGAGTACTTAATAAGAACAAAAAATTAGGTGCCATTGAGTTGATTGCAATTCACAGCGACCCTGTGTCAAATGGAAGGAAACACTGCTAAATCCTGTGTCAAACACACAGCTGTTGCTATGTTTGAGTACATTGTTTCAGTCACTGTGTCAATCCATCACACTGAGAGTCTTCCCCTTTTTTGCTGACTCTCTACTTCACCAAACATGATGTCCTTCTCTAGGAACTGATCCTTCCTGATAATATATCAAAAGTATGTTAGACAAAGTCTCCCTGTCCTCCCTTTGAAGGAACATTTTGGTTGTATATCTTCCTAGATGAAGGTGTTCATTCTATGGCAGTCCATGATACATTTAAATATTCTTTGTCAAAACCATACTTCAAATGCATCAATTCTTCTTTGGTCTTCTTTATTCATTGTTCAGCTTTCACATGCATATGAGGTAATAAAAATGCCATGGCCTGGGTCAGGCACACTTTTGCCCTCAAAGGAACATCTTTGCTTTTTAGCACTTTAAATAAATAAACCATGGCATATAAATAATTATAATATATACTTCATGAATTGGTTCTTTTATCAATATATAATGTCTTTTGTCTATTGTAACAATTTTGTCTAACACTGTACTTTATCTGATATTAGTATAACCGTCTCTCTTTTGGTTATCATTTACATGGCATACATTTTTCCATATTTTCATTTTCATTCTATTTGTGCCTGTGTATCTGAAGTAACTTTCTTGCAGACAGCATATAGTTGAATCATTAAAAAAATCCATTTTGTTAATCTTTGCCTTTTGATTGGAAAATTTAACCCAGTTACATTTAGAGTAATTACTGGTAAGGACTTACATCATTTTTCTATTTATTTTCTGAATGTATTTTACTTTTTTTGTTCCTCATTTCCTTTATTATTCCCTTCTTTTATGTTCAGTTAATTTTTATAGTAACTTATTTTTATTTCCTTTTTTATAGCAACTTAGATATAACAAACCACTTGCCATTCTTCACATGTACAAATCGGTGACATTAATTATGTTCACTATGTTGTTCAATTATCACCACTATTATTTCCAATTGTTTTCATCACCCTTAACAGGAACTTCCCAAGCAAATGAATCTTCTTTTTCCCTTTCTGCTTGCCAATCCATGGTTAACTATTAATAACCTTTGGTCTCTATACTTGCCTATTCTACATATTTTGTACAAGTGGAAACTGACGATATCTGACTTTTTGTGACTGATTTATTTCACTCAGCATAATATTTTCAAAGTTCACCTAGCATGTATCAGGAACTTATTTCTCTTTATGACTGAGTAATATTCCATTGCCTGTATGTACATTTTATTTATCCAT
>NW_006408859.1:1826493-1828442 GCF_000296735.1 Chrysochloris asiatica | reverse complement strand
TTCTGCTGTGCATGGGGTCGCTATGAGTCGGTTCCGAATCGATGGCACCTGACAACAACAACAACAATCTGTTGATGGGTGTTTAGGTTGTTTCCATCTTTCAGCTGTTGTAAACAGTGCTGCAGTGAACATTGGTATATAAGTATCTGTTTGTATTTCTCTTCCATTATTTTGGGTATATGTAAGGGGGCTACAAATAGTTCATGAAAACATTCCATTATTTTTTATTCCATTTTACTAAACTTTTTGAAGTCCCCTTGTACCCAGAATTACTGGATCGTGTGGTAGTGGTTTATGAGTTGTGCAAGGTCAGCATTTTGAAACCACCAACTTTTCCTCAAGAGAAAACTGATGGTTTCTGCTCCTGTAAAGATTTAGACTTGGAAATCCTAGTGGGGCAGTTCTCCTCTGCCCTATACAGTTGCTATGAGTTGGGACCTACTCAACGGCAGTGAGGAAATTTATGGTAATCTAGGGTTAACTTTTAAGGAGCTCTGGTAGCATAGTGGTATGAATTGGGCTGTTAACCTCATAATCAGCAGTTTGAAACTACCAGCAGTTATGCGGGAGAAAGATGAGGCTTTCTGCTCCCATAAAGATTTATGGCCTTGGAAACCCTATGCAGCATCACTATTAAGTTGGAACAGACTCCACGGAACATAACCACCACCACCAGGGTTAATTTTTTGAGAAACTATAGAACTGTTTTTCACAACCAGCCTCTCCTTGAAAAACCTATGCTGGGTCACTGTGAGTCAGAACTGACTTGATGGCACTTAACAACAACATTACATTTTACAATCTCATCAGCAAGAAATGAGAATTACATTTCATCCATATCATCAATAATATATGCTGTTTCTCATTTTTAAAATTTTAGAGCATGTGAAGTGTTTTTTTTTTTAGATTCTGATTCAGTATATTTGGGGTGCTGTTCTTGTTAGATGCCAGTGAGTTGACTTTGATGCATAGTAACCCTATGCACAAAAGAACAAAATACTGCCCAGTCCAGCACCAACCTCACAATTGTGTTTGAGTCCAGTGTTGCAGACACATGTCAATCTATCCTGTTGGTGGGATCTTCCACTTTTTCACTGACCCTCTACTTTATTAAGCATGATGTGCTTCTCCAGGGACTGGTCTCTTCTGACAACATGTCCAAAGTAATGAGTCTTGCAGTCCTTACTTCCAAAGAGCATTCTGCCTATACTTACTTACTCCAGGATAGATTTGTTTGTTCTTCTGGCAATCCCTGATACTTTAACTTTTCTTCACCAATATCACAATTCAAATGCATCAATTGTTCTCCAGGTTTCCTTATTCATTATCCAACTTTCACATACATATGAGATGACTGAAAATACCCTGGAGCACCTTACTCCTCAAAGTGACACCTTAGCTCTTTGCAGCATATTTTCTCAATGCAATTCTGCACTTACTTTCTTTTTTCCTTTTTAAAAATATTTTATTGTGAGTTATGTAATTGTTTACATGGAAGAACATTAGCTTTACATTCATCCTATCATATATTGTTTCATTGCCATGATTACAATTCCCTCCATGCATCATCAAACAACCAAAGGGTATACCCTGCAAGCCTGACCCTCAGTCGTCAACATACAGCCCCTCTCCCTCTCTGGGTCTAGAGTCCCCAGCCACTTCATCTATCCACATGATCGTCTCTGCCTCCATCTCTGGCTTCACTGTTTTTCTGGGTTAGGTCCCAACTCCATTCTTCTCTCTTAATGGTCCCAGGGATCTCCACTCCTGGACTGCAAAGTCAACCACTCTCCTCTTGTTGCTACAAAACATCTAGCTTTAATTTCCCACTCTCACAGTCAGTCCTGATAGCAATTATTCACTATAGTACCACAAGAGTCCTATCCCCATCTCCTTTCATCAGTCCCCACACAGACAAATTGGATACTACTCAGTGGAGATTCTACCTT
>NW_006408859.1:1819544-1820679 GCF_000296735.1 Chrysochloris asiatica | reverse complement strand
ATTCTTCCTGTTCCGGAATGCCAATAATTCTTAAGTTATTCCTCTTCATGTTGTCTAACATGAATCTTAGACCTTCTTCAGATTTTTTAAAATCCTTTTTTCTGCTTGGTCTTCTATCTTAGTAGTATTGAGAGATTTGTCTTCCATTTCACTAGTTCTGGCTCCCATCTCTTCAATTCTACTCCTTTGCCCTTTTAGTGTATTGTCTATTTCTGATATTCTATTATTCATCATTTGGAACTCTTTCTGTAGGTTTTGAATTGTTTCCAATGTTGTATCTATCTTATTTGATTGCTCCTGTAGCAGTTTCCTGACTTGTTCCTTATTTTTCTCAACTCCATTGTAGAGTGCTTTGAAACATTTTATAGACAATATGCTGAAAGGGCAAAGGAGTAGAATTTTTCTGAACTTCTTCTCAAGCATTTCCAAGGCCTGCCCTCTTTCCATAACAGAGTCTAGGTCTACCTCTAGGTCATTTGTCTTAGACAGTTTAGCTTGTTTCTGGACATGTGTTAATATGATCATCTGTTTTGGCTTCTTGCACATGTCCAGTGCTTAGCTGTAGCCTTAATACTTACTTGAGTGTGTGTTTTGGTATTTTTTATGCTTTCTGATTGCCTCCAGGTAGATGTGCTCAGGAGGTGGACTTCCCTTTTCAACTTTTCTTATTGCTTAACTCAGAGTAACTCTTGTAGGTATTGTCTACCTCCCTGATGTATGGCAGTTGGTATTGGTTCTTACCTGAATTGTGGGGTTTTATAGGGTATGACTGTAGCTTGACTATAATACTGACTATAATGTAGCTTGACAGTAATTTCTGTGTCTTCTTAGGTAATATAGGGAGAGAAAGTGCCCCCTACAGGTAAAAGGGGGAACAACAACAACAAAAAAACAGCAACAGCCAAAAACAACAACAACAACCAACCCCACAGATTGGATACCGTAGTCTATAAGCACAGAAAGAGAGAGGAGAGAGAAAAGGGGAAAAAAAATCTGTAGCCTAATATGAGTATGACTTTAATATCCTCTTCCAGCTTTTTGCCTTCAAGGCCACCTGATAAATTTCAAGATGCCACTGTTAGTTATTTTGCTATACCTCAGGATTTAATTTTCAGTCTGTTTTGTTTTTAGGCTC
>NW_006408859.1:1814752-1818671 GCF_000296735.1 Chrysochloris asiatica | reverse complement strand
GATAAGCACTGAACTTCTAACCACAGTCTGTGATTTTCCACCAACCACTCCTCAAAAAGTCTCTAGAATGTTGCTATAAGTCAGAAACAGCTCAATGGCATTTAACAACAGCAATGACTAATGAAGGAGCCCTGGTGTCACTGTGAATTAGGTATTGGACTGCTAATCACAAAGCTAGCAGTTCAAACCCACTAGCCACTCCATGGGAGAAAGATGAGGCTATCTGCTCTAGTAAAGATTAAAAGTCTCATAAACCTTATTTAAGGAACTCAGGTAATGCAATGTATTATAAATTGGGCTGCTAACTGAAAGGTTAGTAGTTAAGAGTCCACCAGGTGTTCCATGGGAGAAAGAAGAGGATTTCTGTTCCCGTAAAGATTTACAGCCTTGGAAACTCCATACAGGGTCACTATGAGTCAGAACCTATGGCACACAACCACCAATCATCAAAACCTATATGGGTTCAATATGAGTTGGAATTCACTTGATGTCAGTGGGTTTGGGTTTTGATTTGGTTAATTACTAATGTTGTTGAACGTCTTTTCATGAACATTGTCATCGACTGAATTGTATCTCCCCAAAAGTGTGTCAACTTGGCTGGGCTATGATTCTCAATGGTTTGGCATGATTCTCAATAATTCCCCATGATGTGATCTGATATGGTGAAACAATAAGAGGATTAAGGGTGGGATTGTTGTTGTTGTTGTTAAGTGCTGTGAAGTCAGTTCCAACTCAACAATGGTGTATAGGGTTTCCAAGGAGTGGTTGGTGGGTTTGAACCACTAAATTTTCTATTAACATGCTAGTGCATATCCTACTGTGTCACACCAAGATTCCACCTTAATCCCATCACGACCCTGATCCAATAAAAGGGAGTATCTCAGGGATGTGGCACACAACACTTTTTATCTTACAAGAAATAAAAGGAGGAACCTACTACCAACCTGGAGGAATCATGTGGCACCATAGGATAAGCACTAGGCAGCAAGGTTGGTTTGAACCACAAGGTCGGTGGTTCAAAGTCACCAGCTGCTCCTCAGAAACCTTATATGGGGTTGCTATGAGTTGGAACCAACTCAACAACAACTACTACCAAGAAAGAAGAGCCAGGTTCTTTGGACCTAGGTTCCCTGCCCTGTGAAGCTCCTAGATCCAGGGAAAGATTGATGCCAAGACACATGAAGATCTCCAAGGAATACTGGGCCCACAAATGCTGAAAGGAGACAAGGACCTTTTTCCAGAGCCAGTGCTCTGAATTTGGACTTCTAGGCTCCTGAACTGTGAGAGAATACATTTCTATTTGTTAAAGCACACCAATGGCTAACCCACAGTGACACCAGAGCTCCTTCAATAGTCATCCACTTATGGTGTTGCTGTTATAGCAACATTAGATAGCTAAATCAAGTTTCTTCTCACTTGCATTCTTTGCATATGTGTTTCAGCTTTTTCCTTTGTCGTTACCATGGGGATTACATTTGTTATTGTTATTAGATGCTTTGAGTTGGTTCTGACTCATAGGGACCCTGTGCACAACAGAATTAAACTGTGCAGGCTGAGCCATCCTCACAATTATTGTTATGTTTGAGCCCATGGTTGCTACCACTGTGTCAGTCCATCTCCTTGGGAGTCTCCCTGTTTTTCACTGACCTTCCACTTTATCAAGCATGATGTCCTTCTCCAGGGATTGGTCCCTACTGACAACATGTCCAAAGTATGAGAAACAATGTCTTAGCATCCTCTCTTCTAAGGAGCATTCTAATTGTAATTCTTCCAACACAGATTTGTTTGTTCTTCTGGAAGCCCATGGTACTTTCAATATTCTTTGCCAATGCCATAATTCAAATAAATCAATTCTTCTAGCGTCTTCCTCATTCATTGTCCAACTCTCATATGAGGTAACTGAAAATACCATGGCTGAGATCAGGCATACCTTAATTTTCAAACTGACATCTTTGCTCTTGAACACTTGAAATAAGTCTTTTGCTGCAGATTTGCCTAATACAATATGTCATTTGCTTTCTGGACTGCCGCATCCATGCATGTTGAATGTGGATCCAAGCACCATGAAGTTGTTGACAACTTCAATCTTTTATCCATTTATCATGATGCCATTTATGGGTCAAGTTGTGAAGATTTTTGTTTTCTTTACATTGAAATGCAATCCATACTAAAGAGTGTAGTCTTTGATCTTCATCAGATGACAAGTAAGGTTGTGTCAGCTGCATATTGTAGGTTGTTCCTCCAATCCTAATGCCATGTTCTTTTTCATATAACCCAGCTTTCCTGGATTATTTGATGAACAAACAGATTGACTAAGTATGGTTAAAGGATACAACCTTGGCATATGCCTTTTCTGATTTTAAACCATTCAGTATTCCCTTATTCTATTTGAATGACTGTCTCTTAATCTATGTATGGCTTCCTCATGAGCACAATTAAGTGTTCTGGGATACCGGTTCTTTGAAATGTTATCCATAGTTTGTTATAATCCATACACTTGAATACATTTGCATAGTCAGTAAAACACAAGTAATTATCTTTCTGATATTCTTTGCTTCTAGCCACAATCCACCTGATGTCAGCAATGATATCCCTAGTTTCATGTATTTTTCTGAATCTGGGTTGAATTGAAATATTAGTGATATTGTTCAATGATTTCTGCATTCCATTGGGTCATCTTTCTTTGAAATGGGCACAAATACGGATTTCTTCCAGTCAGTTGGCGAGGTAGCTGTTTTCCAAATTTCTTCGCATAGACAAGTGAGCACCTCCAATGCTTTATCAGTTTGTTGAAAGATTTCAATTTGTATCCCATTAATTGCTGGAGTCTTTTTTTTTTGTCACCAGAGCCTTCAGTAGTGCTTGGACTTCTGCCTTCAAAGCTATCCATTGTTGATCATATGCTCTTCTTGAAATGTCTGAGTATCATCCAATTCTTTCTGGTAGACTGACTATATTCCTTCCATCTTTTTTTATGCTTTCAATATCCTTCAATATCTTGCCCATAGAATCCTTCAAATATTACAAGTTGACACTTGAATTTTGTCTTCAATTCTTTCAATTTGAGAAATGCAGAGTGTATCCTTCCCTTCTGGTTTTCTAAGTTCAGGTTTTTGCACATTTCATTATAATATGTGACTATGTCTTCTCAAGATGTCATTTGTAATTTTCTGTTCAACTCTTTTACTTCATTTCTTCCCATTGTTTTAGTTTCTCTATGCCAAAAGCAAGTTTCAGAGTCTTCTCTGATATCTATTTTGATATTTTCTTTCTTTCCTATATTTTTAATGACCTTTAGCTTTCTTCATAGTAGTCCTGGTGTGGCACTGTTGGATCAACACTGGACTGTGAACCACAAGGTTGACAGTGCAAACCTACCAGCTGCTCCTTGGAAACTCTATATAGGGTCACTATGAGTCAGAACTGACTCAACAGCACATAACAAAAACAACAGCTTTCTTCATGGATGATGTTTTTGATGTCATACTACAGCTTTTAGGGTTTTTGGTCATTGGTGTCGAATGCATTCAATCTGTTCTTGAGACAGTCTCTAAATTCAGGTGGGATATATTCACAGTCATATTTTGGCTCTTGTGGACTTGTTTTCATTTTCTTCAGCTTTAGCCTGTACTTGCATATAAGCAATTGATGATCTCTTCTCCACAGTTGGCCCCTGACTTTATTTTGACTGATGATATTGAGCTTCTCCATCATCTCTTCCCACAGATATAGTCAATTTGATTCCTGTGTATTCCCTCTGAATGGTTAGTCACTGAAAACACTGCCCAAACTACCACTCGTCTGTCAGCCTGTCAAACTGTGGTGACTTATGTGTTATTGCATCCTATGCCACTGGTATTTTAAATACCAGCATAGTCATCCATGGTAGACAGCTTTCAGACTAAGACAGACTAGAAAG
>NW_006408859.1:1807971-1814252 GCF_000296735.1 Chrysochloris asiatica | reverse complement strand
GCCATCTTGGCTTCCAAGGAGCATTCTGGCTGTACTTCTTCCAACATAGATCTGTTTGTTCTTTTTGACAGTTCATGGAAATGTCAATATTTTCCTCCAACACCTTAACTAAAATGCATCAATTCTTCTACAGTCTTCCTTCACTATCCAACTTTCTCATGCTATGAGGTTATTTAAAAATACCATGACTTGGGCCAGATGCACAAACCTGTCTTTGGCATTAGCAAGGCATTACAGAATGGTACACTAAGCCCATTTCTTGTTAGTACCCATTCACTGGTTTTCCATTCCGAAATATCATCTTCCCCTGTTCTGACTGCTATACATCTATCTAGTCTGAGAGAACAAGAAAGGGAGTCCTGCCAAGTACCAGTCAACAAAGCTCTTTCACTAGATGTTGATGGTAGCTGTGTTGCCTTCCCTCCAGCTAGGCTCCAGCATGCTCCTTAATCCTTTTTATTAATATGTCCTTTGCTTCCTACTTTTCAGTCACCCAACATAGATTCACTTTAGTCTATGTTGCTTTTTCTTCACTTTGGTCCCTGCTTTTTACTAAGCCTCAGAAACCTTCTGTTCTACTTGGCGCCCCCAAGCTATATCTGTTAAATACGTTTCTGACTTGGCAGGATAGTTCAGTGGTCAGGCCGTTTTTTAATCTTCCTTCCCTCGTAACTAAGTCTCTGGGATATTGTCTCTCCAGAAGCGTTTCAGTAACCGACACTGCTCTCAGAAGACTGTGATGTCTCATGCTCCCCTGCACTCTGTCATCAAAGAGCTGCTAGATGGAAATGTTCTTCTTGAAAGGTGGTGGCCCTGGTGAGAGATGTACAGTGAGCTCTTCCACTCAACCTCTGGCCTCCGATTTTCAATGCAATTACCGATGTGACTAATCTTGTCTATGCAGTGCTGACTCTTCAGAAGACAGCCATCTGCCTGGGGTTTTGCTTAGTTTTGAGGTATGGTCACTACCAGAATGGCTACTCTGACAATATGCTTAGGACCTTGTGACTTTTTTGAGAAGCCTCTGGCACCCTATAAAGCATCTCATACCCACACCTTGGCAGCATGGTCTATGCTTCAGTGTTATATGTACTGGAATGTTTTTCACTTCACGTTTCTAAGTAGGAAGATTGTAATAAGGAAGTGTCTAATTGATCCCAGTCCAAAAGATTAAAGATTACCTTTAGTGTCTTGACATTTTACACAAAATTCTTTATGAATTTTACACTTGAAAAAACTATTTACTAGAAGCCATAGTCAGCTCCTAGTACAGGTCCAAAGCATTGAATGTATTGTGAATACTAGTTGCCTGGTTGCACTGACCTCCTAGCTCCTCATATAGAACACAACTAATCCCTCAAGAAAAAGGACCCGCATTGATGACACTCCGTAAGGTAGTATTACAGCCTTTGATCAAGCAACTTCTCTGCTGGAATCAGTTTAGACTTCACTGAATCAGACTGTTGCCATCCTAATATTTGTCTTTATAAGTCAATTCATCTGTGTATCTGCCTTTAGGTGACTTTTTCTGGTTCATTGCTTGCTTGCTTATTTCCTTGCTTTGAAAAGTGATTTAAGATGTGTATACATTCATTGCTTGCTTGCTTATTTCCTTGCTTTGAAAAGTGATTTAAGATGTGTATACATTCATTGCTTGCTTGCTTATTTCCTTGCTTTGAAAAGTGATCTAAAATGTGTACACATTAGGAAAGAAATTACTAAAGAATACCTGCATAGGGAACAGAGTAATGGCCAGGCTGGATGGCTCAAGTAATAAATGAATGATGAATTCTTTATGAAGTAACAACCTGACTTTGTGATCAAGTGATGTAATATAGGAATTGTATTGTTGTTGTTGCCAGGTGCCATCGAGTCAGAACCGACTCATAGCAACCCCATGCACAGCAGAACAACGTCTGATCCTCACTATGCCAACCTCACTACCGCTGCCACACTTGACACCATCAATGATGTCACCTGGCTGATCCATCTCGTTGGGGGTCTTCCTTTTTTGCTCTGACCCTCCACCTTACCCAGCATGACATCCTTCTCCAGTGACTGTTCTCTCTGGACAATGTGTCCAGAGAGATTGGAATGTGTCCGGAGAGACTGATGGAATAAAAATTGAAATCTTTCAAGAAAGTGAGGCGGCACAGGAGGCACTCACTCATCTCTGCCAAGAAATTTGGAAGACAACTATCTGGCCGACTGATTGGAAGATATTCATATTTGTGCCCATTCCAAAGAGAGGTGACCCAATGGAATGTGGAAATCATCAGACAATCTCTTTGATATCTCAAGCGAATAAAGTTTTGCTCAAGGTAATACAGAAACGGCTACAATCATACATTGACAGAGAACTTCCAGAGGTTCAAGCTGGATTCAGAAGAGGCCGTGGAACGAGAGATATCATTACGGAGATCTTGGCTGAAAGCAGGAATTGTGTAAAAGGGGCAAATTTTCTGATGCTGATTGGTTAGAAGGGTATTTTAGAGGCTCCTTGACTTGCATATTTAAAATTCCTAAGATTATGGTTTCTCCCTACCTCCTTTGACAGTATATCTGTATAGAAAACTATTTAAATTCCACGGTTGTGCCTTGTTGCTTCATTAAAACTGTATTGTTCAATCCATCGATAAATACTTGGGGGTTAAAAGAAAGAAAGAAAAAAAAACTCAATTAGAAGAAAGAAAGAAAAGACCAAAAGACAAAAATGAATGTCAGAAGAGACTCTGAAACTTGCTCTCTAGCATAGAGATGCTAAAGCAAATGGAAGAAATGAGAAGGTAAAACAGCTGAAAACAAAATTTCAAAGGGCTGTTCAAGGAGACAACATCGAGTATTAAAATGAAGTGTGCAAAGACCTGGAATTAGAAAACTCAAAGAGAAGAATACACTCAGCATTTCTAAAGCTGAAAGAGCAAAAGAAAAAATTCAAGCCTCAACTTGCAATATTGAACAATTCTATGGGCAAAATATTGAATGATGCAAACAGCATCAAAAGAAGAAGGAAGAAATATATAGAGTCACAGTGCCAAAAAGAAATTGTCCATGTTCAACCAATTCAACAAGCAGCAAGATCAAGAGTCAATAGTACTAAAAGAAGAAATCCAAGGTACACTAAAGACATTGGCAAAGAACAAAGCTCTGGGAATTGATGGAATACAAATTGAAATCTTTCAAGAAACATGCAATGCTGGAGGCACTCACTCATCTATGCAGAGGAATTTGGAAAACAGCTACCTGGCCAACTGACTGGAAGAGACCCATGTTTGTGCCCATACCAAAGAGTGGTAACCCACCTGAATGTGGAAATCACCAAACAAGATCATTAATAACACATGCGATTAAATTTTTTTGAAGACAATCTTTAAATGGCTGCAATAGTACATTGACAAAAAACTGCCAGAAATTTATGATGGATTCACAGAAGTGCATGAAATGAGGGTTATCACTGCTGACGTCAGATGGATCTTAGCTGTAAGCAGAGAACGCCAGAGAGATGTTTATTTGTGTGCTACTGACTGCAGAGTCTTTTGAGTGTGTGGCTCATGACAAGCTATGTGTAACATTAGGAAGACTGGGTATTCCAGAACACTTATTATGCTCATGAAAAACCTGTATGTAGGAGGAGACACTTGTTCAAACAGAACAAGAGGATACTGAGTAGTTTAAAATCAGGAAAGGTGTGTGCCAGGATTTTTTTTTTTTTTTCATCATACTTATTCAGTTTGAATGTTGAGCAAATAATACTAGAAGAGGGATTATATGAGGAAGAACTGTGGCATTGGGATTGGAGGAAGAGTCATTAACAACCTGTGATATGCAAGTCATTAACAACCTGTGATATGCAAATCACATAACCTTTTTTGCTAAAAGCAAAGAGGATATAAAATACTTACTGATGAAAATCAAGACCACGGTCTTCAATATGGGTTGCACTTCAATGTAACGATAACAAAAATCTTCACAACGGGACCAATAAATTACAACTAAATGGAGGAAAGATTGAATTTGTCAAAGACTTTATTCTGATTGGATCTACTATCAAAACTCATAGAAGCAGCAGTCAAGAAATCAAGTGATTTGCATTAAGTAAATTTCCTGCACAAGACCTCTTCAAAGAATTTAAGAGCAAAGATGCCAGTTTGAGGACTAAGGTGTTCCTGACCCAAGCCATAGTACTTTTAATAATCTCAGAAGCATGTGAAGGAGTCCTGGTGTGGTGCTGTGGGTTAATGTGCTGGGATGCAAAATGGGTTTGAATTGCAAGCTCTGCAGTTCAAGCTCACTAGTTGCTTCTTGGAAACCCTATACAGGGTCGCTATGGGTCAGAATCAACTCTGCAGTACTTAACAACAACAGTACATGTGTAAGATAGAAAATGAATAAGAACTTAATAGAAGAATTGATGCATTTGAGTTATGGTGTTGGAAGAGAGTATTAAAAGTACCATGGACTGCCAGAAAAACAACCAAATCTATGTTGGAAGAAGTACAGGATGGCAAGACTTCGTCCCTCATAAATGGAACATGTTATCAGGAGGGACCAGTCCCTGGGGAAGGGCATCATTCTTGACAAAGTAGAGGGTCAGAAAAAAAGAGGAAGACCTCCAATGAGATGGATTGGCACAGTGGCAGCACCAATGGGCTCAAGCATTAACAATTGTGAGGATGATGCAGGACCAGTGCTTAGGATCACTGTGAGTTGGAATTGACTCAATGGCACCTACAACAACAGGCAAGACTTGTTGGCTATCTGCTGGGTCTGGATCTTGCATCTGGCTCATTCACCTTCCTCCAGTGACTTGCTGTATTACCTGCCAATCCTGGGAGTGGTCAGCATCCTGCCATCTTGTCTGTCTGCCTGCCACCTGACCTGCCAATCTTGGTTCATCAACCCTGCAGATACTTGAATCAGCAGCCTCCAGCTTGACGTCATAGCCACAGACTTGGGGACTTGTCCACCTCTACAACTGTGTGAACCATTTCCTTGACATAAACGTCTCTTTACAAATCCACGTATATCCTTCATTGATTTTGCTTCTCTAGAGAACCCAGACTAAGACAGCTGGTATGCTTAATGATATTTCCATGTCATTTAGGTTTTGCTCACTTTTCTTTACTCTTTTTTCTATCTGCTTTCAGACTGGGCATTTTCAGTTTTCATGTTCACTGACATTTTTCTTCTGCCTACTCAAGTCTGCTGTTGAACCTTTCTAGTAAATTTTTTGTTTCAGTTGTACTTTTCAGCTCCAGAATTCTATTTTTTACATAATTTATCTCTCTTTATTTATATTCTCATTTTGTCCATCCATCATTTTCCCAGTATCCTTTAGTTCTTTATGTTTTCTTTAGCTCTTTGAACATATTTAAGACAACTGTTTCAAAGTCTTTGTCAGTAAGGTCATTGTCTAAGATGGTTATTTGAATATGCCATCCTTTCCTATTTCTTTGAATACCTTGTGATTTTTGTTGTTGAAAACAGGACACTTAACTATTATAATGTGGTAACTATGAATATCGGACCCACCCCATCTCCTCATAGTTTTTTGTTGTTTGTTGTTAAAATTTTGAAATCTGTTGATGTTTATTGTTTTTTTGGTTGTTGTTAAGTGCTGTTGAGTTGACTCAGCCAAAGAGCAGCTGGTAGGTTTGAACTGGCAACCTTGTGATTTACAATCTATTGGCTTTGTTGTTGTTGTTGCTAGGTGCCATCAGTCAGTACTGACTCAGAGTGACCCTATGCACAGAAGAATGAAACACTTTCCAATCCTGGGCCAACCTCACAATTGTTGCCATGCTTGAGCCCATTGATGATGCCACTTTGCTAATTCATTTCGTTGGGGGGTCTTCCTCTTTTTCTCTGACCCTCCACCTTACCAAACATGATATCCTTCTCCAGAGACTGGTCCCTCCTGACAATATGTCAGTATGAGAGGCGAAGTCTGGCAATCCTGGCCTCTAAGGAGCATTCTGGCTGCATTTCTTCCAACACAGATCTGTTGGTTCTTTTGGCAGCCATGGCACTTTCAATATTCTCCTCCAACCCCATAACTCAAAAGCATCACTTTTTCTATAGTCTTCCTTATTCATTGTCCAGCTTTGGCATGCATGTGAGGTTACTGAAAATACCATAGCTTGGATCAGGCACACCTTAGTCCTCAAGCTGACATCTTTCCTCTTCAACACTTTAAAAAGATCTTGTGCAGCAGATTTGCCTACTGCAGTAAATCATTTGATTTCTTGACTGTTGCTACCATGAGTGTTGATGGTTGATCC
>NW_006408859.1:1805917-1806959 GCF_000296735.1 Chrysochloris asiatica | reverse complement strand
TTCAATAACGAAAGTCGAGGCTTAAGTTTTTTCTTCAGTTCCCCCAGCTTGAAAAATGTTGAGCATGTTCTTCCTTTTGGTTTTCTGACTCCAGATCTTTGAACATTTTGTTGTAATATTTGACTTTGTCTTCTCGAGCTGACCTTTTAAATTTTCTGTTCAGCTCTTGTACGTCCTCATTTCTTCCATTTGCTTTAGCATCTCTACACTGGAGAGCAAGTTTCATTGCCTCTTCTAACATCCATTTTGAACTTTTCCTTCTTTCTTCTCTTAATGATTTTTTGCTTTCTTCATGTATGATGTTCTTGATATCATCCCACAACTCTTACAACTCTTCTGGTCTTCAGTCTTTAGTGTTTAATGTATCAAATTTGTTCTTCAGATGATCTCTAAATTCAGGAGGGACATATTCAGGGTCATATTTTGGCTCTCATGGACTTGTTTTCATTTTTTTCAGCTTCAGTTTGAATTTGCATATGAGCAACTGATGGTCTGTTCACAATCTGCCCCTAGCCTTCTTTTGACTAATGATATGGAGCTTTCCCTTCATCTCTTTCTGCAGATGTAGTCAATTTGATTTCTATGTATTCCATCTGGTGAGGTCCATGTGTATAGTCATATCTTATGCTGTCTAAAGAAGGTATTTGAAATGAACAAATCATTGATTTTGCAGAATTTTATCATGTGTTCTCCAGCATCATTTTTATCACCAAGGCCATATTTTCCAACTACTGATCTTTCCTCTTTGCTCCCAACCTTTGCATTCCGATCATCACTAATGATCAATACATCTTGATTGCATGTTTGATAGATTTCAGATTGAAGAAGTTGGTAGAATTCTTCTATTTCATCCTCACTGACATTAGTGGTTGGTATATAAATTTGAATAATAGTGGTATTATTAACTGGGCTTCCCTGTAGGCGCATGGATATTATTCTATCACAGACAGCGTTGTACCTCATGATTGATCTGGATATGTTCTTTTTGAACAAAACACCATTCCTTTTCAATTTGTCATTCCTGGCATAGTAAACCATGCGG
>NW_006408859.1:1803434-1804396 GCF_000296735.1 Chrysochloris asiatica | reverse complement strand
AAACACTATCAGATATAGTGCTGGAAAATGAGCCCCTCAGGTTGGAAGGCACTCATAATGCGACTGGGAAAGAGCTGCCTCCTCAAAGTACCATTGACCATGATGACGCGAATGGAGTAAAGCCCGTGGGAGAGAAGCCCACAGGACTTTCATCTGCTGATGGGCCACAACTCAAAATGAAGAGAAACAGCTATAAACATCCACTGAAAATCAAAACATGGAATGTATAAAGTATGAATCTGGGAAAATTGGTAGTTGTCTAAAATGAAATGGAATGCGTACACATCGATATCTTAGGCATTAGTGAGCTGAAATGGACTGGTATTGGCCATTTTAATCTGACAACCTTTAACAGTTAGCCAGGGTTATATGCGCCTAGAAGGAGCTCTGGGAGCATAGTGGGTTACACGTTGGGCTGCAAATCGCAAGTTCAAATCTACCATCTGCTCTGCAGGATAAAGATGAGGATTTCTGCTTCTGTAAACATTTATAGCCTCAAATGGGTATGGGAGCATGGATCTATAAATCTCACAAATATACAAAAGTTTGAAAGAGAATATTTGTATATGGGTAACCACAGAGAAGAAACAGGACAACTATTGTTGCATGGAGGGGAATTGCAAACAAAGTTTGAGATGAAACAAAGTTTATGATTTGTTGAATGTAAAACTGATTATCTTGCATTCAAGTCTTCTCTTAATTCACAATAAAAAGTTTTAAAAATTGTATATCTTCATTGTGTGTCTATGGGCAGTATGCTGGCTTGCAGAATATGACCTTTGGACATTTAAATGGATATATATTTTTTGCTTTATATGTGTACATCAAATATTTTTGCTTGTTCCGTTGTGAAATATAAGATGTAATGGGGAGCCACAGAAGGAAGTAGAATAATTGTTGTTACAGGGACGGAATTATAATCATTGAGTTGAAACAAAGTGTATGATTTGTTGACTGTAAAG
>NW_006408859.1:1775110-1803239 GCF_000296735.1 Chrysochloris asiatica | reverse complement strand
TGTGTGTGTGTGTGTGTGTGTGTGTTTGAATGTTCTAATTTCCCAAAGAAACTCTCTCCCTGGTTTTTGCTCCCAACCCTTAGGTGGTCTATTGTATGTCTCCTTTGCTTCAAGTGACTACAAACTGTTAGTTCACCTTACTATATTTTTGAGCAATGTCATAGCTTTTCTGAGTGAGTTCCAAGATCAGCAAAATAGATAAAAGCATCAGTCCTTTAGGTGGTGGTGGTGGTTGTATGCTGTGGAGGTGCTTCCAACTGGTAGTAACCCTGCATAGGGTTTCCAAGGTTGTAACTCTGGTAGTTTCAAACTGTAGACCTTAAGGTTAGCAGCCCAACTTGTAACCGTACACTACCAGAGCTCCTTAGTCTTTTAGGTGGTGATGGTGGTGTGCCCGTGGAGTCAGTTTGGACTCATAGGGATCCTGCACAGGGTTTCCGAGGCTGTAAATCTTTACGGACCAGAAAGTCTCATCTTTCTCCCTCAGAACCGCTGGCAGTTTCTAACTGCTGACCTTAAAATTAGCAGCCCATCTCAAAACCACTATGCTACCAGAGCTCCTTAGTCATTTAGGTTTGTTGTTGTTGTAAGGTGCCATCAAGTTGGTAGCGACTCATAGCGACCTTCATTTAGGTTTTGTTGTTGTTAGGTGCCATCAAGTTGGTACCGACTCATAGTGACCTTATGCACAGCAGAACAAAACACTGCTCGATCCTGGTCCAACCTTACTACTGTTGCCACGCTTGAGTCCACTGATGCTGCCACTTGGACAATCCATCTCATTAGGGTCTCTCTCCTTTTCTCTGACCCTCCACCTTAGCAAACATGATATCCTTGTCCAGTGACTGGTCCCTCCTGACAATATGTCCAAAGTGTGAGAGACAAAGTTTGGCCATCTTGGCCTTCAAGGAGCACTCTGGCTGCACTTTTCCAAAACAGATCTATTGTTTCTTTTGGCAGCCCATGGCACTTTCAATATTCTCCTCCAACACCATAACTCAAAAGCATCAATTCTTCTACAATCTTCCTTATTTACGGTCCAGCTTTCGCATGCATATGAGGTTACTGAAAATACCATGGCTTGGGTTAGGCGCACCTTAGTCCTCAATCTGACATCTTTGCTCTTCAACACTTTAAAAAAGTCTTATGCAGCAGATTTGCCTAATGCAGTATGTCATTTGATTTCTTGACTGTTGCTTCCATGAGTGTTGATAGTTGAGCCAAGAAGAATGAAGTCCTTGACAACTTCAAATCTTTTCTCCATTGATAAGAATGTTGTTTATTGGTCCAGTGCTGAGGATTTTTGTTTTCTTGACATTAAGATGTAATCCCTAATGAAGGCTATGCTCTTTGATCTTCATCAGTAAATGTTTTAAGTCCTCTTCACTTTCAGCAAGCAAGGTTGTATCATCTGCATATCGCAGGTTGTTAATGAGCCTCATTTAGGTAGGTCCCTGAAAAACACAATAGTATGCAAATAAGTTCTGCTCTGCTCCCTCTAGAACCTGGGACAGAGATTGTTGTTGTAGTTGTTACTGTCATGCAGATTGTATGACTCAGCAACCTTGTATAGGGTTTCCAAGGAGTGGCTGGTGAATCTGAAGCGCTGAATTTGCGGTCCAGCGCTTTATCCCATAGCATCACATCAGGACTCTACTTGAATTGTTGACTGCTGTTGTTAAGATTCACTTCAGAGCCAGGCAAAAAGTCAAACATGGGCAAGGCAAAAAAGACATAAAACTTTTCTCTGACTTTTAACTTGCTTTTGTGCTTATTCTTCATTTACTTGGTTGCTTAATTTTTCTTCTTCTTCACCTTTTTAATATATAATTTCTCTTTGTTTATATCCTTAGTCATACATTTTTAAAAATAAAGCTTTTATTGTGAATTAAGTGATAGTTTACATGGCAGAACACCTGTTTGGCACTCAACAAATCTTATTTTGTTTAATTGCAATAATTACAATTCCCTCCATGAGCCATCGGTTAACAGTATTTGCCTCTATTCTCATTTTGTTTTTGTTTTGTTTTGATGTACACAAAAACATGCAGGAATATATAATCATTTAAACAACCAAAGGTCATATTTTTAAAGCCAGGCTCCTGCCTGCCAGCACATAGCCTTTCTCTTTCCCTGAGTCTAGAGTCCTCAGCTGCATTATCTCTCCATGCCATCACCTCTGCCTGTATCTCTGGTGTTGCTGATTCTCTGGTTAGGACCCCATGCTCTGCTTGTGCTCTTCTCTGTTGATGGTGCCAGGGTTGTCTGTTCCTGGATGGCAAGATTAACTATGCCCCCAATTTTGTTATACAACTTCCACTTTTACAGTTGTGACAATCACAGTTAGTCATGATAACAATTACTCATGATTCAATCAAAAGAATCCTATCCCCTCTCTTTTCATCAAATCCATCTAGACAAGATGAAAACTATTCAGTGGAGATTCTACCTTCCCCTCTTCACTCTGAAACTAAAATCCCTCTGGAAAAGTTATAATCCAGCCACTTTGTGCCTTTATAGCCACCCCTCCCCTACTGCTCCTCATTTTAGGTAGCCAATGTCTGAGTTGCCCGTTCCTGTCAACCCTGTGTACTGAAGGGATGGGCTTAATCCGTGATGTGAAGACTCCTTCCCTCTCAGCTGGTGGTTGCTTAACTTTTGACTATTTTCCAGAGTCCTGAAAAAATTGGTTCTGATAGATGATATGATCTTACAAGCAGAAAATCCCAAAGACTTAGCAAATAAAAAATTATTGAAACTCATTGAAGGATTCAGAAAAGCATGCAAAGTTCAGTTGGATTCCTCTATACTAGTAAAGACAACTCTGAAAAGGAAATTAGGAAAACAATACCCATCTTTACAATAGCCACCCAAAAGATGAAATACTTCGGAATAAATCTAACCAGAGAAACAAAAGATCTATACAAAGAAAACAACAAAACACTACTACAAGAAACCAAAAGAGATTTACAAAACTGGAAGAATATGCGATGCTCATGGATAGGAAGATTTAACATTGTGAAAATGTCAATACTACTCAAAGCAATCTAAAGATACAATGCAATGCCAACCCAGATTCCAGCATCATTCTTTAAAGAGATGGGAAAAAATGATCACAAACTTTATATGGAAAGGAAAGAGACCTTGGATAAGCAGAACACTGCTTAAGAAGAAGAACAAAGTTGGAAGTCTCTTACTCCCTGATTTCAAAAATTACTATACAGCTACAGTGATCAAAACACCTTGATACTAGTACAACAAAAGATACATAAATCAATGGAGCAGAATTGGGAATGCAGAAGTAAATCCATTCATACACAGTAAACTGATCTTTGACAAAGGCCCAAACACATAAGAGATAGTCTCTTCAACAAGTGGTTCTGGCAAAACTAGAAATCTGTTTGCAGAAGAATGAAACAGGACTCATATTTCACACCATATACAAAAACAAACTCAACATGGATTAAAGGCCTAAATGTAAAACCTAGAACTATACACTAGGGACAAACTTTGGGGCTCTATTTCATGGCATATACACATTAGCAAACATTACAAAAAATGCACAAGCAGTAGAAGAAAAAAACCGATGACTGGGACCTCCTAAAAAGATTTCGCCAAAGGGTTGAAACGGGGGCCCCCGGCTTGGGAGGTTTTTTTTTTGCAGTGACACATCACACAAGGGACTAATATTTAATATTTATAGAAAACTACAACACCTGGTGTGGCGCTGTGGGATAATGCACTGGACTGCAATGTAGTTTAAACCTCAAGGTTGGTGGTTCAAATTCACCAGCCACTCCTTGGAAACCAGGCATCACTATGAGTTGGAACCAACTCAAAGGCACTTAACAACAACAATATCGCTACAAAAAAAAAAAAAAAAGACCAACAACCCAATTAAAAAATGGGTACAGAACACGAACAGACACTTCACTAAGGAAGACATCCAGACTGCCAAGAAATGTATGAAGAAATGTTCACGATCATCAACCAATTTTCGTGTTGTACCATCGAGTTGGTTCCGACTTATAGGGGCCTTGTGTAGGGTGTCTGAGGGAGATACAAAATGTCATACCTACATTAAAGGAGTCCTGGTGTGGCACTGTAGGATAAACCACAAAGTTGATGGTTCAAACTTATCAGCTGCTCCTTGGAAACCCTATACAGGATTGCTATGCATTAGAATCAACTCAATGGCACTTAACAACAACAACAACAGCCAACATTAACAGTAAAGTTAAAAAAAAAAACACCAGAAAACAGTAAACG
This sequence comes from Chrysochloris asiatica, assembly GCF_000296735.1. Classification (NCBI taxonomy): domain Eukaryota; kingdom Metazoa; phylum Chordata; class Mammalia; order Afrosoricida; family Chrysochloridae; genus Chrysochloris; species Chrysochloris asiatica. The sequence continues at coordinate 1,798,970 of NW_006408859.1, read as the reverse complement.
CTGGTGAGGGTGTGGAGAGACTGGGACCCTCCTACATTGTTGGTAGAACTGTAAAATAGTTCAACCATCTGGATAATGATATGGTGATTCCTCATAAAATTGGAAACAGAAATAACTTATGACTCAACAATCCCTCTATTTGGTTTATATCCACAAGAAATACAAGCCAGGACACAAGTAAATATATGCACGCCTATGTTCATAGTAGCACTTTTTCCCAATAGCAAAAAGATGGAGACAACCCAAATGCCTGACAGTGGACGAATGGACAAACAAATGTTTGTACATATACACAATGGAATACTGTGTAACACTCAAGAATAATGATGAATCTATGAAACACCTCATAACTTGGATGAATCTCGAGAACATTATGCTGAGTGAAATTAGTTAATCACAAAAGGACAAATATTGTATGAGATCATTATTGTAAACGCTTAAGGAAAGGTTTCCAGACTAAAAGAAACATTCTTTGATGGTTACCAGTGGTGGGAAGGAGGGGAGAGTAATTCACTGGCTAAAGGCTAGACATATATTAGCTCAGGTGATGGGGAGGGCAACATACAAGAAGTTGTTGTTATTGTTGTGTGCCATCGAGTCGACACCGACTCATAGTGACCTTATGCACAACAGAACGAAACAACGACCGATCCTAGGCCAACCTCACCACTGTTGCCACACTTGAGTCCATCGATGCTGCCACCTGGCCAATCCATCTCATTGGGGGTTTTCCTCTTTTTCTCTCACCCTCCACCTTACCAAACATGATATCCTTCTCCAGCGACTGTTCCCTCCTGACAATATGTCCAAAATATGAGAGACAAAGTTTGGCCATCTTGGCCTCTAAGGAGCACCCTGGCTGCACTTCTTCCAAAACATCTATTGGTTCTTTTGGCAGCCCATGACACTTTTAGTATTCTCCTCCAACACCATAATTCAAAGGCGCTGACATATAAGAGGAAAGGCAATATACAAGAAGAGGGAGGGTGGCAGAAGAATAATGAAGATAGTTGAAAGCACAGGGAGGTATGCATGGGCAAAAGGGATATATGTAAATAGTGATATATTCACAACCCTGGAACAACACTGTTCGGGGCATAGATACATGTATTGAGACATAAACCATAAGCAGACTGGGTAAGGGAGGAAGAGTAAGACATATATATATATTTATATCCCATAAATATGTAAGAGTTTGAAAGACAAAAGCAAAATATTCTTTGATGGTTGCCAGAGGTGGGAGGAAAGGGAGAACAGGTAACTGGTTATAGGAATCTACCCTATAACCATGTTATTTGTATGTAGGTATTATATATATAGTGTCTGTAACATGTTAACTTGGGTGACAGGGAGTACAGCATACAAGAAAGGGAAGGGTAATATACATGAAAAGGGAGGTTGCCAGAAGTATGGAAGAAGACAAGTGAAGGAAGACACAGGAGGGAATACAAGGATTAAAGGAGATAGAGGTAAATAGTAATATATGTAAAACCTTCGAACAAGAATACTCTGTGGGTAGATACAATGATACAGACATATGCTGAATGATTATGGGAAGAAGAGTAGAATGTATGTATATGTATGTGTGTATGCATGTGGATGCAAATAGATGTGTATATGTATGTATACATTTGTATGTCCCACTGTTATATAATAGTGTGAAAGAGGAAATTGGTACATGAGTATTTACCTTTCCTGAAAACACCACTGTGAAGGTGGTGGTGCAAACAGTGGACAAAATGATGAAAACTAGATATTATCAAACATCTTAAGTCAATGAGTAGTTGAGCCTGGGGACTGAGGACCATAGTTTCAGGGGACACCATGGTCAACTGTCACAACATAGTACTCAAAGACAATGTTCTACATCCTATTTTGGTGAGTGCCATCTGAGATATTAAAAGCTCATGTTATTGTTGTTGCTAGGTGCTATTAAGTTGACACAACAGAATAAAACACTTCCTGATGCTGGGCCAACCCAAACAGTCATTGCTGTTTGAGCCCATTGATGCTGCCACTATATCAATCCATCTCATTGGGGTCTTCCTCTTTTTCTCCGACCCTCCACTTTACCAAACATGATATCCTTCTCCAGTGACTGGTCCCTCCTGACAATATGTCCAAAGTATGAAAGACAAAGTCTGGCCATTCTGGCTTCCAAGAAGTACTCTGGCTATACTTCTGCCAACACAGATCTATTTGTTCTTTAGGCAGCCAATGGTAGTTTCAGTATTCTCCTCCAACACCAGAACTCAAATGCATCAATTCTTCTATGGTCTTCCTTATTCATTGCCCAGCTTTCTCATGTATATGAGGTTATTGAAAATACCATGACTTGCGTTAGGTGCATCTTAGTTCTTAAACTGACATCTTTGCTCTTCATCACTTTAAAGAGCTCTGTGTAGTAGATTTGCCCAATGCAATATGTCATTTGATTTATTGACTTCAGCTTCATGAGTGTTGATGGTTGATCCAAGCAAAATGAAGTCATTGACAAGTTCAATCTTTTCTCCATTTATCTTGATGTTATTACTGTTTGTTGGCAAGGATTTTTGTTTTCTTTATATTGAGGTGCAACCTAAACTGAAGGGTGGGGTCTTTGATGTTCATCTGTAAGTATTTTAAGTCTTCTTTGCTTTCAGCAAGCAAGGTTATATCATCTGTATATCGCAGGTTGTTAATGAGCCTTCCTCCAATCCTGATGCCACGTTTTTCTTCATATAATCCAGCTTCTTGGATTATTTGTTCAGCATACAGATTGAATAAGTATGGTGCAAGAATAAGACCCTGGCACACACCTTTCCTACTTTTAAAACATTCAGTGGTCCCTTTTTCTGTTTGAACAACTGCCTCTTGGTCTATGTACAGGTTCCTTATGAGCACAATTAAGTGTTCAGGAATACTCATACTTCTCAATGTTGTCCATAGCTTGTCATGATCCACATAATCAAAAGACTTTGTGTCGTCAATAAAGCACAGATGAACATCTTTCTGGTAGCCTCTGTTTTCAACCAAGATCCATCGACATAAGCAATGATATCCCTTGTTTCACATCCTCTTCTGAAACCAGCTTGAACCTCTGGAAGTTCTCTATCAATGTATGGTTGTAGTTGTTTCTGTATTACATAAAACTTCCCTTGCATGGGGTATCAATGATATTGTCTAATGATTTCCACATTCTGTTGGGTCACGCCTTTTTGAAATGGGCACAAATACAGTTCTCTCCCAGTCAGTTGGCCAGGTAGTTGTCTTCTAAATTTCTTGGTACAGATGATTGAGTGCCTCAAGTGCCATATCACTTTGTTGAAAGATTTCAATTTGTATGCCATCAATTCCTGGTGCCTTGTTCTTTGCCAATGGCTTCAATGCACCTAGGACTTCTTCCTTTAGGATCATTGGCTCTTGATCATATGCTACCTCTTGAAACCGACCATTACTTTTTGGCACAGTGACTATGTGTAGTCCTTCCATCTTTTTCTGATGCGGTCTTCATCGTTCAGTATTTTGCCCATAGAATCCATCAATACCACAAGTCGAGGTTTGAATTTTTAATTTAGTTCCCTCAGCTTGAGAAATGCTGAGTGTGTTCTTCGCTTTTGGTTTTCTAACTCCAGGTCTTTGCACGTTTTGTTATAATGTTTGACTTTGTCTTCTCGAACTAACTTTTGAAATGTTCTGTTCAGTTCTTGTCCTCACTTCTTTCATTTGCTTTAGCATCTCTACACTGGAGAGCAAGTTTCAGAGTCTCTTCTGACATCCATTATGATGAGCATCTATTTAAGGTGCATCTATTGGTCTCACTATGTGTGGAAGAAAGAAGAGTGATGATAATTGAGACTAGAAATAGATGGTGGCCACCTACTACTACCAACTGCCCTGAATGGGATCACATTAAAAAGTCCTGGATAGAGTGGCATAATGTATGGAACAAAATTCAAAATTATTTTTTTTAAAAGAGACCAGGCTTACTGGTTGGAAAGAGACTAGAGGAATCTGAGACTTTGGCCTTCTACCACTTTTCAGGTCTGAAAAGGAACACACACTCTTTCAGCCAGGCAGTAGACACATATACAGAGGGAACAACAACACTAGTAAGATATGTTCATTATGAATGAGGGAACTGTCAATCATTCAAAATCAAAGGGGAAACAGGGACCTAAGGACAATGGCGAGAAGGGATGGGAAGGTGGGTAGAAGGGAAACAGGAGCCACAGGGAGGAAGCAGATGACTGTTGTTCCACGGATGGGATTGCAATTAATGACATGAAACAAAGTATATTATTTGTTGAATTTAAAACTGACTGTCTTGTCTGTAAACCTTCACTCAGTTCACAATAAAAAGTAAAAATAAAACTTTGATTCTAATGGTCTCTTCTTGTTTTTCAAAGTTTCTGTGCAGGGGATGAGAGATTAGAGCTGTCTACTCTGCCATCTCACTGCTATCAACATTAATGCGATGTTTTAAAAATTCAAAATTATGCAAAAAAATCCATGATGAGAAAAATATCAAAAATTTAAAGATTAGATCAGTATTACTAATTTCTCATTCTATCTCAGCCTTCAATAAGATTCATAATAGCATTTATAGATCATATATATATATATATATATTTTTTTTTTTAAACAGCATGTTTTATTTTCTAGCACACAATAAACAACATACTTCTCCAATGCCAACAATATCCTCTTATCAATTCTTTTCATACAGAATTGGGTATACTGGAAGCAAATTGTTTCTGGTGAGGTTTCTGATGATCAGGAATCAAGACAAACAAGCCCAAAAGGCAAGAAACCTTTGTAGCCAACATCTTCAAAACCAAGACATAGCAGATTTTACTTTCAAAGTAAAGGATAAGCATGCTACCAGATCCTTTTACCCATAAAGCATTTTACTGTGGGATGATCCATGTTGACTCCATGGAATTCTTCTCTACACAATTCACTTTAAGTGGGATGAGGAACTAACTACGAAACATTCAGTCTTAAATGTACTTTGAAAAATTCAAGGATGAAAAGTAAAACTCTACAGTTTATCATAAAAGAAAGAGCAAGTTCCAGAAGTTTTTATTGTTTGTATAAGAGAGCACACAAAACCAGGCAGAGAAGTCCCCAAGGAAGTGATGATGGTCATGCTTCACGGTTACCTGTCCTTAGGTCCTTCATCTTTTAAGCACTTATTATATTTTGTTTTTATAATATTAGACATTTATTTTTTTCACAAAAGCAATCCAAGTGTGAATAAATAAATGCATTATATTTTAATGCCTCCCCCCACGTTCCTTTAAATAGCAAAAAGTGCTAAATGTCTTCTGATAGCCTATGTGGCCACAGTTGCCCCATCTATGGTTTTAAAAACAGACTGGAATATGTTCTTCCAAAATCATTCTTGAACTATATATAGCTCATTCTGTTAAATCTTGGGGCACCAGTTCTATTGATATTGTCGATAGTCTCCAAAAGGTGAGAATGGTAACTGTGTTGAAGGCAACTAGGAGGGATCTTCAGCAAACTGAGGACCATTGGGAAACTGTGCAGAGGCAAATCTTGTCAATAAGATACCTGCTTCTTCAATTAAAGCTAGAAGAATGCCACCCATTGCAGCTGACCCAACCATGGCCACTGGTCCATTTCTTGCTGCCAGTATGGCTCCTGTTAAGGCACCGCTTGTGATGGAGTTCCGGGGATCTTCTTTCCCTCTGACTTGAACCATACTACAGTCAATCATGGAAAACAGACCACCCCAAACTGCAAAGCTGCCTCCCAACTGTGGAGCCCTGGTTTTAATAGCTGTCAAACTTCCTCGTGGTTGACTCTCACTGGAGAATTCCGAAACCCTTTGATTGCTTGAAAGATACCACCACCTATGGTGCCCATCGTAAAAGCTCTACCACAGTCATCCACAATTCGCCAGGGGCAAGGTTCTCGCGTGCACTCCTCCATCTTGACTCGAGGTCCGCAAGCCATCTGATCTTATATATATTTTGCACCTAAGCATCTCATTCTGTTCCTGGTTTGATCCACTGTCAATTAATTAAAAGTGTGTTACCTGAGTCTAAGGAATAAGCTTAAAACCCAGTCCCATATCAATTATAGCCCCACATATTGGCATTACCAGACTCCATATTTTTAAATTACTATGATAAATATGTTAAAATATCTAGGGGAAATGGTGAACAACATATGTTAACAGAGAAGGTATTTCCTTGGAAAGATAAAATGTATAAAAAATGGTCAAGCAGAAATTCTAAAAATGCAAAATATGATGTAAGAATTGAAAACATCTTTGAAAGGATCTCCAAGTAGGCCTGACAAGGAATCAATAAACTTGAGATAAATCATTAGAAATTAGCCAAACTTACATAAAAAGAGGAAAAAGTAAATGAATTTTAAAACATGAACACAGTATCTTAAATCTGTGGATCAATACTGAATAGTTTAATTTATGTGTAAATGGAATTGCAGAAGTAGAAATGTAATGCAATTAGAATGGAAAAATATTTGAAGAAAGGCTGAGAAATTTCTGAGGTTACTTAAAGATATCAGGCCATAGATATAGAATCTTTACAAACTTATAGTATGTTAAATACAGAAAAAAAAAACCCAAAACCCAGCAATATGTGTACACATTCAAATAATAACACTGTAAACAAACAAAAACAGCAAACAAAAGATAAAGAAATATTCTTGAAAACAGACTAACATATAAGGAAGGGAAATGAAAAAAATTAATGTACAACTTCTTGGAGACCTAAAGATAAAATAGTTGTGTCTTTAAAGGATGAAGGGGGTAGCTGTTAATTTAGCATTCATATCTGGAAGCATATCCTTAAAAATGAAGGTAAGACTAAAATTACTAGAAAAAATGTATTAGGTTGAAGGAAAATAATATTGGATAAAAATCTGATTTTGCAGAAAGAAATGAAGAATACTAGAAAGTGAAAAATATAAAACCAGAGCAGATTAGACAAACATACACTAGGCAGTGGACTTAAGCCCAAATATATTCATAATTACATTATTCATAATAGCCAAGAACTGAAAGCAGTCCAAGTATCAATCAAAAGAGCATGAACATACAAAGTGTGGCATATTCAGAGAACGGAATATTATTGTCTTTGTTATCTGGTACTGCTATAACAGAAATACCACAAGTGGGTGGTTTTAAAGACCAGAAATTTATTTTCTCACAGTTTAGGAGGCTAGAAGACTGAATTCAGGATGCTGGCTCTAGGAGAAGGCATTCTTTCTCCTGCTTCTGGGGATCTTCATGTGGTTTGACATCTCTCTTCCCCTATCTCTGGTTCTCTCTTTTAATTTCTTTTATATCTCAAAAGAGATCCACTCAAAACACACCCTACACTAACCCTGCCTCGTTAACATAATAAAAACAAACCATTCCCATCTGGGAATATAACAACAGGCAGAGAGGCTAGAATTTACCACACAAAGTTTTTGTGGACAAATTTCAATCCATAAACAAAAAGAAATAAACTTCATTCATTCATGGATGAATTTTTAAAACATGAATAAAAGAATCTTGACACAAAGAGTACATAATATGCTATTTAAATAAAATTTAAGAATAGCTATAGCTATATGGTGATAGAAATCAAAACAAAAGTTACTTTGGGTGGGGCACTGACTAGAATAGTAGGGTACAGATTTAATTGTGTCCCCCAAATTGTGTATTAGAATCCTAGCTCCTATACCTGTGGATACAATCCTGGTTGGGACATGTTGTTAGGTACTGTCATCATTTCTGATTCGTAGTAACCCCATGTACATAGAATGAAATACTGCCTGATCCTGCTCCCTCCTCACAATTATGATGTTTGCTCCCATTGCTGCAGCTGCAGTGTCAATCCATCTTAATAAAGTTATGTCAGTGTAAGGTGTATTCTAAACCTAATCACTTTTTAGTTACAAAGGGAGCAGATTAGACACAGTGGCAGGTACACGTGAGTGAAAACAAATAATGTGAGAGTTTCGAAGAGGTCACAGAACCAAAGAAAACCTCAGCTTATTGTTGTTAGGTTCCATCAAGTCAGTTCTGACTTATAGTAACCTTATGCACAACAGAACAAAACACTGCTCAGTCCTGTGCCATCCTCACAATTGTTACATATGAACCCATTTGCTGTCACTATATCAATCCATCTCATTGGGGGTCTTCCTCTTTTTTCATGACCCTCCACTTTACCAAGCATGATGCCGTTTTCTAGGGATTGGTCCCTCTTGATAATATGTCTGAAGTATGAGAGATGAAATCTCACCATCCTGGCTTCTAAAGAGCAATCTTTGTGTACTTCTTCCAACACAGAAGATGTGTTTGCTTATCTGGGATTATTGACAAAGAAAAAGTCGACACAGATGAGACCCTGATTTGGACTCCCAGCCTCTAAAACTGTGAAAAATAAATTTCTGTAATTCAAAACCATCTGACACAAATCAGTCAGGGGTGATGAAAATGTTTATATCAGGGTCTGCAAACGTTCTTTGTAAAAGACCAGACAGTAAATATTTTAGGTTTTGAGGGTGACACAGTCTTTGTTGCAACTGCACAACTTTGCCTTTGTAGCACAAAAGCAGCCATTGATAAAACATAAACAAATGTAAGTGACTGTTCTAGTAAAGTTATTATTATAGTCACTGAAATTTAAGTTTTATGTCATTTTCATGAGTCATAAAATAAAAGGGTAAGTAACAAAAACTATTGCTACTAAGGTTCAAATTTATATATGCATGGGTTTATTACAAACATGTTTAAACATGTCTATGATCTGTGGGTGGCTACAGACAAATTCTCTCAGGAATATACTTGCCTTAGTATTGTTGGTTGTTGTTAGGTGTTATCAAGTTGGCTCTGATTCATGGCAACCCTGGGTACAGCAGAACGAAGCACTGCCAGGTTCTGCACCATCTTCACAACGGTTGTTTAAGCCCATTGTTGCAGCCACTTTGTCAATTCTTCTCATTGAGGGTATTCCATTTTACCAAGCATGATGTCCGTCTCGCCTGATAATATGTCCAAAGTACAAGAGAAATCTCACTATCCTCGCTTCTAAGCACTTTGCCAACACCATCATTTAAAAGCATCAGTTTCTTGCTTCTTTTTTCCATTGCCCACTTTTTGCATGCATGAGGCAACTGAATATACCATGAGTTGAGTTAGGTGCACTTTAGTCCTCAAAGTGACATGTTTGTCTTTTAACTCTTTAAAGAGGTCTTTTGTGGCAGATTTGTCCAATGCAATATGTCATTTGATGTACTGACTGCTACTCCCATGAGGTTCATTCAAGACTGTAGCTTTCAAGGGAATCTACTGGGCCAATTAAAGTCAAAGAAGAGAGGTTGACTTAGAAGGTATGTTAACCATTTTCTGGGATTCCAAAAGCGTAATCTTGGTAGATTTCCTTGAAGGACACAGGACAATCACAGGGCCTTATTATGAAAATGTTTTAAGAAACTGAAAACTGCTTTGGTATAAACAAGAAAGTTGCATTGAGTAATTTTTCCCCATCATGACAATGCACCTACTCACTCTCCAAGGTAACAGGGGCTGCCTGTCTTATGAGAGTTTTGTTGGAAAATCTTATGCCATCCATCATAACCCTGATCTTGCCCCTCCAGATATCTGGCCCCCAAACTCAAAAGAACATTGAAAAGGAACAGGATTTGAGTTCCTTGAGAATGTGCAACTTGCTGTTTTGATGTGTAAATTGAAGAGTGCAGAATTCTTTGGGAAAGGGAATACCATCCAATTGGTTCCAACTCATACCAACTCTGTATAGGTTTTCTGAGGAGCAGATGGTGGGTATGAACCACCAACCTTGCAATTAGCAAGTCACAACAGGACTCTTGGGGAAGGCATAGAGAGATGGAAACGCCAACTTCAGAAGTATATAGCCCAAATGGAGGATATGTTGAGAAACAATAGCATCTCAATTTTTTAACCTTTTTGTTTAGTAGAAGAGTCTATGATTTTGTAGCAATACTTTTTGACATATTCTCATATTATTATTTTAGTTTTTTCCCCCCCAACATTAAAAAAAAAAATAAAAACCATTCTCAGATGTCTACAATTAGGTGGTTGGTTCAATTTGGTCTGTGCATTGTAGTTTGCTGACCCTTGCTTTATATCTTGATAGGAATCTAGGTTATATGTTGTTGTTGTTAAGTGCCATTGAGTCAATTTTGACCCATAGTGACCCTGTATAAGGTTTCCAAGGAGCAGCTGGTGAGCTTGAACCACTGACCTTGCGGTTCAAATGATTTTGCAGTCTGATTTATGGATGTATGTAATATAAATACGATTGAACTGTTCACTTAAGATCTGTGCATTTCCTTGGATGTAAGTTAGTTCACGAGAACAACAAAAATTCCTTAAAAATATCAGAGGCTAGGAACTTAGCACTGATGCCCTGCACTTGCTTTATAATTGTCACAGGTGCACTATATTAACAGAAATAGCTTAAGATGTTTAAATGTTTTCACAAAATACCATTTATTCTTGTGCTATTTAAGGGAAGTAGATATAGGTACTTCTGTATCTATATATAGATATTTGTTGTTGTTAAGTGCCACTGAGTTTGTTCCAACTCATAGTCACCCTATAGAGGATTTTCCAAGGAGCAGCTGTGGGTTTGAACTGCCACCTTTTCGATTAACTTGCTGTTAGCAGTTCAGTGCTTCTTTTACACCATATATGACTCCATTATATATTATTGGCATTGTTGTTGTTAAGTGCTGTGGAGTTGTTTTTAATTCATAGTGACCCTGTATAAGGTTCCAAGAAGCAGTTAGTAGGTTTGAACTACCAACCCTGTGGTTAGCAGGCCAGTGCTCATCCAATAGCACCATACCAGGACTCCACTGTATATATTATTATTGTAGTTTAGTAGATAAATTATATAATATTGGGGTGTGTGTGTGTTTAAATATGAGTGTTGTTGTTGTTATTTGCCATCAAGTCGGTACCGACCCATAGCGACCTTATGCATAGCAGAACAAAACACTGCCTGATCCTGGGCCAACCTCACTATTGTTGCCATGCTTCAGTCCATCGAAGCTGCCACTTGGCCAATCCATCTCGTTGGGGGTCTTCCACTTTTTCTCTGACCCTCCACCTTACAAAACATGGTATCCTTCTCCAATGACTGGTCCCTCCGGACAGTACGTCTGAAGTAAACCATGTGGTTGTCAGATTCAAAATGGCCAATACCAGTCCATTTCAGCTGACTAATGCCTAAGATATTGATGTTTATGCATTCCAAAATGAAGAGAAACAGCTGTAAACATCCACTGAAAATTGGAACATGGAATGTACGAAGTATGAATCTAGGAAAATTGGAAGTTGTCAAAAATGAAATGGAATGCATAAATACAGGTATTTACTTAACATTTATGACTGCTTTGGGATTTTTTGTACTAGTAAAGTGTAGTACCTGCAATGTTGCAGCATGCATAATTTGCTGAAGTTAACATTCTCAGACCAACCCCCAAAGATAGAGATCTGATTTATAAAGATACTGATAGTAAAAGGCAATAATAATGAAAACTTAAGGAATAAAAAGAGGTATTAGATTTTTATCAGAACCAACCTCATTGTAAATTGGGAACAACCTTAGTATCAGATGAAGTTCTCGTTTCTTTCAAAATGTGTTTTACTGATCTATTCTTATTAAATACTCTATTTTTTTAAGTGTTGTTGAGTCAGTTCCGACTCAGCGACCCTGTTTCTGAGGAATGGCTGGTGAGTTTGAATCACCCACCTTGTGGTTCAAACCAACGTTAAGTGCTTTATCCTATGGTGTCATACCAGTACTCCCAAATACTGTATAGTATCCTAGTCTATGTAGCAGCTTCCATTTATTTTATTCTGTAATTGAAGTACATTTAGATTATTTCCAAATTATCACAACATTGCTGAAATGGCAATCTTGTTGATTCTCCTAATTCACAAATGTGGGTATGGGTATTTCTTTTCTAGGGTAAAAAACAAGTTTTCCTTGAATTGATTCCAACTCCTGGCAACCCTATGTGCGTCAAAATAGAACTATGTTCTATACAATTTTTAATGACTAATTTTTCAGAGGTAGATCACTAGACCTTTTTTCTGAAACACATCTGGGTGGACTTGAACCATCAACCTTTCTGTTAGCTGTCAAGCGCATTAGCCATTTGCATCTCCTAAAAGGGACTCTTGTAGGATTGTCTAGGGTGGATATATTTCTTGGTCTCTAGGAAGTTTAAAAATATTTAAAAAATCATGTAGGTGTTGAATAAAATGTATACTCTTAATATTTTCAGTTTTCTAGGCAGTTTAGAAATATTTTTAGAAATCATGAATAGGGGTTGAATGTGAATACATACTCTTTTACCTTATACTGAAACAAATATATGATTTTTCTCCTTTAATATGTTAGGTAATAAATTATTATAATTTTCTAATCTTGAATTATCCTTATATTTATATGCTAATCCTAACTAATCATGTGGATTATTTAGAGAATCTATTCCTGAATATATCAACATTTCGGGTAAGATTTTCCATCTATGTGGGTTAATGCGCTGGACTGCAAGGTTAGTTTGAACTGCAAAGTTGGCAGTTCAAACTCACCAGCTGCTCCTTGTAAACCCTACACAGGGTCACTATTAGTTGAACCAACTCAACAGCACTTAACAACAACAAGGGTGCATTTGGCTTTTGATCTGAAATGTGTCTATTACATATATGAGTAAAATTAATTCATTTATAATTATTGTAAAAACTGATGTTTGGACTTCTTTCATGTTTTTCCTATTTACCATACTTCTTTCAAGTTTTTTTGGTTGTTTTCATTCCTACTTTTTGTCTTGAAGCGAATAGGTTTTCTTTGTTCCATTTTCACCCTCTCCAATGGTTTGTAAAATATAAATCCAATTTAATTCTTGTAGTGTTTCTTAAGGAAACTTGGTGGCGCTATGGGTAAGGTGTTGGGCTACTAACTGCAAAGTCAGCAGCTCAAATCCACCAGCTGCTCCTCCTGTAAAGATTTAAAGTCTTGGAAACCCTATATAGGGTCAGAATCAACTCAATGAGTATACATAGTGCTTATTCTTAATTTACAAAATTTAGTGATATAAATTCAGAATATATTTAAAATCAATACCTGGAATTAACTTGTCTCCATAATCTCTGGTTTTGGTTCCACATTTGTTAAAATTGGGAACATGAGTATTTCACTTGTTATTTTAAGGATTAAATGTGCTGTCTGTCATGTCAAGCACCAGTAAAATACTTCCATGAAGTAATAAGTCTTCAATTCCTTCATTCCAATTCTTCATTAATCAAGAAACTTCCGATCCAATGCACACAATGACCTTTTCTTTTCCTTTGTCCTTACCACCTTTCATATCTCTTCAATCATTACTGCCCTCATCTAGTTTTTCAATTTCTTTAAAGTCTTAAAATATCTTCTCTTCACATAAAAAAACAAACAAGTCTATCTCTATTGTACTGAGTGGCTTATTTTCCTACAGATTTATTGAAAGTCAGTTCCCACTGATTCTATGCCTTTCTTCATTTTTCTTTCAAAATGGCGGACTTTAGACGTTCACGATCGACACCACGTGCGTGTGCGCCTGCGCCTCCCGCGGCCATTTCGCCCAGCAGCTCCAGCTCCGCGTGTTGCTTCTACAACATGCAAAGCGCCTGCGCACAAACCCCCAGAGCATTGTCGCTCCTCCTTCTAACTGTGTACGCCTGAAACCGCACGTTCCCTTCCTTCCCTCCCCCTCTGTCTCTGTGCCTTTCTCAGCCCTTTCTTGTGAGATTCTTCCGCCAAGTCAAAGACTTATCTTTTTTCGACAGCTTACGCGCTTAAAGACCAATCCAATAGGCACATACAGCCCTAGGTTTCTCCATTCAGCTTTATTTGTATGCCATGGCATTTTTCCTCTGGCCTCCAGAACTGATAACCGATTTCGCGGGACTTTTTGCACATCGTGAGGCAACGAATGTAAAGAATGAGCCTGTGGCGGAGGGATCTCTCGCTTACACACTGTGTACTTTAATTTAATGGGGGGGGGGTCGCCCTGGAGTCGGAAGAAGGAGGGGGGGTAAGGGCGGGGACAGCCAGGGAATTGTTTTTTTCTCTCTAGCTCCGCCCTTACAAAGCCAGCCAATACTGATGAGTTGTTCCACCATAAGCCTCTCCCAACTGCTTTTACTCGGCCAGTAAGCGGTGGAAGCGGCTCCAAGGGGGCCGGCCTGGGAGGCTGTGCGTGTCTTGTGAGAGCTCTTGAACCAAGTCAGAGCTAGAGTCGCTCGGCGGCTGGAAGCTCCGGCTGCCACCAGTGACTCAGGGAGCTGGGAGGCGGGGTAAGAGCGTCGCGGCCTCAGCTGGGTGGAGAAGAGGAAGAAAGGCGAAGGTGGCTGGATTCGCGTTCCCGGGGCGCCAGGGGCCGGGGTGAGGGGCGCCGGGGGGCGTCTGTGGTCGGGAGGGGTGGGGAAGTGGGGTGGGCCATCTGGGCAAGTGCGGAGCTGTCGACTCGATTTCCGCCGCCCCCCCACCCCCGGGGCCTCCCAGGGCGGGGACCCAGCGGTCAGAGACCGGCCTTCTGCCTTGGGAGCCTTTTCTTTTTTGGGGTGAAGGGTGAATACTTTAAAATTTTCCTACGCCGCAAATACTCCCCTCATTCCCTCTGCGTTTAGGTTTAAGGTTTCGAAAAAGCGAAACTTGGGAGAGCCCGGGTCACGCGGTACTCGGGCCTATGTTTGCGGTGGGGGTGGAAGCCGGGGGGGCGGGGATGGCGCGGGTGGAGGGATCGGTGCGGGGGTGCTGGGTTCTCGTTCGCACCCGGCCGCCGCCTGGGGTAGCGTCCCCAGAGCAGAGTCAGGGCCCCTCCCTCCACCCACGCACCCTGTTCTGTTTCTGGCCCCCTCCCACCGACGGCCCCCACCTCATTTTGTTTTTGCAGGGAGGAGCCCTTCCTGCAGGCGTGGAAACCATGGTGCTCACGCTCGGAGAAAGTTGGCCAGTATTGGTGGGGAAGAGATTCCTCAGTCTGTCTGCAGCCGACGGTAGCGACGGCAGCCACGACAGCTGGGACGTGGAGCGCGTCGCCGAGTGGCCTTGGCTCTCAGGGACCATTCGAGCCGTCTCCCACATCGACGTTACTAAGAAGGATCTGAAGGTAAAACGAGCTTTCTGGCCTATGCTGTCTCGGACGTTTGGACGTTACCTTGGTAACGCGACAATCAGCAGTCCCCCTCCCCCTTTTCTGGTGACCAGAAAGTTGGCATTGATCTGAGGGTGCAGAATACTAGACCTTGAAAGTCTTTGAAATGGTTGTGTAGAGCCGAGGTGTGTTTGGGTTAGAGTTTCTGCTGCTGTGTTTAAATAATGGGCCTAGGGTTTTTCAGTCACTCTTAGTTTTTGCCAAGGCAGTGCTTCGCTAGACTGATGATTTTTGCAAAGCAGGAGTACTGTTGGTAGTATTAAGTTGGGCAAGTGGATGACGTTTGGAATCTCATTAAGAATCTGTGGGTATATGTCTTGAAAGGGCATTTTATTTGTTCTTAATTTCTTCCCTCAACTTTTTAAGTGTACAGACTTGTTAAAAGTGAGTGCAGAAGGAAGACTTTAGTATTGTTTGGCATGTTAAAGTGGGTTTTGCCCGTATTTGGTGGGTCTGGCTAAGAGTGGGTTTTTGATGGCAGGTGCTGTCTGTTGGTGGGTGTGGGATATATCCATATATGGAAGGATGGGGTGGAGCTGCCCTATATATGGTGTGTTGGAGGACTGGCTTCGAAAAATGCTTTTGGGTGTTGGAGGATGGAAGGAATGGGAACAAGTGTGTGTACCAAGTGATTTTTAATCTGAACGAGATGCAAACCTTTTTCATTTTCAGTTAGGTCTTTTCAAAGAAAGATGAGTTCTGATTGTTCTCTTAAAATAGAAGTAATGGTGTGAAAGGATAATCTGGAAGCATAGAGTGAGGAAGCTTTTGTACCAACAAAGACTCCTTTGTGCACAACTACCCAAAAAGAGTCCGTAACAAAAAATCTGAAATAATGATAACTTGAAGTCAGCTTGACAGAAGACATTTCCACCTTTGGTAATGGATATTTTGTTTTTAGTGTTTTCACTTGGTCATCTTTGCTCTTTGTTGAAAACTATGCTCAAGTAAGAAAGTTATTAGCTATGAATGCGTTGATTTCTGAAACACTTCGTTTGAACACTTTCAGAGTGACAGGGCATGTCCAAACCAATACTGGTTAGTAAAGGCTTGTAAGAATGATGTGTGGTTTTGAGCTTACACGGTGTACCTTGTGTTTATGTTTAACTGGAGTTGAGACCATTGAACACTTAACCATCAAACTGAACACTTCACAGCCATGATCATACTTAATCCTTCCAGGGGTTCTTCCAAGATATCGACTCCATTTTACAGATGGAAATATTGAGGCCAAGAAGATAAGTATCTTGCCCAAGGTCATATTCCTTGCAATCAGTGTAGTCTGTATGCTAAACACCAATAAGGCTTTTGTCTCCAAAAACTATCTTAACCTTTGAGCCACAAAAGGACTCCACGATACACTGTGAGGTTTGGTTTTTCTTCTTTCTACCTAACTAGTTATTTGCCTAGCAAATTAAAGTTTGACATTAAAGAATGTGATAGGGTGCAATGATGGCCAACCTTTTTCTTCCTTTAGGATAATAACCTTTGTACATGAAATAGGCTTTGTGTACTAGAGTCCAATCATAGCTGTTGTGGCTTATATCACTTGCCAAGAGAAATTTTCTCTAGTGCATTTGTTTTTATCTGATTAGTGTAGAAACAAGATTTAATTTAAACTTTCTAGTCTTTAGTTCTTTGACAGATAATAAGGGACTAGGTGTTCCTTTTCTTGACAATGATTGAGGACCTGCTGAGTTAGGCAGGATGTCCTTTCTTTATATATCTGTGTTTTAATTGCCATGTCGTCCCCCCTACCCAAGCCCTGAAACCTTTGAGGTGGTGGTGATATTTTCAGAATGAGGAAATAAATTTAGGAAAACGAATCTTGTTCAGAGTTGCATAATTAACCACTAAGTGGTGGAGATGAATTTTGAAGTTCTGCTGTGTGTCTTTTTACTTAACCTGGAGACAATGAGGGTTTCAATTCAAAAACAATTTTGATTATATTTGATTTTGATTTTGCCATACCTGCCGACTTTACCACACAGCTCCCATGGAAGGTGCAAGTCAGTTGATTTCTTTTATCTAATCATGATTTATTGCTGCATTCCTCAGTTGAGTAACAGATAAAATAGTTGCTTTAAGTTTATGGTCCCTGTTGTATTAACAAGGAAATAAGATTTAAAACCCTTTATAATAGTACTTGGCGAGGTGCAGGCAGGAATTGAGTAACTAAGACCATGCTTACACCTGGGTTTTTTGGCATTGAATTTTTTTTGGAGGTGAAACTGGGTGCTAAGTTGAATGTGAATAAATAAAATTTGAGTAGTAAGCAACTGTTCGAACACTAGTACAAATACAACTCTGTCTAGACTGGCTAGCCTAGTTGTTGTTAGTTGATTTATAGGAACCTTATGCACAATAGAATCAAATGATTGTGATCCATAGAGTTTTCATTGGCTGATTTTTTTTGGAAGTAGATTGTCAGGTCTTTTTTCCTAGGCTGTTTTAGTCTGGAAGCTCCATGGAAACTTGGTCAACATCATTTGTTGTTAAATGCTGTCAGGTTGGTTCCAACTTATAGCAACTCTGTATAAGGTTTCCGAGATGCAGCTGGTGGGTATGAACACCTAGCATCATAGCAACATGGAAGTCTGCACATGAGGTACGTTGACTAGAAATGGAACTTGGTCTTCCTCGTGGAAGACAAGACTTCTACCACTGAGCCACCATTGCTGTCTCTTGCTTAGTTAGTTGAAGATATTATTCTTGCCAGAGCTTGTTAAGGTTGTTTCACCTAAAGAGAGGCATTGTAACAGTCACTTACATAGATGATAAGTAGATAAATGCATCTAGTAGTTGTTTACACATAAACTGAAGGCATAACTGTAGTTAGTAATAAGATTAAGTGTTTATTGTGGGGCAAGTACTTCATTTAATCCTTACAAATAGCCTAGGTAGTAGACTACATTTTGTAGTATCAAATTAAAATTTAAACAAATAATTTATTTAAAATATGTTCCAGACTTTCTTAAACACTAGGCATTAATATTCAGGTACAATGAGGTTGTTTTTGGTGTTGCCTTGTTAAGTGCCCTTGCTAACTGCTGTCATAGTGGCCCCCAACACATGGTGACCCCATGTACAATGGAACAAAACGCTTGACGGTCCTACACTATCCCCATTATTGGTGACAGATTGTATTGTTTTGAGTAATAGGGTTTTCACTAGCAGATTTTTGGAATTAGATCGTTAGAATTTTCTTTCTAGGCTGTTTTAATCTGGAAACTCTACTAAAGCCTGTTCAACTTCACAGGAACATGCAAGCATCCAATGCTTGAAGTACTGGCTGTGCTTTTGAGGTACGCTGGCTGTAAATGAACCCTTCTGTATGGTGGGCAAGAATTCTACCACTGACCATTTATGAGGTTCAGGACTTTATTTTGTTGATGTCGGTTGTGCAGCTCATTCAATTTACTGTCACTGAATTGTACATATGAAATGGGTAATTGTGTGGTGTGTAAATGAAACCCGAGTACAATTAGCTTAAGGAGCTCCAGTAGCGTAGTGGTTGAGTCAGGCTGCTAATTTCAAGGTCAGCAGTTTGAAACTAACAGCTGTTACGTGGGAGAAAGATGAGGGTTTCTGCTCACGTACAGATTTACAGCCTCGGAGACCCTGTACTGGGTCTCTGTTAGTTGGAACCAACTCCATGGCACATAATCACCACCATATTCTCAGCACCTATAACAGTGCTTTTATTCTGTAGTATACACTCTTAATTGAATGAACCAATAAAGGCATCATCAAATTATTACATCTACAGGGAAAAGCAGTTTTGAAATAATCTGATGGGGCAGTAGGATTCTATTCATCTGGATCAATAACACATCTTAATTCAGTGTGGTCCTATGGACCTTTATAACTCTTTCAACTTGAGTCTATGAGGCAGGTTGTTTCCTAATTGGCTTGGTTCACATAATATGCATACTGGGAATACCCACTTTCACACTTGTGTATCTAGGTCTTTCCTTTCCCTTCCTTTAAACCCACATTCTTTCCTTGTGTCTTTTACCCCAATTTAGACCTCAGGGTTATCTTTAGCAAATAGAGCCTTTAAAAAACAAAATAACACAAAAACCTATTGGGTACCTTGACCAATGCCTAGCCTTTCATTGTTGTATACATTTAGAACTTGAATGTTGGTGGAATCTACTGCCCATCAAATGTTGTAAATGAGAAACTCTTAGTACAGTGTATTAAAAACTGTTTAGCATTTATAACTGAAAGCTAGACTCTGAGGTTTGAGATACACTTTTTACTTAGGTGTAATAAGATAAATAGAAGCATAAGGAATGAATCCCTTCAGTTGTGGAGTATTGAAATAAGTAGATACATACTATTCTGTATCTACCTACTTTGAAACTTGGAAACATTTTGTTTCTTTCTGATGGTTTTTATATCATATGCCCAAGAGAGATCTGTATATGCAAGGAGTTTTGAGGTTAGATATAATTCATTCATCTCATCATGAGATTCCTGTTGGGGAAAAAATTAGCCTGAAAAAATCAGATATATCCAGCATCTGCTCAGGATATTTGCTAATCAGGTACACATTTATAAAATGCCTTGTTAAAAGAATGGCAAATTTGGAAATTATAGGTAGTGAATTTATAGTTGATTGGCCTCTTTTTGGCCTTTGATGTCAGCATAAATAGCATCATCGCATTAGTGGGCTGAGGGAGCATGTGGAAAGAACACACTTTGCAATGGGAACTTTGTATGAACTCGGTCAAGTCATTTTAGTGCTCCTGAACTTGAATTCTTGTCTGTAGTTTTTAATAGAAATATTTGCAGAATTGGCTTTTCAGGAACCAGTTGTTGTTAAGTGCCGTTGAGTTGGTTCCAACTCATAGCAACTCTGTATAGGGTTTCCGAGGGAGAATAGTTTTATATTTAGAACCTCAGACCTCACGGCACAAATGAAAGACATACATATGAACTGGAAACGTTTGAGAGAATGCTGAAGAAAATTAACAATTTCTTGGTTTCATTTGAAGACTTTTTTAAAAACTAAATTTAATGTGAAAGGAGCCCTAGTAGCGTGTTGGATTATGATGAGCTGGGCTGTTAACCACAAAGTCAGCAGTTTGAATCCACCAGTTGCTCCATGGAAGAAAGATAAGAGTTTCTGCTCCCATAAAGATCTGCACCCTCGGAGACCCTATACATTCACCGTGAATTGGAACCAACTGGGTGGTGTACAGCCACCTTAATGTGAATCTTTGACCAGTGCAACTTAATACTTCCAAGTTATAATTTAAATTATTTTTAAGGTGCTAAACTTTTTTCATATTACTCATAAATTGGGATATGAAGACACTGTCTGAATTTAATTTAGGGTTAATTTTTTTTTTTCCTTTAACTTTATTGTGAATTGAGTGAAGATTTACAGACAAGATCATTAGTTTTACATTCAACAAATTGTATACTTTGTTTCATCTCAATGACTGCAATCCCCTCCATACAACACAACAGTTACTCGATGGCTTCTTCTCTGTGGTTCCTAGTTGCATTCTACTCACTTTCTGATCCTTTCTCAACTTTGTCTTTAGGTAAATGTTGATCTTTTCTATTTTATTTTATTAATGTTTTATTGTGAATTGTGTGATAGTCTACATGGGAGAACATCAGCTTTACATTCATTCCATCATCTATCATTTCGTTGGCATAGTTATCATCCTGTCTATGCATCCTCACCCAACCAAGGGGTGTACACTGTAAACCTGCACCCCCCCCACCACAGGTTCAGCCCCTTTCCATCTCCTGATCCCGAGCCCCCAGCCCCACCATCTCTTGACATTGTGTTCTCTGCCTCCATCCCAGGCCTCACTGCCTCTCTTCGCTCTTCTCCATTGATGGTCCCAGGGTCTTCCGCTCCTAGACTGATAAATTAATCACTCCCCTCTTTGTTACAAAATGTCCATCTTTAGATTTCCAACCCTCACAATCAGTCCTGATAACAATTATTCACCTTTGCATCACAAGAGACCCATCTATATTTCATTTCATCAGCTGGACACCACTCACTGGAGACTCTACCTTCCTCCATGCCCTCTGGATCTAGGTTCCCTCTTGAAAGCTTGTAAGACAGTCACTTCTTGCCTTTGTATCCCTCCCCCCATTTTGGGTAGCCAATGTCCAAGTTGCCCATCCCTGTCTACCCTTTGTGTGGAGGAGGTGGGTATAGTTCTTACAGCAGGGGCTTGTTTCCTCTTTTAAGCTACTGCATTTATAGGTGTAGGTCATGTTAATCGAATTGTATCAGATGATGCTTTTTTTCCCTCTTCTTTCTTCTTTGGGTTGAGCTCTGTTTATCCAGTCATTGAAATCCAGTCAAATGGGCATCATCTGCAAGTGTGGGTTTTCTTACGTCTGTCCGGCCACTTTTTATCAGCTGGCCGCCCTGCTCTCCACTCTAGACCTCTGTGGCTGTGTCACTGACCCTGAGCCCATGAGTCCCCAGATGTTGCCTCGCTACTGGCCGACCAGGTCTCCATCTGGGTTCACAGTAGTTTGCTGCCCTATGTAGAGCTTAGCTCGCCCCTTTGTTGATGTTCTTCGGCCACTTCCCCTGGTGGGTGACGTGCGTGGTTGTCAGTCAAAGTGTATATTTCCCTTGCATCTTAGTCTTGGAAGATAATTTGCACTGAGAGGATCTGATCACTTGCCTTGATGTCTCCTGGGCAGGCCACACCTGTATGTTCTTGTGGTAACAGTCGGTCTGCCCTTATTGTTTTGTATTTTTCCTGTAGGTCCTTCTTTCAAGAGGTATCTTCTGGTTTTCTAGCTGCTGCTGGCTGGTCTGCTTGTCCTTTCAAGTGGAGAAATTTCCTCCCGCCTCTGAAGGTCTGGTTGTGGTTCGGGCTTCCACCTATACTTCCATGTAATGCGAAGGCTCCTCAGTAAACCTCCTTCACTGGACACGTTGTAGCCCCATTTTAGGTATTCTAATCAGTTATAGGCAGAAGACGGGCTTACAAACTTTCCATGTTGATATTTCTGGTTATTCCTTTCTCGACCTTTTCTATTTTAAATGATTGACTGGTCCATCATTCATAGTGAATATACCTTACTAGAGTTTTTGTTCCCCCATCTACCTGTCTGCTGCTTGGTTGAACAGTGGGATTTGAGGGCAAGTTCCTTTGCAGACCTGAAGGTTGGTCAAGAGCCATACCGTCAGGTTCCTCCAGTTTCTTTCTAACCAGTGATTTAGGATTAATCTCAAGCTTTACATTTTGAGAAACAATTTAAGTTCCTAATACTTCAGTTTTTCTTTTACCTAAGTATTAGATATTAAAAAGTCCTCCTTCTCTCTATTCCTAATACAAGAAGTGATACCCTGGTACTTTAAGATTTGAATTACCATGGGAGTCTCTCCAAACTTCCTAGTCTCCCTACCAGATATTTTATGTGTATTGTCTTGTCTTTTTGTAATCCTAATAATTCAATGAGGGGTTGCTGTTGTTGTTAGGTGCCATCGAGTTGGTACCAACCCATAGCGACCCTATGCACAGCAGAAGGAAACACTGCCTGATCCTGGGCCAATCTCATCACTGTTGCCACACTTGAGTCCATCGATGCTGCCAATTGGCCAGTCCATCTCATTGGGGGTCTTCCTCTTTTTCTGTGACTCTTCACCTTACCAAACATGGTGTCCTCCAGTGACTGGTCCCTCCTGACAGTATGTCCGAAGTATGAGAGATGAAGTATTATCCTATCACACACAGCGTTGTACCTCATGACTGATAATGTTCTTTTTTTGTTCTTTTTAAGGTTTTTATTGTGGGTTGAGTGAAAGTTTACAGGGTGCCCAGAGCATTAATTTTACGTACAACAAATCTTACACCTTGTTTCGTTACAATGATTATAATCCCCTGCATGCACCATCGTTTAACAGTATTTCTTTTGATCCACTTTTAGCTTTTTTTTTTAAAAAACAAAACAAAACAAAAAACACTCAGGCATATATAGTAATTTACATCTATAAAGGGCGCATTCTGCAAGTCTGCTTCCTAGCCACTAGCTCTTAGTCCCTCTCTTCCCATTAATCTAGAGTCCTCAGCCACTCCCCCTTTCCATGACCCCGTCTCTGCCTCAGTCTTTGGCATCGCTGCTTCTCTGGATAAGGTCCTGCATTCTGCTTGTGCTCTTTTCCCTTGATAGTCCTAGGGTCCTCTGTTTCTGGAGTGTAAGATTACTTTCTCCCCTGTCTTTGTTTAAAGCTTCTACCTATACAATTGTGACAGTTGCAATTAGTCATGATAACAATTATTCACTGTTGAATCATATGAATCTTATCCCCATCTTTTCACCAGACTCATCTAGACAAGATGAAATCTATTCAGTGGGGACTCTTCTTTCCCCCCATACTCTTAAGCTAAACACCCTCTTGAAACCTTGTAAGCCAGTCACTTCGTGCCTTTATCGTCCCCTCATTTTAAGTTGTTATGTGCTGTGGAGTCGGTTCTGACTCATAGCAACCATGCATATATAGGTAACCAATGTCTAAGTTGCCTGTCCCTATCTACACTGTGTACAGAGGGGTAGCTTTGATATTTGATGTGAAGACTCCTTCCTTGTCTTAACTACGTCCACGAGGTCAGATTCATCAAATGTATAGCAATTTACCCTT
>NW_006408859.1:1767215-1774245 GCF_000296735.1 Chrysochloris asiatica | reverse complement strand
TCAAGCATTTTAGTATTATTTCCCCTCTTCAAGCTATACCTAGATCTCTGTATCCCAGAGCCCTGTTGTTCCAAGGTTGAGCATGCATCACTATTTATCTCTGTCCCACTTAGGCCATGCAAACCTGTCTCAGTGTTCCCTTACCTATCTTGTTTTCCCCTATCTATCAGTGTTCCCTTACATATCCTCCCCATTCTTGTATTGTCCTCCCCAACACCTGAACTAAACTCCTCACCCCAGTGCCATTGTTGTGGTTGCCTTATATTCCTTATATGTCCTTTTAAGACAGTCTATTTTATCCTGTAATCTATGTTACGTTCCCACCACCTGGATCTCTGTTCCTCTGTGTTTACCTTCTTTCATATTGTAATTGTTTTGATCATAGAGTGACCTCCCAGATCCTCTGTTCTTAAAATTTTGTTCTGTTCTTGATTCTTCCATTTGTAGATTGAGTTCATGGTGATGCTGCCACGTATGTCATTCTCTAGTTGTTGTCTTTTCCTGTTGGTTCTCAGTCTACAGAACTTCCTTTAGGATGTTTTTTATAGCAGGGTTGGCTTTGGCAAAATCCCTTAGCTTCTGTTTATCCTGGAATGTTTTGATTACACCTTCGTATTTGATTGACAGCTTTGCTGGGTAGAGAATTTTTGGGTGGCAGTTTTTTTCTTCCAGGGTTTTATATATATCATCCCATTGCCTTCTTGCCTGCATGGTTTCTGTTGAGAGATCTGAGCTTAATCTAATTTGCTTGCCTTTGTGTGTTACACTTCTCTTTTCCCTAGCTGCTTTCAGGATTCTGTCCTTATTTTTGATTTTGGAGAGCTTGATTGTTATATGTCATGGTGATTGTCTTTTAGGGTCTTTCCTTCCTGGGATTCATTGAGCTTCTTGAATGCTTATCTTTGCAGTTTTCAGGATGTTAGGAAAATTTTCTTCCAGAAGATCTTCAACTATCTCTTCTGTGGACTTGTGGTATACTTCCTGTTCCGAAATGCCAATAATTCTTAAGTTATTCCTCTTCATGTTGTTGAACATGAATCTTAGGTCTTCTTTAGATTTTTTAAATCCTTTTTTTGTGCTTGCTCTTCTGTCTTAGTAGTGTTGAAAGATTTATCTTTTAGTGCACTAGTTCTGGCTTCTGTTTCTTCAATTCTGCTCCTTTGTCCTTTCAGTGTATTGTCCATTTCTGATATTCTATTAATGGTTTTGGCTTTGTTCTGTAGATTTTGAATTGCTTCCAACGCTGTATCTGTCTTATTTGATTTTTCCTGTAGCGCTTTCCTGACTTCTTCCTTATTTTTCTCAACTCCATTTTATAGTGTTTTGATCCATTTTATAATAATTTTTCTGAAATCCTTCTCAGGTATTTCCAAAACCTGCCCATTGTCTAGTATGGAGTTTAGGTCTACTTCTAGCTCATTTGCCTCAGTCACTTTATCTCGTTTCTGGACATGTACAGATATGGTCATCTGCTTCTGTTTTTTTGGGCATATTCAGGAGTTGTATGTGGCCTTAATTATCAGATGGGTATGTATTTTGGTATTTTTTATGCGTTCTGATTGCCTCTAGGTGATTGCCTCCAGGTAGATGTGATCAGGAGATGGGCTTCCCTTTTCACTCTTCTTGCTTAGAAACTTCAAGATGCCACTGTTGGTCATTGTGATGTAACTCAGGATTTAATTTTGGCCCATTTCCTTGTTAGTCTGCCTGTCCTGCTCCACAATCCCCGTTCAGGCCTTTTTTTCTAGTTGTAAACAGTTCAGGGCCTGCTATGGCTATTTGGTTTTAAGTGGAAACTGTCACTTTAAATTTTGAGGAGATCTGTGCGCATGTGTAGTAGAAACTTCTGGGGGTGGGGCTGGGGTGTCCACTTGCTCAGGCACCCCCTCTAGTCACGAGAAGAGGCGCACAGACAGTGAGAGACCAATGAACAGATACTAAAAAAAAAAAAAAATCTCCACACCTTTATCTCTGTGGTTCTGTCAGGCGTCCATGGCTGCTCTTATCCTTCCCCCGCTTGGTCTCACCCAAGATGGCGGCTCCTGGAGCAGCTGAGCGTCTTGAATTAGAAAGCAATGGATTTCTTGCTTCTGCTACAAATTCCCCTAGCTGTAAGCCTTCCAACCTTCTAAATATTCCTTTATATGTGGTTCAGAGTTCTGGCACCATCCCCTGAGGCTGCTTGGTTTGGTTTTCTGTGTTGTTGTTGATGGAGCGCCTCACTGCACTTTTACCCTCTCCACCATCTTGTTCTACTGGATATGTTCTTTTTAACAATGAATGCAATACCATTTGTCTTCAGTTTGTCATTTCTGGCATAGTAAACCAATGAGGGGTGTTGTTGTTAAGTGCTGTTGAGTCGATTCCAACTCATAGCAACCCTGTACAGGGTTTCCAAGGCTGTAAATCTTTACTGGAGCAGAAAGCCTCATCTTTCTCCTACTGAACAGCTGGTAGTTTAGTTGTTATTTAATTATGGAGCCTCGAAACAAGATTTGCAGAGTTTAGACTTAGGCATGGGTTGTTAACATGGGATCTATGAACCTCTGTATAGCAATATAAATTGATTTTCTTTTAATACTATTTCTTTTATTTTATGGAAGGAAAATTGTTCCAAGAAAGGGTTAATATAACTATGATTCAAACCCAGATCTCTCAGAATCTGAAGTCTGTATATACTTACTCCATGCACACCATATTACTGATAGATGAGAAACCTTTGTGGCCTAAAGATAGGTTGAGTTTGAGATTGATGTGAATCTGAAACAGAAAGACTAGCCAATTTAGATATCAGAGGACTTGGATTCTGTGGCTATGGAAAGTGAAAGGAAAATGGGTGGTCTCTGAACACCTCTGTGAAGGACCAATCTGGTGGTTATAGTGATAGACGATGCATATAACCAAGGACATGAAGTGAAAAGAACTGATCAGAAGATTTTACAGGGAGTTTGGAGAAGACAAAGAAAACTGTTACGATGAAATGTGTGAAGACCAGAAGTTAGAAAACCAAAAGGCAAAAACATGATCAGCATTTATCAAACTGAAGGAATTAAAGAAAAATTCAAGCCTTAAGTTGCAGTATAAAAAGGGTTCTTTGGATAAAATATTAAACAATGCAGGAAGCATCAAAAGAAGATGGACTGAATATACAGCATCATTTTATCAAGAAGAATTGGTTGATATTCTACCATTTCAGGAGGTAACATATTCAAGAATTGATGATACTATCCAGAATCTTCAGAGGTGGGACATTTCTACTTGAAAGGATGGGTAGAATAGCCTGGAGCGGTTAGAAGAACAGAAGATACTTCTTGAAAGAAAGACCTACAGGAAAATTACAAAACAACATAGGCAGACCGATTGATTACTACAAGAACAAGCATGTTGCTCACCAGGAGACATCAAGGCAAGTGGTTGGGTCCCCTCAGAGCAAACCCCCTTCCAGGACTAAGACTCAGTGGGAATACACCCTCTGATTGGTGACCACGTTTGTCACCGATAAGGGGAAGTGAGGGAAAAACTTTAGTGAAATTGCTAATTAAGCCCTACAACGTTCAACAGACTCCTGTGAATCCGGGTGGAGACCTGATTGGCCAGCAGTGTCACAAGATCTGGGGACTCTTGGGCCCAGAGTCAGTGACATAGCCACAGTGGACTAGAGTGGAGAGTGAAGCGTCCAGCTGATAAGAAGAGAGGGCATATGCACAAGAACACCTACACTTGCAGATAATACCCATTTGACCTGGCTTCAATGACTGGATGATCAGAGCTCAAGTAGAAGAAGACTGAAGAAGAAAAAAAGAGTAATCTGGATAGAGTTTGATGAACTTGACCTACACCTATGGATGCAGTAGTTCAAAAGAGGGAACAAATCTTTGTAGCAAGGATCATTCTCACCCCCTCCATATACAGAGTAGATAGGGATGGGCAACTTGCACATTGGCTACCCAAAGTGTGGGGGCTACAAAGGCAAGAAGTGACTGGCTTACAAGCTTTCAAGAGGGAACCTAGATCCAGAGGGTGTGGAGGAAGGTAGAATCTCCACTGAGTAGTATCCAGTCTGTTTAGGCCGGGCTGATGAAATGAAATGTGGATAGGTCTCTTGTGATACAATAGTGAATAATTGCTATCAGGACTGATCATGAGGGTTGAAAATGTAAAGGTAGACATTTGTAGCAAGGAGGGAGTGATTAACTTTTCAGTCTAGGAGCGGAGGTCCCTGGGACCACCAAAGGGGGAAGAGCAGAGAGGGGAACCTACCCAAAGAAGCAGTGATGCCAGAGATGGAGGCAGAGACAATTACGTGGGGAGATGGAGCAGCTGGGGACTTTAGACCCAGAGAGGGAGAGGGGCTGTGTGCTGACGACCGGGGGGCACGCTTGTTAGGGTATACCCTTTGGTTGGTTGATGATGTATGGCGAGGGGATTGTAACCATGGCAGTGAAACGATATACAATAGGATGAATGTAAAACTAATGTTCTCCCATATAAACTATCACATAATTCACAATAAAACATTTAAAAAAAAAAAAAAAAGAATTGATGATACTGTTGGGAGTCCAAGCTGTACTGAAGGCTTTGGTGAAAAACAAGGCTCCAGAAATTAACAGGATACCATTTTGGGATGTTCCAACAAACGGAATCAGCTCTGGAATCACTCCCTTATCTATGCCATGAATTTTGGAAGACAGGTACATGCCAAACTTAATAGGAGAAGTCATATTTGTACCCATTCCAAAAAAAGTGATCCAACAGAATGTGGAAATTGTCATTATATCACATGCAAATGAAGGTTTGCTCATGATAATTTAAAAACTGTTGCAGCAGTACATTGGGAAGAAACTGCCAGAAATTCAAGCCAGATTCAGAAGAGTATGAGAAACAAAGGACTATCACTGCTGATGTCAGGTGAATCTGGGCTGAAAGCAGAGAATACCAGAAAGGTGTTTACCTGTGTTTCGCTGACTATGCAAAGGCATTTGATGGTGTGGATCACAACAAATTATGAATAACATTGTGAAGAATGGGAATTCCAGAATACTTACCTGTGCTCATGTGGAACCTATGCATAGACTAAGGGGTAATTGTTCAGACAGAACAAGGGGATAATGAGTGGTTTAAAATCAGAACAGAGGTGAGATAGGGCTGTATCCTTTCACCCTACTCATTCAATCTGTATACTGAGCAAATAATCCAAGAAATTGGATTATATGAAGAGCATGGCATCAGGATTAGAGAAAGTCTCATGAACAAACTACTATATACAGATGACACCACCTTGCTTGTTGAAAGTGAAGAATACTTAAGCACTGTTGAAAATAAAAGATTCAGCTTTCAGTGTGGGTAACAGTAACATCTTAGCATAAAGAAAACAAAAATCCTCATAACTGAACTTTAAGCATCATTACGAGATACAGAGAAAATACTGAAATTGCCAAAGATTTAATTGTATTTGCATCCACAACATTTAGTGTGGCAATGTAGGATAAGCACTGTAACACGAGGTTGGTGTGAACTGCAAGGTTGATGGTTCAAACTCAACCAGCCACTCCTAGGAAACCCAGTCTAGGGTCTCTATGAGTCAGAAATGACTCGATAGCACTTAACAATAACTAGTAACAATCAACACCTAGAAAACTATGCAGATTTGCTGCAGAAGACCTCTTAAAAGTGTTAAAAGCAAAGATGTCATGTTGAGGGCTAAGGTGGGACTAACCGAAGCCATGGTGTTTTCAGTAACTTTATAGGCATACGGAAGCTGCACAACTAATAAGAAGGACGAAAGAAGAATTGATACTTTTGCATTATAGGGTTGGTGAAGAATACTGAATATACCTTGGACAGCCAGAAAAAAACTTACCAAATCTTCCATGGAAGAAGTACTGCAGTCAGAAGTGAGAACAGTGAAACTTTATCTCATGAATTTTGGACATGTCATCAGGAAGAAGGACATGGTGCTTGGTAAAGTTGAGGGTCAGCAAAAAAGAAGAAGACCCTCAGTGAGATACACTGATATATTTACTGCAACAGTGGGCTCAAACATAGTATCAATTGTGAAGATGGGGCACGACCAGTTGGGGGGGGGGATGGGGGCACACCCAGGCAATATTTCATTTTCTTGTATATAGGGCAGCCTCAATGACACTTTACAAGAACAGCAACAGAAAGGAAAGAAGCATACAAAGCCTTGTCATACAGTTGGTTTTCACATGTTTATATTTTGTAGTAATTGTAGAGTTAAAAACCTGCCATGTAAAGAAAATATGTATCTTCATAGAGAAGTCTCCTAGAAAGTTAGGGATGTAAGTTTTGTTGCTGGGGTAGAAGGGCAGGATGAATCCTGAATTTTGTTGATTTTATATTGATACTCTGTGGCCATGAGACTGAATACCTCATTCTTGGTGTAGAGAGTCAGTGACGAAGAGAAAGACTCCAAGGAGATGGATTGATAGTGGCTACATTACTAGACTCAAACACAGTAACAGTTGTACGACTGGCTTAGGACCAATCATGGTTTTGTTCTGTTACAGATGGGCTTGTTAAGAATTGGAACCAACTAGATGGCACCTGACAAGAAGAAGAAGAATGGAGAAGATTTGGGAGTACAGCTAGTGTTATACCAGCTGGGAACTTTCAAATAGATGAGCGAAAAAGAAAAAAAGAGCTTAAATCAGAGAGAAATTTATTTATCTATTAATTCATCAAATATTTGAATATTGCTTTGGGTCTATACCAGTGATGACAAAAGCAGTCATAAATCTTGACCATTAGCATTTATAATATGCCAATCAGTTAAGCACAAATACATGATTCAAAATGTAGGTAAATGATATTTTGTTGTTATATGCCATCGAGTCGATTCCGACCCATAGTGACCCTGTATAGGGTTTCCAAGGAGCAGCTGGTGAGCTTGAACCAGCAGTCTTGCAGTTGAAATGGCTTTGTAGTCTGGTGCATTAACCCACAGTGCTGTACCAGGACTCCTTTTCTACTTTGTTGTTGTTGTTGTTATGTGCCATCGAGTCGGTTC
>NW_006408859.1:1765145-1766872 GCF_000296735.1 Chrysochloris asiatica | reverse complement strand
GCAATGAGATGATATATGATAGAATGAATGTAAAACTAATGTTCTCCCATGTAAACTATCACATAATTCACAATAAAACATTTAAGAAAAAAAAGAAAGAGACTCTTTGGTAAGGAAAGGCTTCATGTTTAGAATGTATCAGTTAAAAGAAAACTTTAAAGAAGATTTAGAATAAATTAAGTGGTGTTTTAACACACTGGGTTAAGGATGCTATGGGATTTGGGTATGCTTATCTGACTTCTAAGTTTTGAGAACAAATCCTACTATTGTGTCACTGCTAAAGACCCGTTTAGACGTTCACACTGAATTATTTTGTGCCTTAAAATATTTATAGTAGGTTGTAAGGGTGCAACCTTAGGGTTAAAAGATATTTTGTTGGTCAAAATCAGCAAATTTATATTACTTCCTAAAATTTTGTTTCAAAGATAGTTTGACTTATATATGAGAAGCTGGCAATTATTTTGAAAAACTCAGGTTAATTATCAGTTACTTGTTTCTGTATTTAGTAAACAACACTGTAGTCTTAGATTCCAAGCTGAGGTAAATTTCCCAGTTCATTCACCTCAATAGGCTATTGAGGGTATGTGTTATATTAAACCTTGTGGTAATTCTTAATGTTAAAGGAATTAAAAAGCATCTTAAATCACAGACAGTGCCTACATAGGATTGTAGTACAATGTGATAAGTACTTCTTTTGGGTTTCAAATCTGTGTCTTCTAACTCCTAAGTGCAGATTTCAAATTGTTGTTTAGTGCTGTCGAGTCAGTTCTGACTCATAGTGACCCTGTATTAAAGTTTCTGAGGAGCGGCTGGTGGATTTGAACTACCAACCATGCAGTTCCATCTGACCTTGCAGTCCAGAGCTTATTGTACAGCACCACACCAAGATTCTAGATGTCTAATATAATAGGTGGAAATCTTTGAGTTTGCTTTTTGTTTTTCCCAGAGATTACTTTGGAGTCAGAGACTTGCCTCAAGAACCCTTGACTTCTTCCCAAAGTAGCTTGGGAGCCAAAGCTTGATCCATGTCAGCTTGTATTTACTGTGGGTTGTGAAGGGAAGTAAGTGGCAAAAGGGAAAGAGCACTCAGAAAAAATATTTCACGTAGAATAATGATTATAATTCAACTTGGGCATTCTTAATGATAGGTGTTAATTGACTCTGCCTTTTTTCAATTCTGTTTCTTTGTCTAGGTGTGTGTGGAGTTTGATGGAGAAACTTGGAGGAAGAGAAGATGGATAGAAGTGTATAGCCTTCCAAGAAAAGCATTTTTAGTTGAGCATAACTTAATTTTGGCTGAACGAAAATCTCCTGAAATTTCTGAACAAATTGTTCAGTGGCCTGCAATAGTGAGTAAAATGCCTCTTAAGGCCTATTGAACTAATGAGAAGAGTATATTTCATCCATTATGGGAGAAACAAGGCAATATATATATGTAATGTCTACATTCAGCTCTCTCAAAATAATGATATAGGATGTGTAATAAGATGGAAGAATTAGAAACATGACAGGGATTTCTCCCAGCCCATCTAGGAGCTTTGAGATACTGGGCCAGAACCTTGATTTTGTCTTGTTTCTTTCTTTTTATTGTGAATTGAGTGAAAGTTTTACATCACAAATCATTAGTTTTACATTCGACAAATTATATTTTGTTTCATTGCAATGATTACAATCTCCTCCGTGTACTAACATTTGCCATTATTTACCTAGTCCCTCTTTTTTTTTTT
>NW_006408859.1:1741225-1765045 GCF_000296735.1 Chrysochloris asiatica | reverse complement strand
TTTTTTTTTTTTTTTTTTTAGTTTTTATTGTGAATTGAGTGATAATTTACATGGGAGAACATCGGTTTTATGCTCAATTACAATCTCCATGCATTACCATTCAACAGTATTTGCTTCTGTTTCCTCTGGGGTTTTTTTTTTTTTAGGAGGAGGAGGGATGTACACAAAAACACTCAGGAATATGTGATTATTTAAGCAACCAAAGGGCACATTCTGCAAGCCTGTCTACTGGCTGCCAGCACACGGCCTTTCTCTCTCTATGAATCTGGAGTCTTCAGCTGCTCTGTCTCTCCATGCCCTCATCTCTTCTTCCATCTCTGGTGTTGCTGCTGAATAGGGTCCCACATTCTGCTCGTGCTGTTCTCCCTTGATTGTCCTATGGTCCTTTGTTCCTGTACTGTAAGATTAACTACCTTCTCTCTTTTTGTTACAAAACTTCTACCTTTACAGTTGTGACAGCTGCAAGAAGTCATGATAGTAATTATTATTGAATCCTAAGACCCTTATCCCCATCTCCTTTCACCAGACCTGTCTAGATAAGATGAAAACTGTTCAGTGGGGATTCTACCTTCACCCGCACACTCTGAAACTAAACTTGTAAGCCAGTCACTTCGTGCCTTTATCGCTCCCCATTTTAGGTAGCCAGTGTCTAAGTTGCCCATCTCTATCAACCCTGTATACAGAGGGGATAAGATTGGTCCTTGATGTGAAGACTCCTTCCCTGTCAGTTGGTATTTTGAGCTACTACACCCACAAGTATAGGTCAAGTTCACTTTGTCTTGTTTCTTAACTTGTTAAATGGGGCTTAAGATAACATGGGGAGTGTCTTAAATCAGAAGTCAGAAGTCATATGTAAACATACCGATCTGTTTTAAGACTTAACCTTAAAACAGTGTTTTAAGAAATTTTGAATTAGTTACCAATTTCTATATATGTGGAGAATACACCTAAAAATTTGGATTGCCAGTTTCTCTTTTGAAAAGTTCAAGATATGACAGCACTGGGACTGTCCTGGTGTGAACAGTGTAGGATAAACACTAGACTGCTAACCACAAGGTTGGTGGTTCAAATCCACTAGTCTCTCCTTGGAAACTGAATGTGGGGTTACTGTGAGTTGGAATCTACTCAACGGCATTTAACTACAAGAATTTTCCATAGCAGTGCCCCCTATGTACTGTATTATATTTATGTATATTTATGCAGCACATACAAATATGTGTGTACATACATGTGCCTTCCATACCATACAAATCTACAGTGTAACTACTTACAGAGTTTGGGATATTATTACTGTTGTTGTAGAGTTACATATGCTGCAGTATTTACCATTGTTTCTCATAGTGCATAGTCTTTTAAAGATTGATAGTCTTTTAAAGATTTCCTATGTTCTAATTCATGAGTTGACAAGATACAGGCTATGGTGACCTGATTTGCAAAATTGTATTGGACCACAGCCATACCTATTCATTTGTATATATATATATATACAGATTTGTGCTATAGTAGCAGAGTAGTTGTAACAGACTGTATATGTATAGTCTGAGAAATCTAAAATATTTACTTTGACCAAAAAAGTTTGCTAACCCCTGAGCTGAGCTAGAAAATAATGATAGAGTAGGAAGCAAGCATCAAGATGTTAGTATTAGCTTGTTCAAGTTTTTCATGTATTATTTGCTCTCATTTATATAATTCTATAACACACAGCAGATATAGACTACTTTATGTGGCAGTGTGTTTCCAAGTTTTTATTTAATTTTGGATGAATACTTTGATTAATCTGGATTTTGATTTTATATAGCTAAAAGTCAGCAACTAAAGTCCTTTCATTTTGAAGACTGAATCTATGATTTTTTTTTCCTCTAGTAGAAAAAATCAAGAATTATTTTCAGTGAGCTACTTTTCAGTAAATATTGCAATTTTATTTTAGCTTAAATTATTAGATTTGTATGGAAATTGTATAATATTTTTGTGGCTGCAAAAATAATTATGAGATTCTTACAGTACGTAAAACACTTCTTAATGGCCTTATCTTTTTCTCTGTGTGTGTAAAATTGCCAGTGCTTCTTTTCAGAATTATTATATCAGTCATGATGCCAGACCCACTTTCTTTTGTTACAGATGTACAGATCTCTCTTGGACAAAGTTGGCTTGGGATCCATAACTTCCATTCGCTTTCTAGGAGATCAACAAAGAGTGTTTCTTTCTAAAGACCTTTTGAAGCCTATACAGGTAAAGCAAAGAGCTTCTCTGTTAGTCTGTTGGGTATGTCTGTATCTGAAAGGAGCCCCAGTGGCACACTGCTTAAACACTTGGTTGCTAATTGAAAGATTGGCAGTTGGAATTCACCCTATGATGATCTGCTCCCATGGAGGTTACATCCAAGGAAGCTGTACTGGGCAGCTCTGTCCTGTCCTGCAGAGTTGTTATTAGTGGAAATCAACTTGACAGCACCTAACCACAACAGTAGGTCCATATCTGTAGCTATGTATGTTATTTTTTCCAATAGCTTTCATAACTCTCAACATCTTCACAACATGTAGTCTCTTGGGTCTTGCTTACTCATTTGTGATCCCCCTCATTATGAAAATATTGAGAAGGAGTTTAATCTATCCCCACAGATTACTACTCAAGGAAAATGTTGGTCTTATAATAGCATTCATCTTTTAGATGTCATTAATGGAGGTTAATAATCCGCTTTATTTGCTTCTATTTTGTGACTTCAGAGACTGAACTGACTTGCTTCTGTAGCATGTAGAACAATTATTTAACCTAATTGTTAAAAGGAAGTTTAGTTCATTGCCAATGCTGGGCCTGTATAGGAAAATCTAAGGTGCTGACTTCATGTTACAAAGTCTCAGTTTTATTTTCATATCCTGGAAGTGAAGGAAAACCGATTCTCAGTCTTGTTTTATTTTATAACGTAAGTAAACGGAATACACGAGGATGCATTTACTTAATTTCCAGTGCAGTTTCTCGTCATATGTTAAGTAGGCGTCTTGGTAGTTTGTCTACCAAAGAGATGTCTGTAAGCAATGGTGTCACTGGGGTTGATTTCACCTAGTGCAGTAAACACAGGGTATATTCATTCATCTCCAACCCCAATCCCAGGTGGTGAGGCCAACCTGCAAACTTTCATAATGGGCAACATTCCTGGGTCCCACCCTCACATCCCTATCCCATCTCCCCTGTGGCTTCTTGAAACTCTTCCTGTCTCCTATTGGCCTAGGCTAGTCCCCGCTCTTTGCTCAATGGGGATGGGGACAACAAACCTAATGCCACCACTGCCTTGGTGGCCCTACCTCTTGCTCTGCTGGTCTTTCCACTGCTACCACTACAGACTCTGGGGTCATTTTGGTTTCACCCTCTGACAGTATCAGAGGGGTACAGTCCACATCCTCCTAGTGATGCCACTGGCCTTAAAAGTAGATGTTTTTCTTACCTATGCATAGGGTCCCTATTAGTCGGTAATGACTCATTGGCACCTAAGAACAACAACAAATGACCAGGGAACATGTTGTTGGGTGACGACAAGTCATTACCTACTCATAGTGATCTAATGGACAACAGAAGGAAACAGTGCCCCATCCAGTGCCATCCTCACAATCCTTGTTAAGCTGGAGCCCATTGCTGCAGCTACTGTGCTAATCCATTCCATTGGTGTTATTGCTGTTTGGCACTGACCATTCACTTGAGCAAGCATAATGTCCTTCTCCAACACTGGTCCTTCCTGCTAATTATGACGTGTCAGAGACAGATCTACTTGCTCTTCTAGTAGTCCATGGTACTTCTAATAATTTTTCTTCAACATCATAACTCAAATATATTTTCTTTTATGATGTTCCTTATTCACCGTCCAATTTTCATATGCATATGAAGCTATTGAAAATACCATGGATTGGGTCAAGCACATCTTAGTCCTCAAACTTAACATCTTTACTTCTGAACACTTTGAGGAGGACTTGTGCAACAGATTTGCCTAATAATGATGTTGTTTGATATCTTGATTTCTGATGCCGTAAGTGTTGATACTGGGTCCAAGCAAAATGAAGTCTTTGACAATTTCAGTCTTTTTTTTCTGTTTATGATGATGTTATTTATTGGTCAAGTTGTGAGGATTTTTGTTTTCTTTACATTGAAGTGCACTCATACTTAAGGCTGTGGTCTGTGGTCTTCATCAGTAAGTCTTTAAGTTCTTTTTGCTTTCAGAAAATAAGGTTGTATCATCTACATGTCACAGGTTGTTAATGAGTCTTCCTCCAATTCTGATGCCATCTCTTCGTCCATATAATCCAGCTTCTCTGATTATTTGCTCAGCATACAGAATGAATAAGTATGGTGAAAATACAACCCTGGCACACACTTTTCTAATTTTAAACCATTTACTGCCTATTCTGTTCACATGACTACTTGTCTACGTACAGGTTCCTCATGAACACAATCAGGTGTTCTGGAATACTTGTTCACCACAATCTTGTCCATAGCTTATCATGATCCACACAATCAAAAGTCTTTGTATAGTCAGTAAGGCACAGATCAACATCTTCCTGGTATTCTCTGCCTTCAGCCAAGCTCTATCTGATGTTAGCTGTTGATATTCCTCATTCCACGTCTTCATCTGAAACTGGCTTGAAACTTTGGCAGTTCAGTCTCAGTGCACTGTTGCAGCCATTCTAAAATTATCTTTAGCAAAATTTTACTTGCATGCAATACTAATGATATTGTACGATGATTTCCGCATTCCATTGGGTCACCTCTCTTTGGAATGGGCACAATACGAATTTCTTGCAGTCAGTTGGCCAGGTAGCTGTCTTCCAGATTTCTTGGCAGAGATGAGTAAGTGCCTCAGTTCTGCATCAGTTTGTTGAAAGACTTCAAATTGTATTCATTCTATTCCCAGTGCCTTCAGTGCACCTTGGACTTCTTCCTTCAATATCAATGGCT
This sequence comes from Chrysochloris asiatica, assembly GCF_000296735.1. Classification (NCBI taxonomy): domain Eukaryota; kingdom Metazoa; phylum Chordata; class Mammalia; order Afrosoricida; family Chrysochloridae; genus Chrysochloris; species Chrysochloris asiatica. The sequence goes on along the minus strand of NW_006408859.1, from coordinate 1,760,104 downwards.
ATGATCATATGCTACCCTCTTGAAATGGTTGAATGTTGTGTGTTTCTTCTAGACGGTGACTTTGTATATTCCTTCCATCTTCCATGCTGTCTGCATCATTCATTATTATTTACATAGAAAACATAGTATTTATTGTAAGTTGAGGCTTGAAGTTTATCTTCAGTTCCCTCAGCTTAAGTAACGCTGAGACTGTTATTCCATTTTGGTTTTCTAATTCCAAATCTTGGCTCATTTCATTATAATACATGCCTTTGTCTTCTCAAGCTGCCCTTTGAAATTTTGGTTCAGCTTTTATCATTATTCCTTCCATTTGCTTTAACATCTCTACACTGGAAAGCCAGTTTTGGAGTCTCTTCTGACATCCATTTTGGTCTTCCTTCTTTCTTATCTTTTTAATGACCTTTTTCCTTTCTTCTTGTACGATGTTTTTGATCATCCCACAGTGTTTCTGGTCTTTGTTCATTAATGTCTGATGTGTCAAATCTATTCTTGAGATGATCTCTAGATTCAGGTGGGATATGTTTAAGGTCTTATTTTGGCAGTTGTGGACATGCTTTAATTTTCTTCATCCTCAGCTTGAACTTGCATATGAGCAATTTGATGGTCTGTCCAGCAGTCTGCCCCTGCCTTGTTTTGGCTGATGATATGGAGCTTTTCCACCGTCTCTTCCCACAAATGTAGTCAGTTTTATTTTTGTGTATTTCATTTGGTGAGATTCTTGTGTATGGTGGTCTTTTATGTATTTTAAAAAGGATATTTACAATGAATACATCACTGGTCCTGCAAAATTCTATAATATGATCTCCAGCGTCATTTCTATCATCGAGGCCACTGTTTACAAGTACTACCAGTAATCTTGATTGTATTTTTGATAAGTTTCAGACTGAAGAAGTTGGTAGAATTTATCAATATCATTATAACTGACTTTAGTGTTTGGTAAGGAGCTTTGGTAGCATAGTGGTTACGAATCAGACTGCGAACCTCAGGGATAGCAGTTAGAAACTACCAGCTGTTCCACAGGAGTAAGATGAGGCTTTCTGCTCCTGTAAAGATTTACAGCCTCGGAAACTCTGTACAGGGTCGCTCTGAGTCGGAACTGATTGCACGGCACACAACAACATTGTAAATTTCATCAGTAGTGGTGCCAACTGGTCTTTTGTTGTTGTTAAGTGCTGTTGAGTTGATTCTGACCCATAGCGACCCTATGTACGGTTTCCAAGGAGCGGTTGGTGAGCTTGCTTGAAAAACCGACCTTGAGGTTCAAACGGACATTGCAGTCCAGCACATTAACCCACAGTGCCACACTAGGACGATGGTTTTCCTTTTAGGCGTATGGATATTAATCGTATTACAGGCATAATTATACTTCAAGATAGATCTTGAAATGTCCCTTTTTGATGATGAATGCGGTGCCATTCCTTTTCAATTTGTCATTCCTACATAGTAAACCCTATGGTGATTGTCATGTTCAAAATGTCCAATACCATTCCATTTCATCTCACTAATACCTAGGATATTGATCTTTGTGCATTCCATATCATTTTGGTCAGCTTTCAATGTTCCTGTATTCAAACTGTACATTAAAAATTCTGGTCATTTATGGATGCTTTCTGCTGTTTCTCCTCATTTTGAGTTGTGCCCCGTCAGCAAATGAAGGTCCTGAAGGCTTTATTCCATTTGCATCCTAGTGGTCAACTCTACTTTGAGGAGGCCGCTCTTCCCGACTTGTATTTGAGTGCCTTCCAATTTGAGGGGATTATCTTCTGGGTCTATATCAGGCAATATTCTGGTGCTCTTCATAGTGTTTAGTATTCAATATTCTGGTACTGTTTGGCAGTTTTTACTGCTACACATAGGTTTTCAGTGGCTAAGCATTAAGTTGATCATTCTTCTTGGATCAACTGTCAACACTCGCGAAAGCAGCGGTCAAGAGATCAGATGACGTATTGCATTGGGCAAATCTGCTGCTTTTTAAAGTGTTGAAGAGCAGAGATGTCAGTTTGAGGACTAAGGTGCGCCTGACCCAAGCCATGGTATTTTCAATAACCTCATATGGATGCGAAAGCTGGACAGTGACTAAGGAAGATCGTAGAAGAATTGATGCCTTTGAGTTGTGGTGTTGGAGGAGAATACTGAAAGTGCCGTGGACTGCCAAAAGAACCAATAAATCTGTTTTGGAAGAAGTGCAACCAGAGTGCTCCTTGGAGGCCAAGATGGCTAAACTTCGTCTCTCCTACTTTGGACACACTGTCCGGAGAGAACAGTCGCTGGAGAAGGATGTCATGCTGGGTAAGGTGGAGGGTCAGAGAAAAAGAGGAAGACCCCCAACGAGATGGATCGGCCAGGTGGCATCATTGATGGCGTCTAGTGTTGCAGCGGTAGTGAGGTTGGCCCAGGATCAGACATTGTTTCGTTCTGCTGTGCATGGGGTCGCTATGAGTCGGTTCCGACTCATTTAGAAGTAATCTGCCTCTATTTACCCATTCTGGAAACTCAACTAGTACATGTCTTCGTGGCTGTACTCTGCTGGTATTAGAATACTAGTGGCATGGCTTCCAGCATTTCAGCAACACAAACCACCACAGAACAACCAGCTGACAAGTGGTGGAAGAAACATGCAGTGTGATGTGGATACCTTGCTATACTGATAAAAGTTTTTACTTCTAATCAATTTTTTTCTGGATTTATCTTTTTCATGTATCAAAGCTTTCCAGTTAGATAGAACTCTGAATAGCTTCTGGAGATTAAAAAGATCTAGATCATTAAGTTCTTAGGCAGATATTTGCTTGACATGAAATTGATGCATTTTAGGCTATTTTACTTGGATCCACAATCAATGCTCATTAAAACAGCAGTCCAGAGATCAAATGATGTATTAACATTGGTTAAATCTGCTTCAAAAGACATCTTATAAGAGTTAAAAATCAAAGATGTCGCTTTGAGGACAAAGATGTGTCTGGCTCAAGTGATGGCATTTTCAGTTGCTTTATATTCATGGGAAAATTTGGACAGTGAATAAGGAAGATCAAAGAAGAACTGATATCTTAGGATTATGGTATTGGTTAAGAGTGCAGAAGCATGGATGATGTTGTTTTGGAAGTGCAACTAGAATTCTCCTTAGAAGTGAGTGAGGGTGGCAAGACTTCGTCATATGTATTTTAGACATGTTATCAGGAGAAACCAATTCCTAGAGAAGAACATAAAATACTTGGTAGAGAGTCAGTGATAAAGAGAAGACCCTCAACAAGATAGATTGACACAATGGCTGGAACAATGGTTTTGAGGATGTCTCAGGAGCTGGCTGTATTTCATTCTGTTTTACATAGAGTCTCTGAGTCGGAATTGGCTGGACAGCACCTAACAACAAAGGCCTGCTATGTTGTTAATATACTAGTGTAGTAATAATTGCAGGGGAATGCATGTGTGCTCTTGACTATGTGTTTACTGCTTCTGGGTCTTCTTTACAGATATGAATGATCATAGTAAGCCTCTATGAAAGCTTGGAGAGATTAGGAGATGTAATCACTCCAGTAGGATGCTTACTGTACATCAGAAGCTGGGATTTAAATTTAAGGTCTGCCTGTGGGTTGAATTTGAGTTAGTTATCCTCAGAACCAACTTGGTGGCACTTTAACAACAACAACAATATCCTTTGGTTTGAAGAAAAAAAAAAAATAAAGCCACATGTAATTACCTGGTACTTTTGATGAATTCTAAAACTAACTAGGCAGATTAGATTTACTGTACATTATTGAAGAGCCTTTAATGTGCGGTTTCATTTTATAGTAGGAATTAGAGTACATACTTTTTTTAAATTGCGTTAGCTATAAATGCCTGAGAAACCCCAAAACAACTCCAAATGAGTGCTGCATTCTTTTGCAGACCCTAGTTTAGGTCTAATGTTGGATTAAGAAATGTACTTTTCTGATACATTCTCTCTAAAAGATTAGTTGTCTTTCACAATCAGAAAATCGGATAAAAGCATTCTTTGCTGCTGTTTATCCTTTTTCAGTGGCAGAAATGTATGAAGGCTTGTGCTATGTTTAGCACTGTTTTTTGTTTTTGTTGTTTTGCCTTGCTGAAAGTTTGGTGTTTGGCAGGTTGTTCCTATTGACAGTTTCTGTATACATTTATCTTAACTGGGTCTGCACACAAAGCCAGAAATATGTGGACTAGTGCCAAGAATGGAGTTGCTGCCAAGAATTGAATGTTCAGAAATTGGTGTACTATAAAGTCTTTGGTTATTCATTCATATTATCTGTTTGGTTCTCCTCTCATCCTTTTGTAAAGAAAAATGTATTTGGAATGCTGTTTAGGTTAATTGAATCATTGTGAGCTAATTTGTTCTGTGAAAACAATTTCAAAGGATTGGCAGTACAAATCAGTGTGTTGTGTATCTCATATGTATATGTGTATACATTTTTATGTGTTGTTCACCCCCTGGATTTGAATTTGCTATTTTCCCAATCTTAGTTTGGAATACATTATTTTAGATTTGGATTGATACCCAGTTTGTTTGCTTATTATATTTTCCATAGCCATATTTGTTGTTGTCATGAAGTGTCGTTGGGTCGATTACGACCCATAGCAACCCTGTATAGGGTTTCCAAGGAGCAGCTGGTGAGCTTGAACTGCCGACCTTGCAGTTCAAACGACTTTACAGTCTGGCACATTAACCCACAGCACCACACCAGGACTCCATAGCCGTATTTATGTCATGTTAAAATTACACTTTGAGCCACTCTTAGTATTTCTCAGCCTCTTAGCTTTCTTTCGGTGGCTTCACTTCAGTGCCTAACTATGATCATTTGATGGTTTCTTACTTTTTGACCTCTCCAGTTCATTGGTATTGCAACGATTTGTGAATATCAGATGGCTAGTTGATGCTATAGTAGCCCTTCTAATTAAACTAATTGAAATAGCCACTGGAATTTGAACAATTCTTAATTACTTTAAGACTTAATGATTTTTTGTTTTTTGGGGGGTTTTTTTGGATTTTCAGGATGTAAACAATCTTCGACTTTCCCTTACTGATAATCAGAATGTGAGTAAAGAATTTCAGTCTCTGATTGTAAAACATTTGGATGAAAGTCATCTTTTACAAGGTATGTAGATTATCAATTATGACGTGACCAATGATTGCTTTGTATAAAGCTTAAGCTTTAGCCTTTCTCATTCATTTCCTCATTGTTGTTGTTGTTATGTGCCGTGGAGTCGGTTCATTTCCTCATAGAAATATCTTATTTTAGAAATTCCTTTCTTGACTTGCCCATGCAACTAGATGACTAAAGTACCTTATTAATCTATTGTAAGGTCTCTGAAGTTTGGAAAATTCAGGAACTATATGAAACTATAAAAGTAAAGTTGTTGTATTGTCAAGCGCCATTGAGTCTCAGTCAGTAGTGTTTCCAGGGAGCGACTGGTGAGCTTGAACACATCGACCTTACAGTTCAAATGACTTTGCAGTCTGGTGCATTAACCCACAGCACCACACCAGGACTTTAAAAGTAAAGTAGATACTTAAAAAAGTACAACTATATTTTCATATGAAATTTGATGTGTTTAGAATTTCAATCATACAAAAGTGATAAGGCATTAATTTGGTAATCCTGACCTTCTCAATTACTATTGCTGAATTGCTTGGTCAGTTTCACAATCAGAAGTGTTTACTTTGACTTACCAATTCTTTTGGAGTTCCTGAATTTGCTTCCTCTAAAATTCTATGCAGGACAATGAGCTATGTCTTAGGAGTGCTTGATCAGATACAACTTGTTATAAAAAATATACATTACCACTCTTGTATTTCCCTCTTGAGATAAATCAATAGGGAAATACAGTTTTAAAGTAAAAAATTTAAATATTCTCTTGGGTGTGCTGAAATGTTTGTCTTATATGCATATAGCAATATTTTATAATGTTTATTTTATATATATATATATAACTTAGAAAAAGATTGTCTTGGAAAATGGTGCTGTTGGAAAACATGCAAAGTTTTCTAAGAATACTTTTTTCTTTTCTAAGGTGACAAAAACTTAGTTGGCTCAGAAGTAAGAATTTATAGCTTGGACCCATCCACTCAGTGGTTTTCAGCAACCATTGTAAATGGAAACCCAACATCAAAAACACTTCAAGTGAACTGTGAGGAGGTAAAGATGTTAATTGCTTGTAAGGTAACTTTGAGAGGGCAAGATAATAAAAATTAAAAAAAACTGTGTGTAGGAGCTCAAAGGAACCCTAGTAGCATAATAACTTACAAGCTGTGCTGCTAGCCGCAAGGTCAGTAGTTTGAATCTACCGGTCGCTTCATGGTAGTTCCTTAGTAGATTTATGGCCTTGGAAACCCTATACAAGGTTGCTATGTGTCAGCACTAACTTGGTGGCACACGACCATCACCAACACCATAGGAGCAGGACATCTTTATTATGTACTAAAGTGCTATTGTTGTTATTAAGGCGATTGAGTTGGTTCCGACTCACGGCAAGCCTGTATATGATTCTGAGGAGGGGCTGGTGGATTTCAAGTGCAGACCAGCGCTGATCCTATAGGGCCACACCAGGGCTCCTGCTAAAATCAAAACAGATTAAAACTGTGACACAAATAATCCCACCTGTTTAAAAAGTAAAGTGTTTATTATTGTTATGTAATAGATCTACTTTTCAGTAGGTTCCCACGCACTTTTCAATTTTCCAGTATTTTTGTCTTATTTTAAGATTCCAGCACTGAAAATTGTCGATCCATCCCTGATTCATGTTGAAGTTATCCATGATAAATTAGTGACATGTGGTAAGATGTTGCTTGATTAAAGTACTTGTTTTTTCTCCTTCTACTTTCTTCCTTTTACATTAAGAAGACAGGGAAGCCAACTTAACTGATTTTTAAATATTTTAGGTAATTCTACAAGAATTGGAGCTGTAAAACGAAAGTCTTCTGAAAATAACGGAAGTCTAGTTTCCAAACAAGCAAAATCTTGCTCTGAGGTAACCTTGGTTTATATTTGTCACATGCGTAAAGCTTTCCTTTAGCTCTAACAGTGCATGGCTAGTTTTATTAGTGTTTATAACCTTGTCTTCTCTGTTCTTCTCTACTGTCTTTTCTGCTCTTCTTTGCTAGTTTCAGATCTTGGCCATAATTTCTACACTCAAGCAGATGGAGATAATATAAGTTTCTGGTTCATGATTTCTGTGTACAAAATATTTCAATTTTTTTGATGTTTGCTGGAAGTTCTCAATAGATTTAACAATTTCACTGTATGCTGCTGCTTTTTTAGTATAAGTTGAATTATGTGTATTAAATTGGAAAAATGCTTGGCATGAGAATAGGTGGTGGGAACCTTAGAATTTTGAGTAGATTTGGTGTTAAAATAGGAACCCCTCCTCCTAATAATAAAGGAAATTTGGTTGGTGATTTGCGATTGGGTAATCAGACAGTAGTTTGTCAAAGGAAGAGGTTAGTTTGCCATTTGTGTTTTTAACTCTGGAAACTACAGGCTTCTATAAATGCTACTGTGAGTTCAAGTACTAGATTTAGTTCTGTACTGAGACAGTGCAGATTGGGATCTAGAAATTTAAGATATTTCTTAATTAGATGTGTTTAATCATTAGAGACCTCTTACAGTTAGAATAACTTAGGTATCCAAATGTTTGGATACCTAGCAACATGGATAGTTTTCTATATTATAATTTTCAAAAATACCACTATGATGCTTTGTGCCAGGTTGGCGCTAAGAATTCCTAAGCTGATCTTGTTTAAATTGTTAGTAGCATTTTACAAGGCATTTGAGTTCTGTGGAAGGAAGGGAAGGAGAAATGCCATGGGAGTTGGCCAGATCCGAGTCTAGCACTGAATCTAGGGTGTAGATCAAGGGCTGACTGAACTTACAGGACAAGCATCTGGGCAGTTAGGATGATTGATTGGCTTTCTGTCATAAGCCTGTGTTTGGGCAACAGGAAGTTTGGTATGTGACCAAACACTTTACAAACTAAAGTATCGAATATCTCTGTCTTAATATCTTTCATTTTTACCTTGAAGTTTTTTTTTAAAGTAATTTCAAATACATTTTATCAGGGTACTAGAAATATTGAACACTTAGTATGTGCTGGATGCTTGGTCCTGGGGACAGAAAGGTATGTGGAGTTTTTGCCTCAGAAAGTACATAATTTTATCTAGAGCCTCAAAGGGCTCCCATAAGCTCTGAAGGAGAGTGTTGAACAGGAGCTATGCATGTGATTTGGAGAAGCAGCCAGTGCAGAAGTTTTCAGAATGAGAACATGTCCCATACACAGAAGAGCAAGTTTTTATTATGGCTGGACTTAGGAGGTGGGATCAGAGGAGGGAAAAGGATTTTATATTGTAGATGGGTTGGGAGGTCAGGATATTCAAGGGTTTTGAATTTAGGAGATTGACATAAGCTTTGTAGGTGATGGATAAAGGAAAGACGGAATAAAGGGTGGTGGTTGAGTTAGTGGGATTGTCTGTTACAAATGAGCCTGCAGTGAGACTGTAGCTGAGGCAATGGAAAGCTCCATAGGAGGTAGGTAGCAGCAGTTAGATTTAGTGGAAGACTAGGTGTTAGTACTGAGGAAAGCGGAACTTTACCTAATGAAGTAGGTAGAACTACTTCCCTAAAGAGAAGAACATGCTCAGTATTTTTCAAGCTGAAAGAACTAAAGCAAAAAAAATCAAATCTTGACTTGTCAATATTGAAAGATTCTATGGGCAAAAGTGCTGAATGATTCAGAAGGTATCAGAAGAAGATGGATGAAATACCCAGAGTCACTGTACCAAAAAGAATTGGTTAGTGTTCATCCATTTCAAGAGGTAGCATATGATCAAGAACTGATGGTATTGAAGGAAGATGTCCAAGCTTTACCCAAGGCGGTGGAAAAAACAAGAGTCCAGGAAATGACTGAACTACAAATTGAAATCTTTCAACAAACTGCTATAGCACTAGAGGGGCGCTCATTATTTATCAAGAAATTTGGAAGACCTGGCCAAACAATTGAAAGAGATCCATATTTGTGCCCGATTCCAAAGAAAGGTGACTCAGTGGTTTCTAAATCATTGAACAGCAGCATTAATATCACATGCAAGTAAAATTTTGCTGAAGATAATTCAAAAACAGTTGTAGCAGTACACTGACAGGAACTGCCAGGAGTTTAAGCCGGATTCAGAAAAGTACATGAACTTGGGGATATCATCGCTGATATCAGATGGATCTTGACTGCAAGCACAAAATACCAGAAAGATGTTTACTTCTGCTTTATTGACTATGCAGAGACATTCTGTATTGATGATTATGAACTTAATGGATAACATCATGAAAATGGGTATTTCAGTACACTTAATTGTGCTCATGCAAAACTTGTACATAGACCTAAAGACCTAAAGTACATAGACCTAACAGAACAAGAGAATACTGAATGGTTTAAGATCAGAAAAGGTGTGTGCCAGGGTTGTGTCTTTTCACCATACTTATTAAATCTGTATGCTGAACAAATGATCTGAGAAGCTGAATTATATGAAGAGCTTGGCATCAAGGTTGGAGGAAGACTCATTAACCATTTGAGATACGTAGCTGGCACACCGTTGTGTGCTGAAAGTTGAAGAGGACTTGGAAATTGTTAGTGATGAAGATCAAAGACAAGAACCTTCAGTGTGTATTCCATTTCAGTGTACAGAAAACAAAAATCCTCATAACTGGACCAATGAATAACATGATAAATGGAGAAAAGATTGAAGTTGCCAAAGACTTCAGTTTGTTGGATCCACAATTAACTCATGGAAGCAACAACCAAGAAATCAAACAACATATTGCATGAGGCAAATCTGCTGAAAAGACTTCTTTAAAGTGTTCAAGAGCAAAGATGTCAGTTTGAGGATTAAGATGGGTCTGACCCAACCCATGGCATTTTCATTCATTTCAGATGGATGTGACAGTTGCACAGTGAGTAAGGAAGACTGCAGAAGAATTGATGTATTTGAATTATGGTGTTTGAGAATGTCGAAAGTACCAAATACTGTCAGAAGAGCTGTCAAATCTCTCTTAGAAGTACAGTCAGAATGCTCCTTAGAGGCAAGGATGGCGAGACTGTGTCTTATACTTTGCACTTGTTTAACAGGAAGGACTAGACACTGAAGAAGGACATCACGCTTGGTAAAGTTGGAGGGTCAGAAAGAAAGAAGATCCTCCAATGAGATGGATTGACACAATAGCAGTAACAATGGGCTCAAATGTAATTGTGAGGATGGTGCAGGACTGGACAGTGTTTTTTTCTGTTGTACATAGAGTCACTATGAGCTTTAAGTACCTAACAACAATAGCAACCAAATGAAATGGGTAGAATAAGTGGAACGTCTGTTCTGTAGAATAGAACTCTAGTTTAGAAAACTTATGTGATAATGTTAGACTATCATTTATGATATTGTCTATTGCTTCTCAGTGTAGAAAAGGGCTGAGCTTGCGGAGTAGGGGCCCCTGTTCTTGAAGGGAATGGACAGGAAGCCTCCAGAGATGTAAGGTAGTAAGGTCTGTCAAGTGAGAATGCTACTTAGAATCAAGTTCAGACAGGAAAAAGTCCAGTCATACACTGTATCAGAAACTAAGAGAGAAATAGAATAATAATCAGCCAGTGTTTGGCATTGGAGAAATTGTTAATGATCTATGGTAAAGCAAGAAAACATCAGTTTAGAGAAGTTGATATTTGTCCCAAAACTTGGTAAACTAAGTTATCTAATACCTCTTTTTTACCAAGTAGATAATAGCCCTGAGCTTTTAGGTGGAAGCTCAAGTTAGAGCAAGAATGAAGAGATAATTATAGAAATTAATAAAGTAAAGCCTGTACTTTTGTAAAGTAGAAACCTGTCAGAGAATTAAAATTTGTTTTCCTACTAAAAGGAGTGATAAGAAAGTGGTAAGACAGCATGCACCCTGTCAGAGGCAGAAAACTTGCTAGACCTGGAAGAATAAAGCTGTGCCATCAAGTTCCCGCTCTCATAGATTTCAGTGTGTTACTTGCATGACTGTCTGACATGGTTACTGCATCAGTGTAGAGTGTTGGGAGTGTGATGAAAAGTACAGCAACATGATGTTGTGTTGGAGAAGATGCCAAGGAGTAGGAATGGCATCCTGATGGATAGTGGGAGAATGAAGCCAGGGTGTCAACTTATCAGTGATGGGTAAAGACATTGAGGACAGAATGTATAACTTCAAGGAGACATTTGCAAAATGTCATTTGCAACACTGAAGACATTTCCTTGCAACACTGAAGGTTTTAGTCTTTGATCTTCATCAGTCTGACTGAAACTCTTGAAGAGCAAGGAGCATTTCTTACATTGCTCAGCATGTTGCCTAGCACACTATTGGAACTCAATATGTTTGTGTGCTACTACTGAACTGATGAGGCCTGGAGATGAGCCCCTTAACTCGTCTGAGCCTAAACTTCTAAAGAAACTAAATTTGATGTTTTAAAAGTGTTCATTTCACCTCTGAAACCCTGAATTAGTGATCTCATTTTTAAGCAGTGGCAGATCCAGTGGTAAAGACAGGTGGAGATAGTTGATGTTTCTTGTTGCTACGTGCTGTCTAATTAATTCCAACCCATGTGACAGAGTAGAACTGTCCCATAGGGATTCTTGGATCTGATCTCCATAGAAGCAGATCATCAGGTCTTTTTCCCATGAGTCTGCTAGGTGAGTTTAGATCACAAACTTTCAGTTAGTCCTTAGTGGAGCACTTAATTGTTGCACCACCAGGGCTCCTCGGTAGATTTTTAGTTGGGTATTAAATTAAAAAAAAAAAATTAAAGTTAACCCATTTTAGAGATTTTGGTGAACTTGGAAAGCACTAAGAAAAGAAACATCTTACTTCTTAAGAGTCTCACTGTTCATAGTTTGGAATACCGCCCTCCTGTCTTACTCCTTTCTTTTTTCCCCCTGTGTATTCATGGAAACGTCAAAAATGAAAAAAAAAAAAAACAAAAACAATAACTGAAAATTGTATTCTTCAGTAGTCCATTTGATTCACTTATAGTGTGTTTTGAATGTTTTTCCATATCAGTAAATATTTTTCTTTTATCTTGGGTGTTCTTGTAATCATACAAGTTTTAGAAAAACTGTTCGGATCTAGATTTTAAGAGGGCTGGGAAAGCAAATGAAGAAGTGAGGACAGAACAGTTAAATTAATTTGTGTGAGCCAAAGGAGAGTACAGTACAGACATACCTTGTTTGCTGCACTTTGTTCTATTACGCGTTTTAGGAATTGTGGTGTTTTTATGTTTTGTTTCTCAAATTAAGGTTTATAACAACCTTGTGTAGAACAAGTCTGTCGATGCCATTTTCCAACATGTGCTCACCTATGTCTTTGTCACACTTTGGTAATTCTTACAGTGTTTCAGACTTTGTTATAGCACACTTAGCAGAGTACAGTATAGTGTGAACATAACTTTTATATGCACTAGGAAACCAAAAATTCATGTGACTTGCTTTATTTTGCTGTATTTGCTTTATTGTGGTAGTCTGATATGGAACCAGCAATATCTCCAGGGTATGCCTGTAATAGAGTTGGCACACATCTTACTCTATTTTCACTTCCCAAATGTGTTGAACTGGTTTAGCGTTTACTCTTAGGGTGGTTTTTGGAAGACAGTAGTTTGGAATTAGGTAGACAGGAGTCTTGACTCCTTGACAGGTTTTGATGACTATGTTTGGTTTAAGATAAACCCGTTTGCCAGGGACTTCTGGCTCCTTGAAGGTCTTCTCTGCCTAGCAGACTACATTCCTCAGAGTTCTGATGTTGCTTGGTTAACTGGGAAAGAGTCTGCTGAGGAGTGTAAGCCAGCAGTGTCCTTTTTAGAATACTATCATACGCTCAATTATATTATCTCCATCTGCTGGCAGGGAGGAACTATTGCCATGACTGGTATAGAAGACCTTCAGGGAAAACTCTTCAGGTAAGAAGTAACTTTGACACTTGTCAAGTCAGAGGCCAGTGCGTAGGTGTGCACGTGAAGATGGGTTGGGAAATTAGAGTCCTATCTTTGTTGAGCTAAACTAGCTAAGTTGCATATTGACATACTTTATCTTGCTAAAGGAAAAGCTTCCTAAGTTACACCATTTCTAACATATTTCCACACTAATTCTAACACATTTTCTCAGTATTTTTCTGCTTTAAGATAGCTGATCTTTAAACTTTATTTTGCTATGTGCCAAGCACTGTGGTAAAGCATAGCCCTAAAAAATAAGTCTCAGTACTCTCATTTTACAGTTGAAGAAACTGATGTTATGTGAGGTTAAATAAGGTAACAGTAAGTACTAGAGACTGGATTCAAACCAATGTCTAACACCAAAACTCATTACTCTTAACCACTATGGTGGTCTTGGTCTGAATACTTTCCTTGGTGTTGTGAATCACCATTGTGAAAACAAACTGATCCCTCCTCCCTCTTTCTTTCTATTCCTTCATCTCTCCTTCCAGTCCATGTTTAAATATCTATCTAGTATGTGTTAGGCACTCGGTATACTGCCTGGTTTTTCAGATTACTCATAAGACTTATTTTACAGCTATTTAAAAATATTATTAAGTGCTAATAGCATTTGTTCATTTATACTTCCTGCCAGTTTTATTAAGGAGCTCTGGTAGCATAGTGGTTACAAATCGGGCTGCGAACCTCAAGGTCAGTAGTTCGAACCTACCAGCTGTTCCGTGGGAGAAAGAGGAGGCTTTCTGCTCCCATGAAGATTTACAACCTTGGAAACCCTGTACAGGGTCGCCATGAGTCGGAAGCGACTCTACAGCACATAACAACAACAACAACAGTCTTTATTATTGAGCATCTGCTATGTGTCTTGTGAAATGTTCAGTGAACACAAGAATAGGGTCTCTGCCAGTAAGGGAAGACCAGCAATAAATAACTAAATAAAGATGCTTTCATAGTGTGATAAGTACTATGAAAGATATAAATATGAGGCTATGATAAAAAGCTAGAGAGTGACTTGCTCTGGGTACTACTTTAGAAAGAGTGGTCAAAGATTCTGATAAGGTGGCTTTTGAGCATACTTGAGGGTGAAGAAATGGAACCAGCTAGCCACAGGAAAACTAATCAGGTAGAGCAAAGACCCAGGTAAAAAAAGGTGTAGAATATTTGAAGCCCGGAAAGGAAGCCAGTATAGTTGGAGCATGGTGAACAAGAGGAAGAGTAGAATGAGGTGAATGGAGTGGTGGAAAATGGGACCACATAGGATTCTTGTAGGCAGTGGAGTGCCATGCTGACTTGATTTATATTTTATAAAGATTGCTGTGTGGTAAAGTATGGGTAGGAGGGCAGAGGGTGCAGGCAAAAATGGAAGGAAGTAAAGTAAATTAAGAGATGTACTGTCCTGGTGGCCTATGAGACAAGCATTGGACTGCTGACCTCAAGGTCGGTGGTTCAGACACAACAGCTGCTCCATGGAAACCCTGTACAAGTTTGCTGTGAGTGGAAACTGACTTGATAGCACAGAGAGAGGTGGTGGTGGGGTAACATGATAAGAAGGGATGGATTCCATAAATATTTGGGGAATAAGGGGAGAGTTTGCTGGGTCATTGATGAGATACACAAGAGAGATTGAGATTTTTATTTCTTTGTTTACTTGAGCTCTCAGTAGATATGTGTAGTGCACTATAAAAATGTCTGTGTAGATTTGAGACCTAGATGTCTGTATGTTACGCTCAAGAGAGTAATTTAAGAAAAAGTACTGTATTAATTCAACTCTAAACAGTAAGGAAGGTATAATGTGAGTGGGGATGATTGGTAAAGTGAACCTTGAATTACATTTTGAAATGACAATTTGATAGACTAATCTTTTAAAGTGATTACCAGGAAACTGTAAAATAATAGAGTTGAAAGAGACTTTTAGGAACCAGTATATCGAATCTTCTTGTTTTCAGGACTAGGAAACCGAGACCTAGAGAGGTAAAGTTGCGTATCCCAAGGTATGTGTCAAATAGATGAAATATACAAAATCTTCTGTGAAACACTTAGCTAATACTTAACCAAAATTGAACAGACTGAAACAGTATAATACATGATCAGATCATTAGATCACTTATTATTTAAAAATAGTTTCAAGCTGTCCCAAAACATTAAAAGCAACTAAGTAAATTCTTCCTGTTCTTCAGATATTTTTAACAAATACTAGACAGTCTTTTCAAGACTGTTACAGTATATGTCTTCAGAAAGATTCTTGAGTAAGCTACATAGAAATATATTTATAATTGTAAGATTTAAAAAACTTACTAAGATAAATTTACATCCATTTTAGAAAGATAATAATTAGAAGATGAGGGAAGGAACTCTAAAGATTCCTCTCAAGTTTTTATTTGGATTTGGTGGTAACTGTAAAGGTCATTATGGTGTATAGGAGAAATGATTGAGAAGGTATTTGGTTTAAAGTTCACACATGAAGAGGCTGGTAAAAATGGTGAGTGGATGTTACTTGGTTTAGCTGACTTTATTATCTCTTCCTTTTCTTTGCAAAGATGAAAGTTTACTTTGTGGGTAGTATAAACGGGTAAGTGGGTTCAATATTTATATTTTTGTGGATATAAAAATCCATGAAAAAGGAATGAGATGATGGTCTAACTTTTTCCCACAGGTCTTGACTTGTCATGACTTGAAATTTTTTCTGGCAGTGATGACTTTTGTAACTTGATAAACCATAAGAGAGCAACATCTGTGCCCTCAACCTGTATTGCTTTGCAAAGACTTGTATCCAGCAGGTGCTACTGCCTGTAAGAGTCGTATGTAGTCTGGTTGCCTGCCAATCTGTGCAGTAGGTGCATGGTGGGCACTCAGGTTAATATAAAAAGGAATGCATGTTAAGCTGGCACCATTTAAAACTGTCAGTTAGAAGCTCTTTTCTATGCATTGCATTACTAATGTAATAGCCTCCTGGTTGCATTTTCCTGGTACAAGTATTATTCAGAGGTCTGAAAAAGATCAACTTGTGATCTTTTATAGGAAGACTTAAGTTTTGTGAAAAGCTGGAATGATTTCGTTTACTATCTTTAGTTCTGAGTCCTTAATTTTATGTTTTATTGCTTGTTCTGCTGTTCTGTTCTTTTTATTTGGTTATGCTGTGACACTTGTTTAGTATTAAACTAAACAAATCTTGAATTTTGTAATTTCCCAACTGGGGACTTTCACTTTAATATCTGTTGATTTGATATCTTGTAGGCTTCCCCCAGTATGTGTCCGGTACAGTCTGTTCCTACAACAGTTTTCAAGGAGATACTGCTTGGCTGTACTGCAGCAACTCCACCTAGTAAGGACCTAAGACAGCAAAGTACTCCCCAGGCTGCCAATTCTCCACCTAATCTTGGAGCCAAAATTCCTCAAGGGTGAGTAGTTATTTGTTATGTATATTTAATTTCTAATAATAAGGAAATTTATTTTCGTCATGATTCTTCCTGTCTAAGCTTAAATTGCTCATGTGGCAAGACTTACCCACATTGGGTGCTTCAGGGAAAGAGTATTAGTCTGACTAAAAGTTGGCATAGCAGCCTGTCAACCTGTCATTCTCTCTATCTCAGGTTATCCAGAGAGAATTTTATTAGAGTTTCCAAAAGGAAAGCTTGATCAGATGACTTTGGCATTGAAAAGTGTAATTAATAACAGGCATACAAAACAACATGGGAAATAGTACAGAAGTAAAGGACCCCGAGAAAAGAGAAACTTTCTTGACTTGATTGTAAATAATGGGGATGGTCATTTGAAATACTGCAGACACTTACAGAATAAGCATTTACATTCAGGGAAAAGGGAACAGATGAGTTGTGTGTGGAACATCATTGGGAGTGAGGAGAAGAGGGGAGGTGTTACTGTGGAGTTCCCTTTAAGTATAGATAAGAAGTGTGGCAGTGGAGTAGATACTAGAAAGGTAGGTGAGGAACATTAATGAGAAATATAAAGTTAACCAGAGGCTTATGGTAAGTTTAAGGTTAACAGAAGGGGTTGTGGTGGTATGCTGTGGACTCAGTTCTGACTCATAGCGACCCTTCATTGGGTTTCTGAGGCTGTAGATCGTTATGGGAGCAGAAAGCCTCTTCTTTCTCCTCCAGAATGGCTGGTAGTTTCGAACTGCTGACCTCGAAGTTAGCAGCCCGATTCTTAACCACTATGTTATTGGAACTCCTTTTTAAAGGGGGGTGGTGGTGACTTCTATAGGCAGTTGATATCAAGGCTTAAGATTTGACACACTGTGGTGCAGATTAGCAGTTGGGGACGATCACTGCAAAAAGATGGGCGAGTGGCTGATCACATTGGTTCACTGGGAACAGAAGTGGGTACTTTGAGGCTGAGCTTGGAGGATGGCCACATAATAATCAGAGGGAAGGAGAAGCAGTTTTCAGAATAGAAAGAGGGAAGTGACATTTAAGCAAAGTTTTTAAGAAAAATTCTTACTGCCTTTGTTGAGGAAAAAAAAAAGTGAAACAGGAAAAAGGGGTTTTGTTTTGTATTTTGCTGGGGAAAGGAGTCTAGGATGAATTTCAGAGAAGCAAAATTACCTTAAGGATATCTCTAGTAAGAGATGGAGTGAAAATACCAAGTCATTCATTTGTGAACAAATAAATCAGTTTGTTCTGTTGCTTTGGGTCCTGATCACTGACCAATTTAACAAGAATAAAAATAAACCCAGTTCATAGTAGGACAAGATTTCGTGCTGCTGGTGGTTGGTTAGTAGCTTTGCTGTTTCATTTTGATTGTGGTAAATACAGATAACAAAAATTTTGCCATTTTGACCATTTTTCAGTGTACGATTCAGAGACGTTAATTATATTCACCATATTATGTAATTATTACTATGATTTTTCAAAAGTTTTTATCACCCCACATAGACATCAGGTAGCGCTTAAGCAACGTCTGCTTCCTTGTGTCTTTGTCTCAGCCCCTGGTACACTCAATAAATTTTGTCTATGCATTTGCCTACCCTAGATAGCTGATATGAATGGGATCGTATAATATTTACCTAAAAACAAGTGTTTGATGTATTTTGCATATTTTCAAGCCTCATCATGTCAGAGTGTATATTAGAATTTTATATTTCCTTATCTGAATAATAGTTCTATGTTCTTGTTGTTAATAAGTGCCATGGAGTTGGTTCCAATTCATGGCCATCTGGTATAGGGTTTCCGAGGTGTTTTAATCTTTGCAGGAGCAAAAAGCCTCGTCTTTCTCACTCGGAGTAGCTGATGGGCTTTAACTGCTGTCCTAGTGTTTCAGAGTCAAGTGTTTATCCTATAGAGCCCTAATAGTTATATGTTGTTAGTTGTTTAATTGCCATCAAGTCGGTTCTGACTCTTAACGACCCTGTATAGGGTTTCCAAGGAGTGGTTGGTGAGTTTAAACTGTCAACCTTGTGGTCACCTGCTTACCTTATAGCACCACACCAGGACTCCAAATAGTTAGAAATATTTAAAAATCTAGCAACCGATAGTTACAAAATTGTTTAAAAACAAGAAACCTATAAATAAAATATGGACTATCTGTATAATAGTTAAAATATAAATTTTAAAAATAGCTTATTATTTGGTGGTGGTTAGGTGCTGTGGAGTCAGTTTCAACTTAGCTTCATCTTTCTCCCGGGGAACAGCTGGTAGTTTTGAACTGCTGACCTTAAGGTTTGCAGCCCGATTTGTAACCACTGCGCTACTAGAGCTCTTTAGCTATTAAATAATATCCCATGTTTTATTGGTTGCTAAGTTGTTGTGTTTTTTGTTTTTTTTTAGGGTGCCTTTTTTTTTTAAGGTTTTTATTGTGGATTGAGTGAAAGTTTACAGGGCATATCATCAGTTTTACATTCAACAAATCATATACCTTGTTTTATTACATTGATTATAATCC
>NW_006408859.1:1697408-1738497 GCF_000296735.1 Chrysochloris asiatica | reverse complement strand
CCCGGTGTGGCCGTTTGGTTTTAATTGGAAACTGTCTCTTTAAATTTTGAGGAGATCTGTGCTCATGCATGCGTAGTAGAACCCTCCGAGGGTGGGGCTGGGGTGTCCACTAGCTCAGGCACCCCTATAGTCACCAGAATGGAGGTGCTCAGACAGCAAGGTACCAATGAACAGCTACCAAAAGAAAAGAATGTCCACACCTTTATCTCCGCAGTTCTGCCAGGCGTCTGTGGCCGCTCCGATCCTTCCCCTGCTTGGTTTCACCCAAGATGGCGGATCTTGGAGCAGCTGAGCGTCTTGAATTAGAAAGCAATGGATTTCTTGCTTCTGCCACAAATTCCCCCAGCTGTAAGCCTTCCAACCTTCTAAATATTACTTTATATGTGGTTCAGAGTTCTGGGACCATCCCCTGAGCCTGCTTTGTCCTGTATTCTGTGTTGTTGCTGACGGAACTCCCTACTGCACTTCCACCCAATCCGCCATCTTGTTTGTTTCTCTGGTTACTAAGTTTTAAATATATATTTTTTGTGGAGTTTATCTTTGAGGGGGTATCTGTTGTTGTTAAGTGCCGTAGAGTCGGGTCTGACCCATAGCAACCCTGTATAGGATTTCTGAGGAGAAGCTGGTGAGCTTGAACTGCCGATCTTGTAGTTCAAATGGCTTTGCAGTCTGACGCGTTAGCCCACAGTGCCACACCAGGGCTCCTGAGAGGATATCTAGCATTACACACATATATATATATATGTATGTTTTCTAATTAATTTTGACACAGTGACCAACCATGAGATATTTCCAAATCTTGGTATGAATACTAGTTTTACCTTTCAGATTCAAACGTAATCTTTACCAAATAAGGGAGTTTAATGAAGGCTTCTCTGAAATTAAAATTTAAAAACTTTATTAATTTGTCCTGCACTTAAAAACCACTCAGCTTCTAATCTACTATGTGTATTTTTTGGTTCCATGTGAAACTCAGTTTGTTTTGGGGGAAAGCCAAAGCTCATTATAGGAACCCTGATGGTGTTAGTGGTTTGTGTGATAGGTTGTTCACCGTGTGATCAGCAGTTCAAATACACCAGCTGCTCTGCTGAAGAAAGATGAGGCTTTCTGTTCCCATAGAGATTCACAGCTTTGGAAACGGTATATAGGATTTCTCTGAGTTGGCAGTACTCAGTGGCATGGAACAGCAACAACAAAAGTTTAAAAGAAGTAGAACCAGCTTGAAGTCTGAAATTTATGAGAATGTGCAGATCGAATTTATGATACTGTTTTTTTTCTAAGAGTAGTTAAGACATTTTTATAGAGCCAGTAACTGATTACTTTGCATTCTAACTCACAGAAACCTATTTTAAATAATCACTTTCATACTGGTTGCTTTGGCAGAACAAGTATTTGATTTTAAAAGGTAGGTGAAAAATAAAGAACAGGATACGAGTGTTCTGTATTACCTTTTTCAGATGTCAGAAACAGAGTTTACCAGAAGAACTTTCTTCCTGTCTAAATATAAAGCCTGAAATCCTGAGGACAGTGCCAGATGTTGGCTGTAAACCTGGGTTGCTCTCTTCAAAGCTCTCTCAAATTGCAACTGGAGATTTGAAAACTCTCAGCGAGCCAAAAAGTAGCTGTACCTTGCTAAAAACAAGCACTGATCAAGAAAACAGATTGGAATCTGTTCTTCAACCGGCAGCTGGTCTTCTTAAGGAGTGCTCACCTACAAAGGCTTCTTCTAAGACAGAATTGGAAATTGCCAATAGTCCTGAACTTCAGAAGCAGCTAGAACATGCACCTTCCACATCTGATGTCAATGTTGCCCTTTCAAATGAATTAGAAGAGAAAGCAGGTGTTAACAGTAATAGCCCTACTAATAGTTGTGTGGGGAAAAAAGTAGAACCTTCAACTTTAGGTTGCCGGTCGCAGAATGTAAAGGAGTCTTCAGTCAAAGTAAATAATGAAAGCTGTTGTACAAGAAGCAACAATAAAATCCAGAATGGTGAGTGTTTCTTCATTTCTTTATTGGGAGGAGGTAAGTGATAGTGTGTATATATATGTATTTCTTTTTTTACCTTATGAGCAAACATTTGAAAATTATTTCGTAGAAAAAGTTCAGAAAAATTTAAAGAAGCAAGCTCCCAAATTTTTCTCAGAAATTATTGTTGCCAATCTTTTGGTGGATCCCATAAGTTGTATTACACAAACAATGTTGTCTTGTAGATTAGTCTGTAAGTATTTTAAAGGCTGCATGGAATTTGTTCAATGCATTTACCAAATAACTAGTTTCTGTGATATGGGCAGTTGGGTAATTCCCAATTTTTGGTTTGTAAGAAAATGTTTTTGAAACAATATCTAAATTGATCTGATGGTGTCATGTATTGAATTGTGTCCCTGGAAAGTATATGTCAACTTGACTGGGCCCTGATTCTCAGTGTTTTGACAGTTCTGGAATGCTGTCACAATCCCCCATGATGTGGCCTTCTCTCAGAGCCATAGCAGAGAGAAGCCTGCACCCTGAATTTAGACTTCCAGTCTCATACTGTGACAATAACTTTGCTTGTTAAATTATCCACTTGTGGTATTTTGGGTATTGCTGCACTAGATATAAGATGTTCATACTAAAATTAGAAGGAATAATGGCTGCAACACATCAGAAGGTTCAGAGGTAATACAGTTTGAAAATACCTTTTATTATTGCCTGCTAAGTGGGAAAATTAGGATGCATTTGGATAACTTTTTTTAAATCTTTTTTTTTAAAGAATTCATTTAAATAAGTAAAAAATAAATATATTCACACTTAGCTCTCTCAAACACCTGCAAAAATATGGCTATGAATATTCACTGTCTTTTGGTGAGTTATGTAACTCTTGAAGAACAGTACTATTTTATATAATCAATTTTATATAAATTAAGGAATCCTGGTGGCACCTTGGTCAAGTGCTTAGTTACTCATCAAAACTGATGTATCTGTGGAACAGTCAGATGATGTCTCTTGGAGACATTTAGGAGGCAGTTTTCATTTGATAGACCAGGCTTGTGCAGAGAAGCTGTTTGGGGTAGCCTTTTGTGGCCTACTTTAGAAAACACACTTTTAGAAATCAGTCTTTTTTGAGTATAGAAAGTGACAGAATTATTTCTCCTTGTTTGTTGAATTCAAAATATCTCTGTGCATTGTTAATGAATGTTACAATGAGTTTGTATCTGATTGGAAAAGTTTTCCCAAAATCTTATCTTTTTAGGATTTTGATTTAGAAATATTCACTAAACTTGAAATTGTGAGTCTTTGACTGTTGAATATGGAGTTTAAAGTTGCCAGATGGATTCACTAAATGAGAATTGTTTTATAAAGAGAGACAAAACTTTCATAGTTGTTCTGACAGTTGTCTTTTAAGTATTATTTAGGAATTGCAGGTAAACCAGGAATGTAGAAAGGGGGTTCTCACATTTGGAAAAGTAGCCTTTTGAATCGATTTCCCTCATAGTCAGACCTTTGAGCTTCCATTTTTTTGATCCTTTACCTTCCTAGCCCCATCCCGGAAGTCAGTTCTGACAGACCCAGCCAAACTCAAGAAGCTCCAGCAGAGCGGCGAGGCCTTTGTTCAGGATGACTCCTGTGTGAATATCGTTGCACAGCTGTCTAAGTGTCGGGAGTGTCGCTTGGACAGTCTCCGCAAGGATAAGGAGCAACAGAAGGACTCGCCTGTGTTTTGTCGCTTCTTTCACTTCCGGAGGTACAGTATTTTTGAAGAGCTCATATAATGTAAGATGCCCCCCAGTCCCCATATGCACACACATTCCTTTTAAAGAATAGTGAATAGAGAACTAACAAGGGTCGTTGTTAGGTACCATTGGTTCCGACTTATAGCAGGAGTAACATTTTTAATCTGTGGTGTGGGAAATCTAGATCTCTTGATATATTTCCTTCTTACTCTCCTTTCCAAATTTTTTTAAGTAAAGAAGTTAAAAAAAGATAAACATTATTTTTTTTCAAGTGACAAAGTCTAAAAGAAAACCCACTCTGGTAACTACTGTTAACTTTTTCAGTGCGTTTTTAGTATTTGTATGGACTACTGGTGTGACGCTGTAGTTGGCAGTTCATATCCACCAGTTGCTCCTCAGAAACCTATACAGGGTTGCTATGAGTCGGAACTGACTGTACAGCATTATCAACAACTGGTCATAAGTAATTTTCAAGCACATCTGATTGTTGCATTGTATGTATCATTTTGAATTTTACTTTCCCAGGATATAGGGACCACTTGATCATGTTAACCTTTTTCTTCAAAATACATTATTTTTCCCCCAAGGTTTTTATTGTGGATTGAGTGAAAGCTTACAGGGCAGGTCATCAGTTTTACATTCAACAAATCATACACCTTGTTTAATTACAATGATTATAATCCCCTCCATGCACCATCAGTTAACAGTATTTCTTTAGCTTTTTTAAAAAACAAAAAAACCCTCAGGCATATATATTAATTAACACCACCAAAGGGCACATTCTGCAAGTCTGCCTACTGGCCACCAGCTCTTAGTCCCTCTCTTCTTAGTCCATGAATCTAGAGTCCTCAGCTGCTCCGTCTCTCCATGACCCCACCTCTGCTTCCATATCTGGAGTCGCTGCTTCTCTGGATAAGGTCCAGCATTCTATTTGTATGTTCCTCTCTTGATGGTCCTAGGGTCCTCTGTTCTGGACTGTAAGATTAACCACTCCCCTTTTTTGTTGCAAAACTTCTACCATTATAATTGTGACAGTCGCGATTAGTCATGATAACAGTTATTCACTATTGAATCTTACGAATCTTATCCCCATCTCTTTTCACCAGACCCATCTAGACAAGATGAAATCTATTCAGTGGGGACTCTTTCTTTCCCCCCATATACTTAAACTAAACTCCCACTTGAAACCTTGTAAGCCAATCACTTCATACCTTTATTGCCTCCTCATTTTAGGTAGTCAATGTGTAAGTTGCCCATTCCTATCTACCTTGTGTACAGAGGGTATAGCATTGACACTTGATGTCAAGACTCCTTCCCTCTCTGTTTGTATTTAGAGTTACCACCTCTATGAGTATAGGTCAGTTTCATCAAATTGTAGCGATTTACCCTTGTTTCTTTATAAAAATTTTTTTTTTTTTAAATCTTCCTCTAGTGGAGTTCTGATTGTCAAGCCATCAAGGCTTGGTCAAATGGTACTGTCTGCAAGTTTGGGTGTTCTTGTGCATCTCCTGTCACCTGGATGCTTCACTCCTAGCTCTAGCTCTCTGTGGTTATGTCCTTGTCCATGTGCTCAGGTGTCCTCAGGTCTCATCACACTTTGGACCCACCAGCCCTTCCTCTTCTCTCTCTCATCTCCAGGTCAACAGGAGTCAGTGAACTGTGGTTGAACTCAGCCCATTTCTTCACTGTTGCCTTTCCCTCTTCAGCTCCCCAGTAGACCATGTGGGCATCAGTAAGCTTACATGCTTGTTTGTGTGTTCCCTCTGAGTTTTGGTCTTAGAGGGGAGTTTGCCCTGAAGGAACTTGATTGCTTGCTTTCGTGGCTTCCTGGCGAACAGTTTTTTTTTTTTTTTTTTCTTTTTCAGCTTGATAATTCTTGTAGTAGCCCATCATAGTGCCATTTTTGTTTTGGGTTTTTCCTGATGATCTTTCTTTGAAGATGTATCTTCTGTCATTCTAGCTGTTCCAGGCTGGTCTTCTTGTCCCTTCTAGTGGGGATGTCCCACCTCAAAAGGTTCTGGGTGGGACTCAGGATTCCACCTAAGGTCCTATACTCTGCAAAGGCTTTACACGAGGCCTATTTCACTGGGCAAGTTCTGGAACCCCTTTTCGATATTTGATTGGTAGTTCAGTTCATTAATTTCCTTGTTGGCTGTTAGGATTACTTAATTTGCCAGAAGAAATAATGCAGAAATAAGCATCCCTTTGTCCACAACTCTATTGACTTTGGACAGATTACTTAGCAGTGGCACTACTGAGTCAATAGCTGCATATGGTGTGAAGGCTTTGCTGTATGTGTTCTGCTAACGTGCCCTTTTAGGAAGGTTGCCCCAACAGGGTATGAGCATTCCTGTGCCTTTACCAGCATTGAGAGCCATGTCTTGTTTAACAGTTGCTTCCAATTTTATAGGTAGGCAAATGCTTTCTTTAAAAGCTACATTAATTTTCTTTACATCCTTCTATCATGAGTGAAGGAAGGCTTCTGTTTAAATGTGCAGTGTTGTTCTTTGTGGATACAGATGAACTTTAAATATGATTCACTTTCTAATAAGCATAGATGCTTTCATCCAACTAGTTCTTAGCATAAGGAGAATTTTATCTAAGTTAAAGATTGCTGGAGAGATAAAGTTTTATCTGTGCTGATAACTTTTGAGTCAAGCTTATTTAGTGAAGTATAGTTTTAATGTATTAGTTTGCATTCATTCCCAAGTACATGGCAAAAACACCATGATAAAATGTATGTAGCAGTTAGAGTTCTGGTAACTGTTACGTAGGTTTCTATGTACATAGATTATGTGTTTGGATAACGACTGATCCAGGATAAGCTCTCAATAAAGGTTAGGTCTGTATTTCCTCTCAGGGGAATTCTTCCATACACAGGTAAGTGTTAAGGTGTATGTGTCCGCATACATATAAATACTTGTATTTTCCACTTAACTCCAGGTTACAGTTCAACAAACACGGTGTTTTGCGGGTCGAAGGCTTTTTAACACCAAACAAGTATGATATTGAAGCAATTGGCCTATGGTTACCTTTAATCAAAAACGTGGTAGGAATGGATCTGGATACAGCAAAGTATATCCTGGCCAACATTGGAGACCACTTCTGTCAAATGGTGATTTCTGAAAAGGAAGCTATGTCAACCATTGAACCACACAGTAAGAGCATCTCTTAGGGGGTGGTAAGATTTTTGGGTCCAACTTGAGTTTTGTTCCTAAATGATACCGAACTTTTCATTGTGTGGGATTTATTTAGATGACTGTGGTATAATGAGGTTTCATTTTCCCTCTTGTTTTCATTAGCGTCAGTTGACTATGTATGTTGGGGGTTTATTTTGGGCCAATTATCAAAGGGGTAGAACTTGTAGTTTTTATTAGGAAAGGTGCATATGGAAGTGGTGCCGGCTCACCAGAAAGGCCTCAGGTTGCCTTAAGACAGAGTTACATTCGGAATACATTTTAAAGAAAATAGGAAAGAACAAGCTTTACCCTGGAGCCCCTCAGTCAGAGCCTGCAGGCAGCTAGGTTGCAGTCACAGGAATTGGAGTACGTTTATGTGAAAATGATTGTGAGAGTCAAGATAGATATTAAGCAAATACTTCAGCTAGTGTGTGCCTACATCTGCTACTCTGGGAGCACTCTCACACTGAACTGGTAAACCATCAGGACCAGTGTGGCTGACACATCAGAGCTCAGTCTTGGAGAACCTCTCCAGGTGTAACATCAGGAAGGCCAGCACACCTTTCCCTGTCCATGTGCTGTGTAGACATGTGGTCTCCAACCAGACGTACCAGTAGTGTTAACTAGGGTTGGTGTCACGTCTCACACCCCCACCAACCAGACCCTACAGAATCTTTAGCAGTGTTTATATAATCAAAGAATATCATGTGATAAATGTACATGTAAATTGCATGATTGTAATATTTTTAGGCTATATGAATAGTAACAAAATTGTTTTGTTAAATCCTACTACCTTAATTTCACTATTAGTTTTATAACATTATTAGTAACTAAAAAGCTTTTTTGATTTTTTTTCCCCTTTAATTACTACTTTGTTCTCAAAAATAATGATTGATTTAGGTTCACAAGTACTAATTTAACATAATAGTATAGCTAACACACAAGTAAATTTGAGAAAATCAGCAGTAAAAGCAACAGTGTGTGTGTGTGTACCTGCAGACCAAATCTTGTGATTCACAGCATTATTGAAATTGGGTAATAATGAGTTTTGACCAGAGTACATTAGCAGCTTCAAAACAGTAAAATAATACAGAGTTCTAGTCTTATAGGTATGTTACTGCATGTAAACCGAGTTGAAGAAGTTTTTTGTTAAAACGAACTACAGGGATGTTTTTATAAAAAAAATAATCCTCTGTGGAAACTGCACACACAATTTTATAGACAGTCATGTTGGTGCCACCCCTCTGTCTGCATCCTCTTCGCAACACTGCTGTTTTGCATGTCTTCTTTCCTCCATCATTATCTTTGCCAAAATGCTGAAAAGCTAAAAAATGAAGCCTTTTAAGTGGGTTTCTTTTCAGACTTCATACTTATTTGAGTGTATTCACACATACTGGTTTTAGTTTAGAATTTTGTTTTGGTAGGTACTACTAAAAATTTAACTGAAGCTCGCTTAAACACAAAAACATTGTATTGAATAGGAATTAATACTGTCATATCTCAGAGTCCAAGGAATAAGAAGCAGGCCATTTCCAGCAGGAGTAGTTAGAGCTGGGTGAGACACTGGGGAGCTCCTGAGGCAAGCAGAGTCGTCATGATGAGCAGCACCGCTGTAGAATTCCTCCACTCTGTTGAGGGGAGTGGAGATGGTCATAAGTCAAGAATCTTAATGAAAATATTTTCCTGTAATTTTCTATGTAGGATAAGTGATGCTACCCAGTATCCATTTTCCATAGAGATTCAAAATTTTAAAAAAAGGTAAATACAACTTAACTAAACATGAATTTGAAGATAATGGCAAAGAGGTGATACATAAATGAGTAGAAGATAAACACTTTTTCGGAATATATTGATAGCTTTACTCGATATAAATCAACAAGATTGTTTTAAAAAGGAAATGCCTTTGCTACATTGTAGGTTAGTTATCTGTATTTTTTTCACATGGAAAAAGGCACAGGTGATTGTATTTTCTGAGAAGAATTTGGCAGTTCTTGTCTTAGAAGATTTCAATGTGATTAACCTCTCCGGCTTCATGCCTTCTTGATGTGTTCCTTTTTCTTTGCTCTGTGACAAAGTGGTCATACTGGAAAGAGAAAGCCACAGTGAGTTTTACTGAAAGATGCAGCTGTACGGTGTCCCAAAAGGGTTCTCTTCTGACTCTGAGATTAGGAAGCATTATTTCAACCATTACACTTTTATTCTACCTTTTCAATGACACATGTGACTAAGAATACTCTAATGAAGCAGTTTAATCCAAGTGACCATGGTGAAGTTTATAAAATCTCATCGTTTGTGTAATGTCTTAATGCTCTCTGAGTTGTATGCTAAGCTTATACATTGCAATGAAATGACAGGCATTCACTCGGCAGTTGGATTGATTTGGTGTGAATAGTGATTTGGATATGTTCACACTGACAACTTGACACTATGCAGAAGTTTGGCTTTGTGCATCTCGTATGTTATTTGTCCTTTGGGAGAGGCCTGGTGTGTACTGCCTTTAGAGTCTCAGAGGGGTCTCATGACCCAGAAAACCGTTTTAACAACTGCTGTGATTACCTTTATTTGACCTCCAGTGGGGTAGCCACAGCTGCTTGCTTCATATAGTTACTTAGCATTACTGAGCACCAGGGGTATGCAGAGCTTCCTGTAACAGGGGCCCAACCAGACAGAGATTCTGCTTCTATAGTTCTCTACATGTGAACAGGAGTCTCTAGTACATATATAGGTTAATGGGAGTGCTGAGGGATCAGGAGAGCTTCGTGGGAAAAGGCCCCTTTGAGATGGGCTGTGAGGGTTGGAACTCAGAGGGAGGAATGACATCAACTCCCATCCCCCGTCAGATAAATTTCAGAAGTCCTCTGCTCCCCAAGACTAACTGACTCATTGATTTCTGTAGGACAAGTTGCTTGGAAGCGAGCCGTCAAAGGTGTTCGAGAAATGTGTGATGTGTGCGACACAACCATCTTCAACTTGCACTGGGTGTGTCCTCGGTGTGGGTTTGGCGTGTGTGTGGATTGCTACCGGATGAAGAAAAAAAATTGCCAACAGGGTGAGAACTGACTTGATTTTCCTTCAGTTATCTTAGACATTTAGGCCTTACATTGATTTATGGTTGATGAATTTCTGAAGCAGTTGGGGCAAGAATCCATGAAGAATAGTTAGGACAAATCCATTCTTTGCAGGTGCTGCCTACAAGACTTTCTCTTGGATCAGATGTGTGAAGAGTCAGATACATGAACCAGAGAACTTGATGCCAACACAGATCATTCCTGGAAAAGGTATTTTGTGTACTGTATGGAGTACAGCAAATAAGCTGACTTTATTTTGGTAAGAGAGAGAAATTGTCCAGAGTTTATTAAAGTAATTAATCCCAAACTTTCAATTTTGGTCTTATAATTAGTTTTGTGGCAGGAAAGAAAATATTGAAGGAATGTGGATTTAACAAGATGAAATGGAGAGAGCACTGCTAGGGAAAAAAGTAGTCTTGTTGGAAAATCAGCTTCTGCTTTGTAATGTTGAGGTGGAAAATACCTAACATCCTTGTTCAGATTTTTATTTCTGCCTCTTTCCTCTCCAGCCCTCTATGATGTTGGTGATATTCTTCATTCTGTAAGAGTAAAATGGGGAATCAAGGCAAATTGTCCCTGTTCAAACAGGCAATTTAAACTCTTCTCAAAGCCAGCCTCAAAGGAAGAAATAAAACAGGTATTGCTGTTCTTGCTAGATTTCCCTCCCTTATTGTTTTTTCAAATAACTGAAAGATTTCTCTAGAATATTTGAAAGGAACATGGGAACACTTGTCATTTGGAAAGCGAATTCATACAGGTCAGTTCAGTGACCCAGTCTTCCTTTTCACATTACTTTTGTGAATCTCATTTGTAGCCTTATAGTAGTTTTTAAATTTCCTTAAAAAAGGAAAAACCCCATAATAACCACAACAAACCTTTTCTATTATATTGTAGTTAATAAGTTGCTTACAAATTTACATGAGTTTTCAAAAACGAAAAAATCATCTTTTACAAAATTTAAATTATTCAGATTAGTTTTACATTCAAAATTATTAAGTATATACTCATGGTATACTAAGTTAAGCATTGGGCTCTTAATCATGAATGAGGTCAGTGGTTCAAAACCATCATCCACTTTTTTGGGAGCCTAGATTAGGCTTTCTGCTCCCATAAGGATTGATAGCCTTGGAAACTTTCTATGAGGAACAGTTTAACTTTGCCATGCTGGGATGGGACTTGGGATTGACTTGACTGCAGTTGGCATAATACGTATGAAAAGTCATCGTTTCAGACTCATCAATTGCTTCTTGGAAACCCTGTAAAGGGTCGCTATGAGTTGGGACCACTCGACAGCACTTAACAACAAAAACAAATCTGTGCTAAGTCAAAAGAGCACTTTCCCTTTCCCTGTTTATTTTTTCCTCTGAAAATCACAGCTTTAACTTTCCTGCCTGCCTCATTTACTCACTCATTCCATAGCCATGTGAGTTCACAGTAGACACAGCCTCAAACTGGTCCTGTTAAAGCAAAGTGATCCATTCAATGATAGGGCTGTGTTGTGTCTGAGCATGAGGTGGGTGATCAGAGGCTGGAGGGGACTTCTTTAAATTCTTAGCATCTCTTATTTTTCCCGGAGAAGGTAAAATTAGAATTGCTCCTACTTTGTAGTTCTTTATTATTTCAGAACTCCTGTAACTCTGGTGATCCCCAGGAGTATTAAGGTGGTTTTGTTTTGGGCTGTTAATGGGAGATTAGGATAATATAATCTTCTGTTTATATAAAATTGCCCTTTTCTACTTAACAGACATCTGTAGCTGGAGAAAAACCTGCTCTTGGTGCTGCGCTCCAGCAGAACCCCTCAACACTGGAGCCAGCCACTGCTGGGGGAGATGCAGCCCCCAAGCCAGCCAGCAGCACGAGGCCTGCTTGTCTAGCCAGCACGTCTCCATTAAACTGGCTGGCAGATCTAACCAGTGGCAATGTCAACAAGGAAAACAAGGGTGAGTGTTTCCGGCTTCCTTTTGGGTTCCTCATTTAGGGAGGAACATGGCAACTTACAGTTGCTGTGAGAACAGAGTGGTTAGATGTTGTGTGCAGTGGAAAGTGGATTCCTGTAAAGTCATCCTGGAACCTGCATAATTGAAAGTATTTTTCCAAAGGCAGCACCCAAGAGGAGAACTTTTGCTGATGATACAACTCCAAGTTAGATAAGAGCTCTAAGTTAGGTTGAGGTTGTGTTTGGCAAGAATGGAGTGGGGGTGATTGGGTGGTGAATGAGATGTGTTTTAATAAATGATTTTCTGGTCTCTTAACTCTGGTAGCATAGTGATACGAATTGGGCTGCGAACCTTAAGGGTCAGCAGTTTGAAACTACCAGCTGTTCTGTGGGAGAAAGAGGAGACTTTCTAACCCTGTAGAGATTTACTGCCTCAGAAACCGTGCACAGGGTCACTATGAGTCAGAACTGGCTTCATTGCAAATCACCCCCACCCCCACTCTATCTAGTTCCTGTTTCATCCTAATTGGTATGTGCTGGCTGCAGGGTTTTGCTTTGTTTTGTTTTTTTCATTTGTCCTCTCACCTTAGGATTTTATTTTTAAATTTTATTTTTCTTCAGTGTTTTAAAACAACCTCTCTCCAGTTTTATTACAGAATAAAAATTGCATGATGTACTTTTCACCAGTCTGTGCTAGCATGCTTCTAATGATACTAGAATCCCCTGGATCAGTGATAGGCAGTGTGCACACACTAGTGTTTTTTGCACACTGTGCCCAGTTCAATATTATTGTCACTGTAGGGATGGACACCAGTTTCGGTCAACATGTCATAGTACTCCCTCAGATTTCTTCAAGGCTGGGCGGTGTTGCTTTGCCTTGTGTGGTCATCAGATCTGCTTGTACCCCAACACTCCAGCACGTATTTCCCACTTTTCATAACAAGTTGGAGCCTAGAGTAGAGGTGATCTTTTTCATCTTCTTTGCAACCACCATCTTCCCTCTTTAGCTGTGGGATGACCCCAACCAAGAGCAGCTGCCAAAATGTCTGGGGAGGGAGAAAAGGCCCTTAGGATTCTTGATGAGAGTAAAAAAAAAATATGGACTTTGGAATCAGAGTTAGGTTGTTAGTTAGTTGATTCTGCTTTCTTGCTATATTACAAAAGAAAGCAAAATTACAATCCTGTTTCTCTCATGCAAAAATCCTAAATAAAACTTCAGTGAATCAGATTCGACCCTAAATAAAGTATATAGTCTATCAGTTATGATAATGATAAACCTAAATGGTTCAATAATTTTGAGCACTTTCTCTCTGCATTTAGAAATGAGACAAGTATACCTGTTTTCACTCCTTCTAGTGAACTTTGTACTGAAAGTCCTGGCCAGTGAACGAAGCAAAAACAACAAACATAGGATTGATTGGAAAGGAGACAGTAAAACAATCAATCTTTGTTGATAATCAGATTATGTACATTTAGTGAAGTCTTTTCAAGGTTATGAGATACAAGGTCAATTTACAAAAACTAGTAGTGTTCTTTATAACAAATAAAAGATGAAACTTGGGGGGTGAAGAAAAACAACCAACCATCTAGCATAGTATCTATCCCCTTGTATTTCAGATATTATTGTTTTAACACCAAATGATGTTAAATAATGACATAATTTATCTCCTTCTTAAGTTTTTTGGTTCCAGTAAATGAAAACCAGTGTAATAGAGTAATTGTCAGTAGAAGATAAATGAGCACTTTAACTTTCAGAATGCGTTTCCATCTGGATGTTTTTGGTTTTGTTTTTTAGAAAAACAACCAGCAATGCCAATTTTAAAGAATGAGATCAAATGCCTTCCACCTCTGCCCCCTTTGAGCAAGTCCAGCGCAGTCCTCCACACCTTTAACAGCACAATTTTGACACCTGTAAGCAACAATAATTCTGGTTTCCTCCGAAATCTTTTGAATTCCTCGACAGCTAAGGTAGGTGCACATTTTCTTGTTTATACTCTTACCTTATAAAGTTGAACAGAGACAGAACAGTAAAGAGATTAGAGAAAATTGAAACAGGAATTAGAAATCACTTGTTTATCACGTGGCTATAGAAAACTAAGGAGCTCTGGTAGCGTAGTGGTTACGAATCGGGCTGCGAACCTTAAGGTCAGCAGTTCGAAACTACCAGCTGCTCCGCGGGAGAAAGATGAGGCTTTCTACTCCCGTAAAGATTTACAGCCTCGGAAACCCTGTACAGGGTCGCTCTGGGTCGGACCCGACTCGACGGCACTTACCAACAACAACAACATAGAAAACCAGGTAATTGGCAGATGGGTTTCACAGGATTACACTTTTTGGCAATTTTTCTCCTGTACCACTGTGGTGGGTTGTGCTATGAAGTAGGGGGAGGAGACTTTGCCTCTTTGGCTGGGGTCTTAAAATTGTAGGAATGGGGCGGGGGGCAAGATACTGGGACATGACATATTTAAAACTTTTACCTTCTTTCTGAAATTCAGACAGAAAATGGACTCAAGAATACACCAAAAATTCTCGATGACATCTTTGCTTCCTTAGTACAAAATAAGACTTCCTCAGATTTATCTAAGAGGCCTCAAGGACTGACTATTAAACCCAGCATTCTGGGCTTTGACACTCCTCACTATTGGCTGTGTGATAATCGCTTGCTGTGCTTGCAAGATCCCAACAATAAGAGCAACTGGAATGTGTTTAGGGAGTGCTGGAAACAAGGGCAGGTAATGTGGGCCTCTGCTTCCCCAATGGATTCAGATCCTCTTTCTTAGGTTCTTAGTAACAGCCATACCCATCCTGTCTTATTCCTCCTCAGTTACAAATGGCATCCCCTTATGTTTTTGCACTTTATTATTTAGGCTGAGTATCATTAGGGGAGGGTGTGGCTGGTGAGTCTTCTAGCATTTCTGAGCTTTTCTTTGAGCTTTTCTTCCCCACAGAGTTTTGGTTGCTTATGACCAAGTCATCCTTTGACTTTAGATGACAGTGTTTCAGACTTTGGGACTTAAATTTCAATAGTGGATTTTTAGATATGATACCAAAAACGTGAGTAACAAAAGACAAAATAAATTGGACATCATCAAAATTAAAATTTATGTACCAAAGGCTTTTATCAAAGTGAAGAAAAAGTCTATAGAATGGGAAAAACATTTTAGAAAACTAATAATGGTCTAATATTCAGAATATATAAAGAGCTCTAAAACTCAACAACATAAGACACAACCTAATCAGAACTTGGACAGAGGTCTTGAAGAGGCAGACGGTCAGTAAGCACATGAAATGATTTCAACATTATTAATTATTAAGGAAATGTAAATCCGAACCCCAGTAAGATACCACTTCAGCCCTATTAGGATGGTTATCATCAGTAAAACCAAAACTAAGTGTTAGGGTGTGGAGAAATCGGAACCCCTGGTGCCATTGTGAAATGGAGCCGTGGTAGTGGAGAACACACTGTGTGGTGGCTCCTTCAAATGAACCATAGAATACCATGCATGCCACCCAGGTATGGACATACCAATCGTCACTTAGCATTATTACCAATAGCAAGAAGGTAAAAGCAACCCAAGTGTTCATCAATGGATAAATTACATATGAACTGTGCAAACAGTGAAATCCCTTAGAGAGAAGTGATGGTTCTGTTAACATGCTACAATATGGATGCTGAGTGAAATAACTCACAAAGGACAAATATTATATGATTCTACGTATATGAAATATTTAAAATAGCTAAATACATAAGGACCAAAATAGAATAGTGGTTACCAGAGGCAGATTGGAGAGAGAAATAATGACATATTGTTTAAGGGGTACTGACTTTATGTTGAGGGTGATGAAAAAATTTAGAAGTGGACAGTGGTGAATTGGAGTCCTGGTGTGGTGTCATAGGATAAGCACTAAACCTTAAGGTTGAAGAGATAAGATAGGCAGTTCAAATTCACCAGCTGCTCCTCAGAAACCCTATAAAGGATCTCTGAGTAGGTACCGAATGAGTGGCCCTTAACAATAACAATGGTGAATTTGTTTAACATTGGGACCATAATTAATGTCACTGAATTGGGCACATAAAAATGGTTGCAATGAAATTATCACTCAATTCACAACAGAAACTTAAAAAAAGAAGTAATTTAAAAAATGGTTGCAGTGTCTTTCAACTGTTACGTTATTCAATAATTTTATTGAGATGAAAAAATTGTTATATTAACTAAAAATGAAACCAATTGAACTGATTGCCAATAATTAATAGGCTATTTCTCTTAAACTTAGAATTTCTAGCTTTTCTCAGACAGCCAAAAAACTTGACAATTTTAAGTTCAGACTGCTGCCTGGCAACAACAGACTAGAAACCAGTGATAGCTGCTTTGCACAGCGCCCTTCTTCTGGGCTTTTTTCTTTCCACATTTTCTACATAGACATGGGCCTTAGAGTTGGTATTCCATGAGCATTGGGATCTAGTTCGAAGGTTTGACTTTTAACTCTAGAAGCTTATTAATCTAGTTTGAGAGTAATTTGTGTGTATGTTAGCAGATGAGTTAACAGTCCATGTTGAGGTCCAGCTACATAGAAACCAACAACTATTAAAAGAGAGGCTGCCTACGGGCATGAATGGTAGAGCTGGAGAATTCAAACTAAAATTTTCATTTTCTTCTTTTAGCCAGTGATGGTGTCTGGAGTGCACCATAAACTGAACACTGAACTTTGGAAACCTGAATCCTTCAGAAAAGAGTTCGGTGATCAGGAAGTTGACCTCGTTAATTGCAGGACCAATGAAATCATCACGGGAGCCACAGTAGGAGACTTCTGGGATGGATTTGAAGATATTTCAAGTATGTATTCAAAGGTCATTAAAGAGGGTAGAGGAGTTTGTGGTTGCTGCAAATGGTTAAGCAGAGTTGAGAATGTGAAAAGAGGGCAGGGGAGACTCTTTGGTGACATTTTTTATGATTATTGGAGTTTCAATTTACTGTTTCCTCCTTTCTCTTCCTAATTTTATGATTTTGAACTGAAGTGAATTCAGTGTGTAGTTCCTTAGGTGAGGTTTGAGTTGTGGATTCTTTAGGTGACGCCCTTATCTGTGGCCCTAGGAGAGGGGGAGGGGTATGCACAGAGCAACGGCAAGTGAGTCAAGGCTGATGGTGTTTGTGTATCTCATCTTCATTATACCTATGATTTTCATTGTAATTATTGGCACCTGAAAGTGCCAAGGAACGTGAGTTCCATCTACTGGTGATTACTTCATCTGGATGAGAGGGGCAGCTGTGGCAGGAGAGATGGCTCCTGTGTCTGGTTGCCAAGTTGTGGCCCTTTCTGTAGATTGGCCAATGGTCAGTGATGTATGTATATCAAGTCCAGGTTGTCTCTGCAGATAGCACAGCCACAGGTCACTGTGCCCCCAGGCCAACTAGAGTATGTGACCACTTCACTTTGACACAATAATAAAAGCTTAAGGGGTACTTATTTATCATGCTCACTCAGAGTTTTGTTTTTTTTTAAAACATACTTTTAATCTCTTGCTTTCTTAGTCCATGTTACCCAGGTGTGCAGGATATAGATCATATTTTTAAAACCTTTGTAGCAAAATTAGAGCTGATTTTCTCCATGACATGATTGGATTGTGTTTATTAGGGATCTATACAGATCTCTGGAATGAAAGAGGAAGAATTAGTGGTCAGAAGTCCAGATGCAACACAGGCCCCACACATCTCATATTGGGCTGAGTGGGTAATGTCAGGGCCTCCCTACACCTAACTCCCTCAGTCTCTAAATGGGAATCACCTGGGAAGAGCAAAGAGCGTGACCTGGCCAGGCAGCTTTCTGTACCTGAAGCAGATCTTGAAGATGTGGCTCAGTTCTTGTCTTGATATGCACTTGCTGATTCTGTGAGCTTGGTCATTTAACTTTTTTGGTGTTCAAACTTCTTTGTGCTTGTGGACATTTACAGTGTAGCACTGTAGGATAAGCACTGGACTGCTAACCACGAGGTTGGCTACTCAAACCCACCGGCTGCTCCTTGGAAACCCTATACAGGGTCTCTTGTTAGTTAGCACTGACTTGACAGCACTTAACAGCAGGCATTTAAGGCAGTCCCAAAGTCCAAAGTAGTTTATTTAAATTTATAATTCTGTTGCATACACACTCAGCATACCATCCATTCAGAAAAGCTGATGTTCTCAGCGTACGCTGTAACATGTACTTTAATCAGGAACAGTGTTTAGGTATAAAACATACAAATGTTAGTCTTTGAGTGCACAAACTGAAATCCGATCTGATTCTGTCATGTAACAGATGATCTTGGCCACCTGTTGTTAAGTGACATCTAGTCAGTTCCAACTCATAATGACTGTAGAAGGTTTCAGGAGGGGCTTGTGATTTGAACTGTCAACCTTATGGTTAGCAGTTCAGTGCCCAGCAGGAGTCCTATTGAGTGCTAATTTCCTCATTCAAAAACAGTGATCTCATTGTTATACTAAACATGGTGTGGAGTAAATAGTTAAAACAGCAGAGATTAGAATACAGTATGCAATGAAATTACAATTTGAGCTCCTAGGTTTTGGTCCCTTGAATTTTACTGCTTTGGAAACTTAGAAAATGGTTTTGACTGAACCTTGTTTGTATCATCCTGGAGGTGGAAGATGGAGCAGAGTGTGCTTTGTTGTCCCTGGACATACTCGGGCTAGTCTGTCTCCCTCAGCAAAAAATCAGTCATCTCTGTTACATGCTAGACTCAGAAAGTTGGTTTCACTAAACATCTGTGGGCTTTATTAAAATGCATTGATGTTGGTCAGTTAGTTGGAGCTGCTGCTTTTTACAGAGCACAGCATAGGAAAGCAGATTGGGTCTGAAAGGACAGTTGTTGCAAGAAGCATTTATATTGGGCAAACAGCGGCTGAAATCTCAGAGGTCAAGTAGCAGTTTAATAAATGTCTAGAGAAGACATTTATGCCTTGAGTACAAGTGGATTTCTCAGTACTGTAGAAGTAAAATGGTTGGCAATGGGGGGGGGTGTGATATTAAAAGTCCTGGTGTGGCACTGTAGGATAAGCATTGGACTGCTAACTGTAAGATCAGCGGTTCAGACCCACCGGATACTTATTAGAAACCCTATAACGGATCACTATGAGTCAGAACCAACCCAGCAGCACTTAACAACGTTACAAAGGATATGGAGTTTTTACATAAATAAATAAAACATATTTAATTTGAATTGTTGAAGCATGAAAGGCCAATTTGGCATCTATTTTGGTGTGTTGTTGAGTTGTGAACAATAACAACTGAGTTATTCTGGTTACCTTTCAGATCGTTTAAAAAATGACAAAGAACCAATGGTATTGAAACTTAAGGACTGGCCACCAGGAGAAGATTTTAGAGATATGATGCCTTCCAGGTAAAGTTATGGAAGTGGGGAGTGATGGTTTCTGATTTTGACTTGGTAGAAGAAATTCTTTTTTGAGGTAGGGAGAAAATTTTTTACAGTGAAACATAGAAAGTTCCCATATTTCCTGAGTTTTCATTCCTAGTCTGTAATTTTTAGAGGTATTTTTCAACTGTTAATGATTTCAGATTCTGCTGAACCATGAAAGCTCTGAACATGTTTTCCCGTATAGTTTTGATTTCAAGTCAGTACTGTTTGATCAGAAGGTCCCTAGCTGGTACCAATCGTTTGCTCTTAAAATACTAACCTAAAGGTCAGTGGTTAGAACCCAGCCAGCGGTACCATAGAAGAAAAGTCCTAGTAATCTGTTTGCATTAAAATGAGTCAAGAAAACCCTGTAAGTTGTTGCTGTAGAACACTGGGGGGTTTGCCATGAGTTGCAATCAACTTTACAACAACTGACAGTAACCATTTCATCAAACCTGTTGGAGTTTAGTATAATATTTTAGTTAAATCATTGAGTTAGAAAATAAAACATCTAAGCTGGTAGATCCATTTTCCTGACTTGGGCTTGAAACGTGAAAAGAAGCCTCAGAACTTAGTATGTTCCTTTTTATTTCTTATGATATGGAATTTATTGCTCAGATCTTTTCTCTGAAATATTCCAGATCATTTCAACACATGTATGTGGTATAGGAGAGAAAAAAGAGATCATTTTTCATAATCAATATAATTCTAATCTTAAATGTTAATGATAGTTATCTTTACCATTTCATGATCAATGTATTTTAGTTTGCTTCTTGTGGTATAGAAAGAATAAAACAAAAGCTTATATTAAACACTTTTATTTCAGGTTCTGCAGTGGAAGCAAAAGTACATTGTTTTCTTAATCTTTGAAAGTTTTAGGGACATACAGTATATACTGATGCATTTGCAAAGCAAGTGTATTTTGCAAATTCCTGGCTCTTTTGTCCTAGGTTTGATGATCTGATGGCTAATATTCCACTGCCTGAGTACACAAGGCGAGATGGCAAACTAAACTTGGCTTCTAGGCTGCCCAACTACTTTGTTCGACCAGATCTGGGTCCCAAGATGTATAATGCCTATGGTAAGGAGAAAATTACTAACTTTAAAAATGATAGTCAAAATAAAACTAGTCAAATGTTTGTAAAGTTGGTTTTAAAGGGGGGTTGGGGGATGGAAGACATCCATAATCCTAACACTTAATATTACAATCATATTCAGTATTTCATTTTCTTTGTAATTGTAAAGCATGTGCAATTGGGCATTTTACTTTTCTATATCTAAAATATTGTAAAATCTGTTCCTGTTGCTACAACAGTCTGAGGTGTGATCATTTTTTAGTGGTTGCATGAGTACATCATTGAATGAATGTAGTCTATTATATAGACTAATGTAGTCTAAAATATAGCAGATTGACCTAAATGTCCAATGTTAGTAAGATTAATAATCTTATTAACATTGGACATTTAGGTCAATCTGCTATATTTCATTGTTTTAACATCTACTGCAACAAATACAACAATATTTTGAAGGAATTATTTACCAGTTTGTTGTTGAATGAACTCTGTTTGGATTTTTCAGTAAATTTCAACTAGTGTTTTGTTTTTAACTGTCTCCCTTGTCACCGAAGTTAACACATAACTACCCTCTAAGTCAGTTAACTAATTCCCCCTTCCCTCCTGGCTGGGGAAGGATGAGAAACGGTCTGAGAGAAAAAGGTCTTAGCAGGCAGAAATCTTGAGTCTTAATTTAGAGAGCCACACACCCTGGCCCAGCTTTACTTGTTCCTTCAAAGCAACTTCAATGACTGGGATATCTCAGGGCAAACTCTGTTGACAGTGGAGATTTACAATTAAATGTAAATAAAAGCATTTTTTTTCTATTGGAGTAAATGGATATTGTTGCACAATGATTGGCCATACTCAAAAGAAATTATGAGGCTTATTATAGCATAGAAATGGGTATGAGACATTTCAGAATCAATTGCCTGCTTGGCTTACATAGCTTGGCAGCAGGTTTTTGTCCTCAGAACACTGGTAGATGGCAGTGTTCATCTATGAAAGTTTTTCCTATGACAAAATTGTTCTTATCTGGAAATAAACATTAGAGTTGCTACAGTCAAAGTAGAATGAAAAGGTCTTCAGGGAGATTGCTTAGTTGACCCTCTCCAGTTTTAGCACCAACCCCAGCTTTATAAACGGGCACCAAGATTCAGGACAAAAGAAGGGACACTGATCTGTACTCAGGATCTCCAAGGGGCAGCTACTGGTAGATCTGAAACTAGAAGTTAGCTCTCCTGATTTCTGGGCTAGAACCCATCATCCTACCTCCCCTAACAGCCCAGTTATTTCAGGTTATGCTTCTTTTCATAAAAGCCCAGTATATTTTGCTTCAGGAGTTTCTATTTTTCTGGGAATCCTTTCCCTGTGACCATTATGTTTTTATAATTTAGGTTCCATCTGAATTTAGGCTCCCTCAAGTTCAAGATTGTATAGATTTAGGGCTGATGGGTGGGGGTATTGCTTTCTAGTTCCACATTCTTGCTGTAGTCAATGCTGAAGTAATTAAAACAACAGACAGCTCTCCTGAGAAGGCTTTGAGACCTGGTCTTCTTTCTGGGGGTCGTGGGCTCTTCCTCCCAGTTCCATCCTATGTTGACCATCTTGAAGTTTAAGATCCCTTACATCAATGTTGTTATCTAATATATTTATATCCCAAAACAACATTTTGAGCTTTATATAAGTAGAAATAGGCATTTTAAATATTGATCCATGCTGTCACTTGTCCAAACACACTAAAAACTGAAGAAAATATACTTTTTGTTTTTATTGCATGCTGACTTTGTTGAGCAGGATAAACCTTCTCTAGGGGAAGAGTCCAAACACACTAAAAACTGAAGAAAATATACTTTTTGTTTTTATTGCATGCTGACTTTGTTGAGCAGGATAAACCTTCTCTAGGGGAAGAGACCGTCACAAACAATGAGCACTGGCTCTGGCTTAACCATTTTTCTCCGAAAGCTGAGTATAGAGAGGCTTGTTTGTGTGGAGATAAATTGAGTGCAGGTTTACTGAGCCGGATCATCAGTTTCACATTCAGTTTTTCAAAACTCCATGATTGCAGTCCCTTCAATGTAACATCACTTATCCCACTTCTTCCCTGTGCTTGTTTCCAGTCCTCCTCCTTTCCCAGCCCATCTGATGGTTTTTAGGTAAATGTCATCCCATTTATTTTGATGGTTGACCATCCTCTTTGGTTTGTGAACCTACTGTTCTCCCATTTATAGACCTGTCTGTTACTTGGCTGAACATTGAGCCATGGGGGTGAGTTCAATTCTAGACCTGACTATGCTATAGTTCTTCACTGTTTATCATGTCATCAAATATTTGACAAGATACTTTTTTTTTTTTCAGAATTAAA
This sequence comes from Chrysochloris asiatica, assembly GCF_000296735.1. Taxonomy (NCBI): domain Eukaryota; kingdom Metazoa; phylum Chordata; class Mammalia; order Afrosoricida; family Chrysochloridae; genus Chrysochloris; species Chrysochloris asiatica. Next base: position 1,715,778 of record NW_006408859.1, on the reverse strand, counting down.
AAGAACTATATTAGTAAATGTTCTTTTTTCCTTTTTGATTTACAGAAACAAAAGTATCTCCTAGGGAGTACAGAATTCTTGTTCTAAGTAAATTTAACACATTTTCTTTTTGCAGGATTAATTACACCAGAAGATAGGAAATATGGAACAACAAATCTTCATTTAGATGTATCCGATGCAGCCAATGTCATGGTCTATGTGGGAATTCCCAAAGGACAGTGTGATCAAGAAGACGGTAAGAGCCGTAGTAAGTGAGTATGAAAGTGAGGCTTACCCTGTGAGCTAGAGGGACCACAGTCAGTATTTGCTTTCTCTTCTAGAAGTCCTTAAAAGTATCCAGGATGGAGATTCTGATGAACTCACGATAAAGCGATTTATCGAAGGAAAAGAGAAACCAGGAGCCCTCTGGCATATATATGCTGCTAAAGATACAGAAAAGATAAGAGAATTCCTTAAAAAGGTATGCTTTTTATCTTTATGATGTGAGAAGAAACCTCTGATTTTAGGCATTTGTTTTGTTTCATTTTCTTAAATCCTGTGCTGAATGGCTTTGTGTTGTGACCTTAGTGTTGTTTCTTACCTTTAAACATGCTCTGTCATAGCCTTTTTTTGTTTTGGAGTCCTCTTTGTGGAGTTCTTGCTGTACCAGGGAGAAAGTTCAGTATAAGATGGATACATAGGTATAGGTGACACATTTTCAAAGGAAGGTGTTGTTAAGTGCCAACGAATCGTTTATGAATCGTAGTGAGCAGCTGGTGAGTGAGTTGCCGACCCTCTGGTTCAAACCAACCTGCGACCGTTGTAAATTGCTACCTGTTGTGAACTGACTGGGTTGCTGTGGATTGTCAAAAGTTAAATTCATGCACATAAGATTGGATAGGCTGAAGATGGTTTTACTATGGAGCAAGGTTTCTAAAGGATTTGGCTTACATCTCTCTGGAAAGAGGAGGCCTTGTTGGTTTCCTGTTGCAGTGCATCTGGAGGGTTTTGTGCTGGTGGTAGTTCGTCCCTCTGATCAACTCATAGCATCTATTTGCTTTTGTTGAAAATCCGAGCAGTTTCCATTTGTCAGACAGTTTCGCCTGGTGACTTTTGCTTTGATCAGATTCTATCATATGAATCCTCATTTCCAATGCAATACTGTTAGCAGTATTGCATCAAAGTCCAGCCATCAGGGCTTGACTATCGTGGCTGACCAAGGAGTCCTGCTTTGGCTGCTAGAGCTTCATTCTGCTGATTATGATGTTCCTGAAATCTTGTGGATAGTTTTTATTTTTAAATAATTCTGTAAGCAATGCTCTGAACAGGTTGTCTCTTCCGGTTTATTACTTCTTGTTGTGAAGTCTTTAACACAATCCAAAAAGCAGGTTTCTGTAAGTTTACTATAGGTTCCAAGGAATTCCTTAAATTGTTTTATCTGATCACATTCTGATATGGTTATTAGTCACCTCTTATAATGCATGAGTTTCTTTACTAAAATAATGGTTGTATAAGCTTTTCTTAAATGTTTCCAGTGAGGCCCGAGTTCTTACATTGCTCTGTATTTCTGACTTCCTCACCTTTATCAGTCTGAATCTCTGCAGGGGTTGTTTTGACGGGTCCAGGTTTTTTTCCCTGTAGTTGGTAAATCATTCATTCAGGGGTCCATGTGGAGGTTCTAGGGTGTGTTTAGTGGGTCATTCATCATTTTCTCACTACCACACCAGGTGTCTTCATTGGATACTCTTGCGTCATTTCTAAGGTGTGTGAACAGTTCTGTTGCTGTTATGTGCTGTGGAGTCGGTTCTGACTCATAGCGACCTTGTACAGGGTTTCCTAGGCTGTAAATCCTTACAGGAGCAGAAAGCCTCATCTTTCTCATGCAGAACAACTGGTAGTTTTGAACTGTTGACCTTGTGGTTCTAGACCCGATTTGTAACCACTATGCTACCAGCTGGCCCTTAATCATTTGATTCTTCCAGAAAACCTGCTGGTTACTGTGTTATTCCTTTGATAGTGTGACCCTGAGTCTGTTCTTTGCCAGTTACTAGTCCAGAATAAACGAGGCTCTTCTTTAAAAGTTTAATCTACATCTACCTTTGAGACTGTTTTGTGGTTCAGCTAAGTAAAATACATGTTTTAAATAACTGCAGAACAAATTTACAGAGAAAAAAAAACTAAGCCTACTTTCAAAAAGTCTAGTGAAAAATACTTTCCAAATACAGAATTTACAATCATGTATAGACTAAGTCACAGTTTGGGAGAAGCTACATGTTCTTTTCTTCTACTGGTTCAGTCAGCCGTTTTTGAAGACTACATGTGTTTTCATGTCAATACCAACACTGTTCATTGCACTGTATTTTGAATGTACCCTTAGGTATCAGAAGAGCAAGGACAAGAAAACCCAGTAGACCACGACCCTATTCATGATCAGAGCTGGTATTTAGACCGATCCCTAAGAAAACGTCTTCATCAAGAATATGGAGTTCAAGGCTGGGCTATTGTACAGTTTCTTGGAGATGTTGTGTTTATCCCTGCTGGAGCTCCACATCAGGTAAGAACCATTACTGTTTTCTTTATTCTCTTTATACTCTGAACTTTGGAGTACCTTACTGGTATGGTTTTTGTCTTCCAGGTTCATAACTTATATAGCTGTATTAAAGTGGCTGAAGATTTTGTTTCTCCAGAGCATGTTAAACACTGCTTCTGGCTTACTCAGGAATTCCGCTATCTGTCACAAACCCACACCAATCATGAAGATAAACTGCAGGTAAAATGGCATCGATTCTCCTAGCATCCTCTGACTACCAGTGGGTCTATAGAGGTCCAGACACTTGAGAGAGAAGAGACTTTGAGACAATCTCCTATTGGTTTCCTGTTGCTTAGACTGTGAAGGTTTATGCCTGACTAGAAAGGCTTCTGTGCTGAAAATGAGCAGATGGAATTTTTTATCCTGGCACACAGCTGCAGTCAGGGGTCTCAACAGAAAATACATTCACAGTTAATGTATGGAACACTTAATTTCATACTTGGAAAATGAGAGGAATATATAAATTTTCTGTATCCTTGCACTCAGTTGTTAAGTGCAGTTGAGTCAGTTCTGAGCCATAGCAACCTTGTGGTCCTATAGTGCCACACAATGAGCTTTGAAACTCTTCGGGCTTGGGGTCAGGGTCATGGGTTTGGGTCAGAGGCCTTTTCCAGTACTAACATTTCATGATGATTAAAGTCAAGTTTAAAATGCTATTAAGAGAGGTCATGAAATGAGCAGGGGAAGGAAGGGAAAAGATATTATTTTAGTGACACATTTTAAAGTGAAATGACTGAATTTTTCTGCATTATTTTAGGTAAAGAATGTTATCTACCATGCAGTGAAAGATGCAGTTGCTATGCTGAAAGCCAATGAATCCAGTAGTTTTGGCAAACCCTGAGGGTCCTGGAGACGCCTTAACCCCCGCAGGATGGAAGGGAATTACTGGCAGCTGTTCAAACTCTTCAGGCAGGATTCCTGTGGACTTTGAGATTCATGTTACCTCATCTTCTTTTTTAAACTGTACCCTACTTGTGAGGGTACTCTGTCTAATGTATATTTCTAGTGTTTACAGACACTAAATGTGTATATGTAGTAACTATTTACAGGAACATGCATCCTTAAACTGTGATTTCTCACCTAGTTCTGAACTTTTACCAAGCTCTAAAAACACCACCTCTTAGCAGCTCTGAAACAATCCCTGCAGTTATTATTCCCCAGCTGTCTGATTGGACAGGGTAGTCAAAATGAATTTATAACTCTTAGAAGCCACTCTGTGCAACTTATTTGGGTTGTATTGTTTCGTGTCTGTCTGAGTCCCCACCGCCCTTTAGGGCTGGAAAGAGCAATGGAGGAAATGAGTGCTGATGGCACCACTGTGCTTGTACTGCTGAGAACCGGCGCTACATAGCAGGCATCAGCTACTGGACAATTATTGGGATTAACCGTCTTTAGTTACATGGAGTTTTAATTTAAATAAAGCTTTGCTAATTTTAAGTGTTAAGCATTTTGCATTAAAGTATTCATGTAATATATTGGCTCAGTTTATTGGCACCTGGTGGTGGACTCAACTCACCTGTCATGTGGAAGAGAATGCTTTTGAGAGCTTTTCTAAAAGCAGAGGAATTGGATACTACCCTTTTAAGGCTACACTGAAGAGGAGACATCCCGTGGTCTAGCGGGCCAATCGGGGAAGCAAACATACTATAGGTAATACAGCTAGAACCCAGTATACAAAGTTCAAGAAATCACCACAAAGTCAATACCCAAGGATCCGGCATTTCAGAACCCCCACTTAGCTTTGTCCCAGAGGTCACTACTCTTCTGCATTCTAGCACTAGTTTGAACTGTATCAACTTGATAAGGTAGAACAACATTTGTGCCTTTTGTTCTTTTACATTGTTGCATGTAGTTATTCTGTTTCACTCGGGAGTTTTCCTTTGTATGAATATACCATCATTTATCCTTTATACTTTGGATGAATATTTATTTGTATTCTTTCACATGCTGTTACATGAGCTATTTTATTTTGGTGCATGAGACTGTGTGCTTCTGTTGGTTTTATTCCTTGACTATGTTCAAATATTCTAATAGTTTGTAATGCCAAACAAACTCTTTTTCAAAATCATTGTACCAGTTTTCACGCCTACCAGGAGTGTATCCTGGCCCCAATAGTGCACCTTGGTTAGCCTTCCCTTGCTGGTGGTGGGGTGCTGTGGAGTCGGTTCTGACTCACAGTGACCCTGCAGAGGGTTTCTGAGGCTGTAAATCTTTACGGGAGCACAAAGCCTCATCTTTCTCCCATGGAAACTGCAATCACCATAATTTAAGCAGAGAAAACCCTAACCAAAGAACCAAATGGAAATTCTAAAGTGAAGATAGCAGAAGACAGGCCTACAAGATGGTCCTGTCAATAGACGGACCGACCACCAGGGAAGCAAGGCTCTTATTCCAAGACAGGTCAAGAGAAATTATTCAAATAGAAACAATAGACTTGGCAGACAATATCAAACAATCTAACGTGTAACGACTCCCAGAAAACTGAGTAAATAATAAGATACAGTCTGAAATTTTCCTAAGGTTGATCAAGATACCAACCCACAGACCTTGGAAGCTTAGCAAATGCCAGCAGGATAAATACAAAGAAAACTACACACTCAGACGTCATAGTCAAATGCTCTGAAAAACTAAAAATGATAAAGCATCTCAGAAGGTGAGTAGAACAAAAGAAAAAAGGTGTCCTCTTATCAGAATGGAAGCATGAAGAATAGAATGGCATTACTGATAAGAGTAGTTGTTGTCAGGTGCCATCGAGTCGGAACTGACTCACAGCGACCCCATGCAGAGCAGAACGAAACAATGTCCGATCCTGGGCCAACCTCACTACCACTGCCACACTTGAGTCCATCAATGATGCCACCTGGCCAATCCATCTCATTAGGGGTCTTCCTCTTTTTCTCTGACCCTCCACCTTAACCCAACATGACATCCTTCTCCAGTGACTGTTTCCTCCGGACAATATGTCCAAAGTATGAGAGACGAAGCTTAGCCACCTTGGCCTCCAAGGAGCACTCTGGCTGCACTTCTTCCAAAACAGATGTATTGGTTCTTTTGGCAGCCCACGGCACTTTCAATATTCTCCAACACCACAACTCAAAGGCATCAATTCTTCTACGATCTTCCTTATTCACTGTCCAGCTTTCACATCCGATACAAATACCATTAAAGGTATTCATTCCATTGTCAGACAAGACAATCTGTACAGTCCTAACCTCCAAGAGGCACCAGGCTTAAGTAGCTTTACAGGTGACTTTGTACTAGAACTGCATTAACACATCATCCCATTTTATACCAATTCGTCGGGAATGGGAAAACGATTCAATCTATAAGGCTAGTATACTACCAACAGTGACTCACTAAGGTAACAATCATCACAGCCAGCATTACACTTGCTTGTACCTTGGTATCCATTACTGCCAGATACAGGTGGTTAATAAGAAAAACAGATTTTCATTGTAAATGTGAAATGTCTGATCACCAAATATTTGATAAGTGAGAAGCAGGCACATATTTTAATACCAAAGTCTGGGAACAGTGCAAGAAATAATGATCAATATTACTTTTTAACACAGTAACAATTATAGATGAAACAGCAAGAACAAATCTGGTAATGTGTAAAAAAGTACGCTGTGACCCAAACCATCTATGGACTACATCAAAATATGAATATACATGTTAACTCACCACAGAAGGTAGTGAAAATTCCACACCATCACCTCCAAAGACAAAAAAGAAACACTGTAAAATATAACAGATTTACAAATGAATGTTTTAAAACTAACAATCTCTAGAAGTTTATGTCCTTAACCTAAATAAAGGCATTTCCCTACTGTCCTTTTAGACCTGCATTTCTGAAATTGTTTGGCTGCTGTTAAGTGCTATCAAGTTAGTGCTGACTTAGTGACACTGTATACAGCAGAATACAGTGGTGCTTAGTCCTGTGGCTAAGGGCTGTTAATGCCAGCATGTCAAAAGAAAACTGTCAATACATTTGGAAAGTTATAAAGAAACCTATTTCTTTACCCAAACATTTCCCAAGTTGTTTTTGCTGCTTAAGATTCTTTCTTGCTGATTAGTATCTAGGTTTGGTTAAGAACAGTTTTTCAAAGTTTTTAAAATGATAGTCATCAGCTGTCCCTGAAACCACAGTTTAGGGCTGGGGGCATGGGAGAGGCAAGAGTGACTAGTATATTTGGGGCCAGTATGAAATATAAAAGAGAGTAGTGATTCAGAATCAGGCTACTAATCTCATGGTCAGCAATTGGAACCTACCAGTGGTTCCATGGGAGATGTAAGGCTTTAAGCTCCCATAAAGATTTACAGCCTCAGAAACCAATACAGTGTTGCTATAAATCAAACCGACTCCCAGGGGCGTCGTGAGGCTTAACTGCTTCCAGTTCTGAGAAAAAGATGGAAAGACAATACAAGGGGCTGCAGGTTAAGACCATGTGAACAGTAATCTGGCAGAAGAGATGGGACAGTAAAGGGGGGGGGGCGCGCTGTACTGCTGGACGGTTCCTTCAAGCTGGACACTGACTGGACAGTGAACTGGGGGTGGGTGGGATAGGAATCCTGGGGCTGGGGCTGCTGGGGTTTGTCCGAAAAGCCTGACCACAGGAAAAGTTTCATTGCCAGCCTGCATAGCTGCTCCTTCCCTTCCAAGATTAAAGCCTGTCGAGGACCAGGGCAATGTCTGACTCACCTGGCCAACACTACCCAGCAGTGAAGTACTGGGGGTGGGGGGGGCTAGCGAAGATAAGAACCAGGCAATAATACCCCATTCTTATCTTGAAAGCAAGAATGTGAAACAAGGGACGGCCTTAAAATGAAAACACACCAACCCTGTTTAAACGCTGTCAGTAGGTTCTGACTCATAGTGACCCTGTATAGGGTTTCCATGGAGCAGTTGGTGGGTTTGAATTGCTGATCTTGCAAACCTATTTACAACAGAACAAAACACGGCCCAGCCCTGCACCAACCTCACAATCGTTGCTACATCTGAGTCCATTGCTACGGCTACTAGGCCAATCCATCTCGTCTTCATCTTTTCCTCCAACCCTCCACTTTACCAAGCATGATGTCCTTCTCCAGGGACTGCTTCCTCCTGGTAACATGTCCGGAGTATGTAACGAATCCTAGGTGATGCCATTTTTATCTGGATAGCTGGAAGAGAGGTGGTCATTATTTATTCTGTGATAGTTGTCATGTGTCAGCTTGACTGGGTCAGCCAGGATTCTCATTGGTTTGGGCAGTTAAGATGTAGTTTGTTACTCCTCATGGTGAGATCAAATGTAATGTAATCACCTCTATGATGAGATCATCTGTGCACAGCCACTCAGCTCAAAGGACGTTTCCTTGGGGGTGTGTTCTGCTTCCGATACACTGGACATTCCGGCAGCTAGCTTGCTTTCTGCTGCGTCTGGAGCCTGCATCTTACTTGTCATTCCATCTCTGGTTCTTTAGACTTGAGCCAGTAGCCTACTGCCTGCTGATCCTGCAGGAGTTGTCAGCAGCCTGCCTTCTTACCTGCTCAACCTGCCTGCCGGCTGTCTAACCTACAGCCTTTAGTTACATAAATGTTTAAATATATATATATAGTCAATGGTTTTACTCCTCTGCAAAACCCAGCCTGAGACACTGTCCAATCATCTCCCTGGATAAAGTTTAATTACTCATCTAAGAATAGAAATTCTTGGGGATCTAGGGTATCCCTTAATTCCAGTATCATTCTGTGAGGAAATTAGCTAGATAAATACAATCTTAAAAGCTGTAGCCTGCAGATGAAATCAAAGAGGAGGGTCTCCTCTGGATTCAAGATGGCTATTTTGTATGTTGAAACTCCCTAGATAGGTGCCAAGATTCTGCTGCACGATCTACAAATGTCAGTCTGTGAGAGAGGGCTGAGTGTGTTCCGACCTGGCTAGTTTAGTGCACACAGGACAGGAACTGTTTCCTATGATTTATGATATGCCATTTCAGTCAGCTAAAGTAAAAAAGGAATCAGATCAAACTGTCAAACACATACACAATGCTACTGTTGAATTGTTTATACATGAATTTTAAGAATGCTCTAGATCCCTAAGAATCGGTTCTGATGAATGACCACGCTTTGCCTGGCTTTGAGGAAACACTGATGGAAAGACTCAGATCCCAACCATCCAAGATAATCAGCTCAGAGCAAGGTGAGACAGACAGGGTGAAAGGGTCCTAATTTCATAGTTAGCTTCTCTGAGCACTGCTTGTAATGGGAAGGAATGATAGTTAACTGCAAAGACACACACTAGGGCATAGTACACAATACAACTGTCCAGCCACCATAACAGGGGGCACAATCCCTAAGCATCCTTTTTGGTTAAAAAGATGACAAAATACAGAAGTATGGCTCCCTTGACAAGTTTGTGAATGGCAGGGGAGCAGCACCCACAAAGCAGAAGCCCCTTCCACTGAGCCTCAAGTGTCATACTCCTGGCTTTAGAATATCCTCTTTCCAAAGACAACAACCTGGGGCAGCAAACACCTTCAACGCTCACTGCACATGACAACCTACAGTAAGACCATGTGTTAAAGCAGCAATTTATTAAAATTCCTTTATATACTGTTTACAGACAAAAACATGTACAAAGCCCTCAACATTCAGGCAATCAGCTCTACTCTCAGAAGTACTTGGTGAGAAGACAAAATTTTCTGCACTCCTTCCAATAAGATGAGTCTGTTTATGCCCCTGAAACTGATGCATTTTTAATGACACCATCTCTCACCAGAAACCATCCCTCTGATGTCTAACACAGCCCCCAAGACCTCTCTGCAGAGAATGAAGAGATGAGCAGAAAACCTTCCCCAAAATGCAGAGCCTCATGACAGAGGTGTAGTGCAAGAGATACAGAAAATGGCAGCTTCTTCTAAGGAGTGTATGAGAACACAGCAGGACAGCTGGGCACCCTTAGCTGCGGAGGGTGGCCAGCCGGGTCTGCATGGCATCCAGGGCTTCATCCCCCTCCTCATCTTCTGAGGCAGCCATTGCTCCTGGAGGTTCAGGATCTGGAAGGGCGTCAGTCACTTTACTGGGTGCTTTGCCCAAGGCCCCTGAAGAAAAAACAGCAAATAAAACGTCTTTAAAGTCACAGTCCCTCAATCGTCTCTTGTCCTTCACAAATGGATCAATCTGACAAGAAACTGAAAAGAAGTGATTTTGGTGGGATATTTATTGCTCATTCTGACAAATGTGCATAGTAGCTAGAAATTAGGATGTCAGACACAGTGTCTTTGGGGACAACATTAGTAAGGTATGATCATGGTGAAATAGTTAACAATTCAAGATCAAAAAGGCAACATTTATCTAAGGACAAAGTTCAGATGGGTTGGAAAGGAGGGTGGAATGGAAATAAGAACCTCAGGGAGGAAGTGGGATAACTACTTACACTGAGGGATTATAATCACTGAAAAGAAACAAAGTATGATTTGTTCAATGAAAAACTGATGATCTGCTCTGTAAACTTCACTCAATTCATAATAAAGAGTTTAAAAATAAATAATTTAGCCAGAAAAGTGTGCCCATGAAAAATGCTGACCTGAAAAGTCAATATAGAAAACATCCATATACTAATTATAGTTAGCTAGAAAAAATGTATGCATTTATGACAGTGGGATTTCTTTCTGCGGGCTTTTTCCAAGTGCATGTTCTTCCTAGAACCATGTGCAAACAGCAACATGTATTGACACCACAGTCATAACTGTAGAGGTTATGATTTTAAGAATCTTGGTTTTGAAACTCCAGCTCAAAATTCTTAAATAACACTAAAAACTTATATTTTCAAGATGAATGAAGATGCTCAATCTTCTGAGCAAAACTTGTTTTTCTATCTTCACATTTTCCCCTAAGGTGAGTGACTGTTTCCCTATTTGTTGTTGTGGTTAGCTGCTGTCAAGTCAATCCCGACTCCCGGTGATCCCATGTGTGTAGAGTTAGACTGTGTTTCAACCACCGACCTTGCAGTTCAAACCTATAGGGCCACACCAGGACAGCTACTAGGTCTATGGGGTTTGGACTTGACAGCCGTACAATCCTGAGTTGGACCCTACACAGGACTGCTGTGACATTTGCAGCTGTTTCTCTCAATTGTGAGTCAGGCTCATCTGCAAATGAAGGTTTCGAAAGCTTTACTTCATTCGCATCATCACGGTCCACTCTACTTTGAGGAGGCAGCTTTTCCCCAGTTGCATTTTGAGTGCCTTCCAACCTGAGGGGCTCATTTTCTGGCACTATATCTGACAGTGTTTTGGCGTCCTTCATCATGTTTCAGCAGTCAATAATCTGGTGCTGTCTGACAGTGTTCCACGGCTATTCACAAGGTTCTCAATGACTAAATATTTGGAAGTTGCCCACCTCTCCTTCTTCCTAGTCTGTCTTAACTCAACTGAAACCTCTCCACCATGCGTGACCATGCTGGTATCTGAAATACTGGTGGTATCCAGAATCACAGCAACACACAAGCCACCACAGTACTATGCACTGACACAGGATTGGTAGCTTGGCATTGTTTCTTTCAAATGCAGAGGCATTTACTATGCTTCAAACTTTTCAAAATTGTAAACTATCGACTTCCTAGACTTAAATGTTTTAGCACATCCTTATTTATTTCATTAGAGAAACTCCTAGAAGTGGGTCTGGTACGCCAAGGGTTTTTGATGTTGTTGTTGTTGTTATGTGTCATCGAGTCAGTTCTGACTCATAGCGACCCCGGTATACAGTTTCCAAGGAACAATTGGTGGGTTTGAACTGCCAACCCTGTGGTTCACAGTCCAGTGCTGATCCTACAGCATCACACCAGGAATCCAGTTCATTAGGGTAATTCCTAGATGTGGATATGCTGGGCTTCTGACAGCTTTTAAGAAATGAAACCCATTTAAACTTCCAACAACAGTACCTTCCCTTAAAAGCTCTAGGAACTTAAAAAATTATTTTTGAGTTTTTCAAAATGGCTATAGATAAGATGCTCTTTTTCAAAAGATTACATACATAATCTAAATAAAACATGCATGACTAAGGCAATAATGGCCTAAAGAAAGCAAGAGGAATAGCCCTGAGAGGATGCAGGAGGAAGTGGAGTCTCACTGAGTCATACCTGCTGTAATTTCAAACAGAATCTTGTCAATCTCCATTTCGGCCTCTTCTTCCATTTCTTCCTGATCGTCCATGCTTTCAAATGTGTCCTCTAACATCTCTTCTATGATCCCAGCCTAAACACACAAAAAAAGAAGTTACCTCCCCAAGTTTTAAATCTGTACCCAACAGAGCTGACCAAGTTCTAGGCTCTCACTCCACCTTCAGCCCATCCTTTTTAGGGTTGACACAAAAGGGAAAGCAAGAGGCTGCCCTCTGTCCTCTGTGCACACACATAAGGCCCACAGGGAAATGACTGTCCAATTTTTACAGGCCAGCAGCAGAGCTTCCTGATATAACCCAACCTATAAAGGCAGCATCTGGGGGAACTTGCTGAGGAGTGAGCACAGGCCCTGAGCTGTCTGGGAAACAATTACCCGAGCACTGCACTGTAACATGGTGCGGAAGATAATAAATGTCAAGAGCAGGTGGAATCCCGAAAAAAAGGCCTGAAGAGGAATCTAGAGTGGATAGCCACCAGGACGGGCATCAGACATTGGGTCTGGGGCAGGCAAGGCTGTCATTCTTAAACCATCTCATAAATCTGCTGATAGCTGATTTCACAGGTACCTTGCTGTGGGGTCAATTCAGTGGGTCTGGCAAGGACCAATCACCAAATTCACCAAAACCTGACTATCCCTCTCCTGGGTGGACTGGTAGTACAGCAGGGTACCAATCACTCTCACTCTGCCTGGCAGCCCTGACTCTCCAGCCAGCCAATTGGTCTCCTTGGTTCTCAAGCCAGGCACCCCTGAGAGCATTAGAAACTCCATTTAGCACAGCCCAAGAAGGCAGGTCCTGTGGTCTTCCTGACTAGTACTGTCCTCAGCTCCCAGACAAGGTCCTGGTGACTGATTTTTGTTTGGTTCTTTTTGAAGTAAGTGAGCAGTACTGCACCCTCCAAGGTCGAAGTCAGGGCCATGCGTGTTCCTGAGCTGACAAAGGAAGGCTGCTCAGTGACTCCGGAGAAGGACAAAGTTCGGACTACTCTATAACCAGCAAGAACCAAAGCCCTTGCTTTGTACCTAGAAATACAGTGCTGAAAGTCACGTGCGGCAGTCCTGCCCTTGCTGCCCTCTGTGCTGGACTGGGTATGGTTCCTAATGGTCAGGGATAGATTTGGTTTCAAGCAACACATCTATGCTGCCTGCCTTTCTGCTCCCAGACCACTGCACTGACCCTTACTGACATGCACCTAGCTACTAGCAAGCACTATATTCTGCCCATCTCAAAACACTCTCCTCCCAACCCTGAAGATGAACAAATAAATTCACATGTTTGGGCATCCAGGGGCTCCCTAGCGCTGCAATGTAATCTGGGAATGAGGGTCTGGCTGAATGAAAGACATGTCAGTGCTGGGATAATTCTAACAGAGGTTCAGGAAATAACAAGCCTCCACATCCTGGAGGAAGAGACTATCATTCATTCAGCAAGCCAACTATTCACCTACTCCTTTCTCTGTCCCAGGCTCGTGGGACAGATGGGATGACTAAGGTCATGTTCCTGTCCTCAGGAGCTGGGCCCCCATGAGGAGCTTTGATATGTACTTGGGTGCGCATCCTAAGATGCACTTGATAAATATTTATTTACCACATGTACGATTTTTTTTATCTACCAGTAAAATAGATAAAGGAACCCTGATAGTGTAGTGGATTACAAGCTGGGCTGCTAACCCCTAGGTCAGCGGTTTGTATCTGTCAGTTACGCTCCAGGAGAAAGAATAGGTTTTCTGCTCCCATGCAAATTTAGTCTCAGAAACTCTATAAACAGGGTCACTATGAGTAGGCATTGACTCAGGGCCACACAACCCCATCCCCTCCAATATAGATTAATCTGTATTAGTTTCAGTATTCTGTGAAAACAACAAAAACCTTATGAAGCCCCACCCCCTGACTCTATGAAAGGCTTCCTCAGTTACTTATGATTCCCTGAATTAGGGTTAGCAGCCTACAGTCGCTCTTTACTCCCAGCTCTGGAGAACAGTCTGTCACCAACTTGAGGAACGAGAAACCAAGACACTGCTTTAAGGGACCTGGTTCCCTCCTCTCTGCTACCACCCGAGGATTTCTCATCCCAAAGACCTGGGCCCCTGGACTTATGATATTTTTCATCAACTTCTTCTCCGGCCCTTCTCCCACTATAAACTACTGCAAATTCTACTTCCCTAAACCCCAGAACATTAGTGCCTGGATCTCTACCTCCCTTCAAGCTCTCAGTGTTCTTTCCTTGCTTCTTCTACTGATCACTCTGCCAACTGGACTTGGCTTTTAATATGCTGGGCTCAAATGGTTTCAATCCGTGTTCACAGTGGTTCCTTGGTCCTCAAATTAATTTCTAGCACCAGTGGTTTATCCACTCACTCCTGAACCCCCAAACATGTGCTGAGAGCCACTCTCTGTAGTCTGGAAAGGGAAGCAGGTCACCTTCATCATCTCTTTGGACAGCTCCCGCATGGTGGCCTGGATTTCTGGGATCTTCACGAGACTCTGCATGGCTTTCATCACTTCTGTGCTCTTCTGCAGGGAGCCAGCCACTCGCAGGACCGCTGAAAGATCAAGGTGGAATTAAGATTGTACAAGATTATACACAGCCAAATAATGGCCAATTAAAAAAAAAACAAACGACCAATTCCAATAAAAGGGAGAAGTAGTAGGATTCCTTACGTTATTTATGCTCATTTAGAACACATTACTGTACTAGTTCACCAAGAATCTGACTTTTCCAAATTGTGTGTTACCTGGACTAGTACTGGTACGAGCACATGCACTAACCGATGAGCTGAAGAGACAAAACAGGGCCTTTGGTGGGAAATGCCAGCCTCGAGGGACCATGGTACCCAGGACAAGTCCTAAGTGTCCTGATAGCTCTAGACTTTGTTAGGGCACACTGGGAAGCAGTAGGCTTCATGGTCCTCAGCAAAATGAGAAGCAACAGGATAGGATACAATGAGTTTGTAGGTAGGTCCTTAACTCCTTGGCTAAGGAAAGTCTGTATTCTAAGACCAGACCTTTCTATGAAGTCATGATAGTAACAGATAGCGGATGTTTTCCCCTAATGTCTTCAATGCGTTAAAATGAAGAATTGGCAACTCTTCAAATGTTTTGAAACTTCATGGGGCTTAAAGCTCTGAGAACTGTTCTGTATCAAGCTGTTCAGCAAATGGGCAAACAGACTTCCTGGTTAAGCCAGGAGTCACTACAGTTTTGTCTGAATCTGAATCCAGAACTCTAAGAAGCTTTAACAAATATGGGAAAGCAAGCAGCAAGGAAACAAGAATGACTAGTAGGTGTGTCTCAGGCACACAGCATTTTGTGATTGTTGTAAGCGGTGAAGAGTTTTGTCTGCTGCAGAGAACACACCATTTCTTGTGCAGTGGAGGGAGAGAGTAAAATAGCTCCTTATTCAGATTAGTATAATTACAGAGGACGTGCCAGGGAATCTGTATGGCTGAAATAATAAATTATACATGTAATTAAATAAGAAAAAGACAGAAATTCTAAAATATTAAATGTATTATTATAAAAAGATAATGAGAGAAAGGGCGGCAATAAAGCAATTTCCATATAGTTCTGTTTAGATTTTAAAATGTGACATCTAAAATAAGTAAAACGATGGGAGACACGGAGACAAACAGTATGACTACAAGTATTAAGAGTTAAACATGGAATCAGACTTTTTTTTTTAAGTTTTTATTGTGAATTATGTAGTAGTTTACATACATAATTACATAGTAGAACATTAGCTTTACATTCATCCTATCATATAGTTTCATTGCCATGATTACAATCCCCTCCATTCATCATCAACCAACCAAAGGGTACACCCCACAAGCCTCGGCCGTAAGCACACAGCCCCTCTTCCTCTCTGGGTTTAGAGTGCCCAGCTGTTCCATCTCTCCACGTCATAGTCTCTGCCTCCATCTCTGGCATCACTGTTTCTCTGGGTAGGGTCCCAACTCTGCTCTTCTCCCTTGATGGTCCCAGGGACCTCTGCTCCTAGGCTGCAAAGTCAACCACTCTTCTCCTCTCCTTTTGCTACAAAAAGACATTTGTTTTTTAAAGGTATATATTTCTGATTGTTGAAAAATAACAAGAAAAGCTGTTAACTGATGGTACATGGAGGGGATTATAATCACTGTAATGAAACAAGTGTATGATTTGTTAAGTAAAACTGATGATCTGCCCTGTAAACTTTTACTCAATCCACAATAAAAACCTTAAAAAAAAATAACAGGAAAAGGAAGCATCAAGATACTGGGAAAAGAAACGCAGAAATGAAACCAGAAATAAAATTTGCTACCAAAAAAAAAAAAAAATTTGAATTTTACAAAGGATTGGGGAAGTGGATGTTTCAAAGGTCAAATAAAATGCCTGCTGCACATTGGAAACCCAAACAAAGGAGATGCACGGTAAGGAAAGTAAGGCTCTGCACTACAGTGCATTTTCCATGCTCCACAAGGAGAAAAACAGGTGTGGCAGGTACCGTTGTTCCATAATAAAAAATCCAATTACAAAAATATGCTTTTAATGACACACACACACACAAATTTAAATAAGACTCATTTAGAGCAGTTTGAAGTTTATAGAAACATAAGCCTCTGTTCTCCCCAGCACAGTGTCCCCTATTGTTAACATCTTGCTTTACTGTAAACTCTGGATTGGGTTATGTGTTGAATCTGTATTATTGTCCTGGCACCTGTGGGTATAAGCTTTTCCTTTTGTTATGTTAATGAGGTCATACCTGCAGGGCTGCTGCTGTTAAGTGCTATAGAGTCTGGTCCAATTCACAGAAACTCTGTATAGAGTTTCCATGGAGCTGCTGGTGGGTTTGAACCACTGATCTTGCGGTAAGCAGCCCAGTGCTTATCCTACAGTGCCACAGCCCATAGATGAGTGGGGTGGACCTAAGGGTAATCACTTTTGAGTTATGAAAAGAGCAGCACAGACACAGCGCACCGAGTGGGAGAAGAGTGAAGACAGGCACACACAGGAACGGCTACAAACAGGAGTTCTAGAAGCCTCCCCTACAGTCACACCTTGGATTTGGACTTCTATTTCCTGAAACATAAGAAAATAAATTTCTATTCTTTAAAGCTACGTACCTGTATTATTTTTTGTTACGGCAAGCCTAAAAAACAATCTAAGTGATACATTTGTTGCAACTGATAACAATTCAACAAAAACTGAGTAAGAACTGGTGCAGTATCACTAAAACCCAGGGTTTACTTAGGGCTCACTCAGTGTTGGACATTGTTGCTGTTAAGTGCCATTGAGTTGGTTCTGGCCCATAGCGCCCCTGGTATAGGGTTTCCTAGGAGCGGCTGGCGAGAGCATTGCAGTCCAGTGTATTAACCCACAGCACCACAACAGGACTCCTCTGTGTTGCATGGCTCCATGGATTTCTGACAAATGCATGCTATGTGCTCCTATTACTGTGTCATGCAAAACATGTTTACTGAAAAAAAATAAATAAATAAAAAATGTTTACTGTCCTAAAAATGCTTATACTCCAAATATTCATCCCTAATGCCCAAGCTGTGAATCAGTAGCAACTACTGATCTTTTTTTTCCATAATGTGAAAATACGCTTATGTAGTCAAAATATATCCACACTCTGGTTATATTAAAACACCCACATCCATGTCTGAAGACAACACTGAGTGTGCACATGAAATGATTCTGTTGGATACATGAGTGACAATGGATTATGTGGCATATATCAGCCAAGACTCTTGCCTGGGTACCGAGATAACTCACAGAAGAAGATAAACAAAAGTGATTGTACATCTGTAACAAAATTCATACTGATACCTGAAGGAAGGTAAAAGTTTCTTTTTAAAAAATCGTTACTATTGGAATACCTAAAATGGGGCTACATCGTACCCAGTGAACGAGGCTTCCTGTGGAGCTTTTGCAATACACAAAACTATAGGTAGAAACCAGAACAACATCCAGATAACCACAGATGAAAAATCTCCACTTGAAAGGACGAGCTGACCAGCCTGGAGCAGCGAGAAGAACAAAAGATACTTCTCGAATGAAAGACCTACAGGAAAAATACGAAACAATGGAAGCAGTTGGACAGTTACTACAGGAATAAACGGGTCGCTTCCCTAGGAGACATCGGGGCAGGTGGTCGGGTCCTCTCAACGCAGGCCCCCTTCCAAGACTGAGACTCAGTGGAAATGCACTCTCTGATTGGTGACCACACACATCACCGATGGGGAGAAGTAGGGTAAAGGCAGCAATGATGCGGTGAACTAAGTCTTACAATATTCAGTGGGCTTCTGTGGACCCGGTTGGGGACCTGGTTGGCAAGCAGTGTGAGGAGACCTGGGGACTCCTGGGCCCAGAGTCAGTGGCGTGGCCACAGATGACTCAAATGGAGACTGGAGCTGCCCGCTGATGGGAAGAGAGGGCATGTGCACAAGAACACCCACACGGACAGATGGTACCCACGTGACCTGGACCGGATGACTGGATGATCAGAGCTCAACCAGGAGAAGAAAGAAGGGTGGGGGGGGGAGATTGAGCTGATACAATCTGATGAACTTGACCTATACCTATGAATGCAGTGACTCAAAAGAGGCAACAAATCCTTACAGCAAAAAACATTCCCACCCCCACCCCCACACACAGAGT
>NW_006408859.1:1685997-1696690 GCF_000296735.1 Chrysochloris asiatica | reverse complement strand
AAAAAAAAAAAATCATTACTGGTGACCAGACATGGATTCATCACTACGAGCCTGAAAGTAAACAGGAGAGCATGAAATGGAAACATCCCCAATCACCGCCCAAGAAAAAGTTCAAAAGTCAACCATCCACTGGAAAATTGAAGCTTACAGTTTTCAGGGATTCTCAAAGGCCAGTGTTGGAACAGTATCAAGAAAAAGGTTCAAGAATCACCAGTGTTAGTTACAGTGAGATGCTTACTGAAGAGCAGAAGCCTAAATTTCAGATTAAATGCAGAGGGCTGAGATCCAAGGTCATTGTGACCGTGCATGAGAATACATGTCTGCACACCTCTGCCCACACTGTTGACACTCTGCACACACTTCATTTTGAGGTTTCCAAGCACTTTAGTCCTGATCTTGCTTCTTTAGGCTTGGCTGTCACCTGTTTGGTCACCTGAAAGCAGCTCTTCGAGGAGGAAGATTCACTTTTGATGAAGAAGTGCATTTATGACTTGCAGCTCAGCCTAAAACTTTTAATAAGAGGATATGAAAGCTTGTTGATAGATGGACAAAGTGTATTGCAAAGCAAGGAGATTATGTCAAAAAATGACGTTTTGTTTTTTCTGAAAGTTAATCAGAATAAATTCTATAGCCAGACTGCAAAAATTTATGACTCAGCCTTGAATACAATTATGCAGCTTTTTCAAATAGGCTTCTTTCACTTAGCAGTAGTATTTAAGATATGGGTCTTTTCCTGACTTGACAGCTCATTTCTTTTTATGATTGAATACTCTGGGGTAAAGGAGCTCTGGTAGCGTAGTGGGTTTAAAAGTTGGACTGCAAGGTCAACTGTTCAAATGTACTAGGAGCTTGATGGGAGAAAAATGAGGCTTTCTTCCTCCAGTAAAGATTTATGGCCTCAGAAACCCTACACAAGTGGCTATGCATAGGAGCTGACTCCACAGCACTTCACCACCACCATTCTCTTATATAAGAAGCTCTGGTAGCGTAGTGGTTACAAGTCGGGCTGCTAACCTCAAGGTCAGCAGTTAGAAACTACCAGCTGTTATGCAGGAGAAAGATAAGGTTTTCTGCTTACATAACGATTTACAGACTAGAGAAACCCTGTACAGGATCGCTATGGATCCGAACCAACTCCACAGCACACCACCACCACCACTGCTGTATCGAAGTAAAATTTACCATAATTTTGCTTACCCCATCACATACTGACTGACATTTTGATTGCTTCAAGCTTTGGCCAACTAAGCACAAAGCTGTTTAAACATTTGTGTCCAGGTTTTTATATAGAAATATGTATACAACTCATTTAGGTAAACACCTAGTGTGTGACTACTGAGTCATACAGTAAGCCTATGGTGAACTTTCCACCATCAGTGAAGGAAGGTGACTGTTGCTCCAAACCCTTGCCAGCATTTGGTGTGTCAGTGTTGTGGATTTTAGCCATTCTAATAGGTGTAAAGAAAGCATCAAGAGAAGATGGAAGGAATACAAACAGTCATTGTACCAAAAGGAAACGGTTCATGTTCAACTGTTTCAAGAGGTAGTATTGATCAAGAGTCAATGATACTGAAGGAGGAAGTCCAAAGTGCATTGACGGAACTGGCAAAGAACAAGGTGCCGGGAACTGATGGAATAAAGATTGAAATCTTTCAAGAAAGTGAGGCAGCACAGGAGGCACTAACTCATTTCTGCCAAGAAATCTGGAAGACAACTATCTGGCCGACTGATTAGAAGAGATTCAATGTGCCCATTCCAAAGAGAGGTGAGCCAACGGAAAGGGGAAATCATTGGACAATCTCTTTGATATCCCATGTGAGTAAAGTTTTGCTAAAGGTAATACTGAAACGGCTGCAAGCATATATTGACAAGAGAACTTCTGGAGGTTCAGGCCGCATTCCGAAGAAGCTGTGGAACAAGGGATATCATTGTTGATGTCGGGTGGATTTTGGCTGAAAGCAGAGACTATCAGAGAGATGTTTACCTATGCTTTATTAACTACACAAAGGCTTTCCACTGTGTGGATCATGACAGGCTATGGACAACACTGTGAAGAATGAGTATTCCGGAACACTTAATTGTGCTCATGAAGACTCTGTACCTGGACCAAGAGGCAGTTGTTTGAACAGAACATGGGAACACTGAATGGTTTAAAATTAACGAAGATGTGGGACAAGGTTGTATTCTTTCACCATACTTACTTATTCAACCTGTATGATGAACAAATAATCCAAGAAGCTGGGCTATATGAAGAAAAACGTGGCATCAGGATTGGAGGAAGACTCATTAACAACCTGCGATATGCAGATGATACAACCTTGCTTTCTGAAAGTGAAGAGGACTTAAAACATTTACTGATGAAGATCAAAGAGCACAACCTTCGATATGGATTGCATCTCAATGTAAAAAAAAAAAAAAAAAAATCACCACTGGACCAATAAACAACATTCTTATCAATGGAGAAAAGATTGAAGTTGTCAAGGACTTCATTCTTCTTGGATCAACTATCAACACTCACGGAAGCAGCAGTCAAGAGATCAGATGACGTACTGCATTAGGCAAATCTTCTGTACTAGACCTTTTTAAAGTGTTGAAGAGCAAAGATGTCAGCTTGACCCAAGCCATTTTTTTTTTCCAATAACCTCCTATGGATGCAAAAGCTGGACAGTGAGTAAGGAAGACGGTAGAAGAATTGATGCTTTTGAGTTATGGTGTTGGAGGAGCGTATTGAAAGTGCTATGGGCTGCCAAAAGAACCAATAGATCTGTGATGGAGGAAGTGCAGCCAGAGTGCTCCTTGGAGGCCTGGATGGCCCAACTTCGTCTCTCATACTTCGGACAGATTGTCAGGAGGGACTAGTCACTGGAGAAGGATATCATGTTTGGTAAGGTGGAGGGTCAGAGAAGAAGAAGAAGAACCCCAACAAGATGGACTGGCCAAGTGGCAGCATAGATGGATTCAAGTGTGGCAACAATAGTGTGGTTGGCCCAGAATCAGGCAGTGTTTTGTTCTGCTTTGCATAGGGTTGCTCTGAGTTGGTACTGACTTTATGGCATTTAACAACAACAACAACAACAACAACAACAACAACAACAACAACAACAGGTGTGTGAATTCCTAGTGTGGTGCTGCTGTAGGATAAGCATTGTACTGCTAATCACAAGGTTGGCAGTTCAAGCCAACCAGCCACTCCTTGGAATCCCTATAGAGGGTTGGTATGAGTTGGAACCAACTCTAAGACACTTAAAAGCAACAATAGGTGTGTATTGGGATCTGATCAGAATTTTGATTTACAATTCCCTACTCTTAGTGTGGTACTGTAGGATAAGCACTTGATTGCTAAACATGTCAGCAGTTCAAACCTACCAAGGAGCAGTTGCTCCTTGCAAACCCTACACAGAGTCACTATGCGCTAGAACCACCTTGAGTTGAAGGTACTTCACAACAAACAACACTGACATATACTGTTGAGAATCTCTTCATTGCTAATGCTCCCTATGCTAATTCATATGACTAAAAAACAGTATTATTAAACATTTCTAATGATACTAAAGCACTATACATGTTTTTCCCCACACATTGGTCAGTTTGTCATACTCTAGAGGCTGCATATTGCTGTGTTGCCTTAAAATACCAACAGGATCACCATGGTGGCCAGGTTTCATACTTGGTAAAGGAGGTGCTGTTAAGTGCTGTCGAGTCAGTTCTGACTCACAGTGACCCTGTAAAGAATTTCTGAGGAGCAGCTGGTGGGTTGAACCAGTCTGAACTGGTCAGCAGTCTAGTGAAAGGTCAGTGAAAAAGAGGAAGACCCCCAACGAGATGAATGGACACAGTGGCTCCAACAATGGGCTCAAAGGGAACAATTATAGGATGGCGCAGGGCAGGACAGCATTTGTTCTGTCGTGAAGAAGACAGTTGTTATGAGTTGGAGCCAACTCGGTGCCACCTAACAGAAACAACCTGTGTCAAGGTGGAAGAGTAAGAAGTAAAATGATTTGGGAGACACCTAATTTACCAACATTTAACTAATGATAAAAAATTAAATAGTACATTAGAAATGGAAGAAATCAAAATGTAAAAACTCCCAAATACAATCCTAGGTCCAAGAAGGCTACATGATGGATTACATCACCTTAGCAAGACTAAGCACTGGACTGCTAAACACAAATCATCCAGTTGCTCGTCCTATGAGTTGGAACTGACTCTATGACACTTAACCACAACAACAAAGCAAGACCTAGTAATTTTCCGTTGTTTACAATGTTTAACAACGAAGATAAATAATGCAAATTGCCTCCTTGAACTCTTTCTTACCAACAAACCCTCAATTTGATTAAGGAAGCAAAGCACACATAGTCTATACCAACCCTAACAGCTATCTCCTACAGTCAGTGTGACAATGTAAACCAGTTCTGATTAATAAAATCAAGTTTATGTAAAGGAGGGTTCTAGGAGAGATTTTCCTTCTCATTAAATACAACTAACACAATGCCTTCCCAGATAGATGTGGGACTGCAGGAGCCATTTTGTGACCCTGAGGCAACAAGCCTGAAGGGAAAGCAAAGAAAAGGACAAAGATGCTATTAGACTTGATATCAAGCTGCTAGGCCTTCACAAAAAAAACCATCTACTTCTCTCTAAGCTTCTCGTTATGTCAGAAAAATGAAAAGCTGTGTAATACAAGCCTCAATGGTACTTTTGTATTATTTGTAGCTAAACACATCCCTTACTATGAAGGGCTTCAAAAACTTCATGGAAAAATAGAATGGAAAGATAATGAAATTTTCCCACAAACTTTGCAAAGTTCCTCTTTGTCGTTAAGTACCGCTGAGTAGGTTCTGATTCATAGTGACCCTATATAGGGTTTCCAAGGAGTGGTTGCTGAGTTTGAACCACTGACCTTGTGGTTAGTGGTTCAGTGCTTATCCTTCAGCACCCCCAGTACAAGAGAAATCAAAATAAACCTATTGTATTTTATTGTTTTAACTTTTTTTGTGTTTTAGGTGAAGGTTTGCAGAGCAAATCAACTTTCCACCCATAATATGAAGTGAATTATAAAGTTTGAATACTGATTCCAAAGTCTGAACAGAAATCTTCATAGTTATCACTTAACATGCTAGTGAACTCAGGTGCTATTTATAGTACTAAACATGTCCTCAAATAGATGACATAAATACATCAAGAACAATGTGAATATATGAAAATACTGTATTCAAAAAATATAAGATACACCACATAATAAAATACAAACTAATTCAGGGCAGCAACTGTGTCCTACTGTGTCAACAATGTGCTGGGCACACACAATGCAACCAATAAATACCTGTTGAAGGAATAAATGAATTAATCAATTTATGAAAAAGGAAAGAAAGAGATACTGGCAGGAAGTCGCAGAAAGCATTTGTTTGACTGAAAAATAAAATTCTACCCCAAATCTTCAAAAACCAAAGCATTTAAATTATCTCATGTTTAGCCAGGAGGCCTGGTGTGGTGCTGTACTATAAGCACTGGACTGTTAATCTCAAGGTTTATGGTTCAAACCCACCAGCCACTCCTCAGACACCCTATACAGGATAGCTAACCGTCAGAATTGACTCAACAGCACTTATCAACAACATGGTTAGTAAAATGGTAAAATTCAACGGAAAACATTAACAGGTTACTATGAGAAAAACGAAAGGTGTCCTAGTGGCAAAATGTCTAAGCGCTCAGCTGGTAACTGAAAGGTTGAAGATTCAGACCTGCCAATCACTTTACAGGGTAAAGATGTGGCAGTCTGCTTCCCTAAAGATTGTTGTTGTTGTTGTTACGTTGTGTTGAGTCAGTTTATCTGACATGAGATAGCAACCATGCCTATAAAGCTCAGACACAAACAACTATCCATACCTCTGTAGTTCCACCCTGAGGGCAAGAGCCAACACCAGCTCCTGTACCACCTGATCAGCAACAGACGGCAGCCACCACCAACCAGCCAAACACACTCTAAACTGAGCTGCCCGAACAACGAGTAAAGGAACAGTGCATGTGCCTGCATTCTTTAATCACACCCACCAGGAGACAACTGGTGAAACCCTAAGAACACATCAAGCAATAGTCATCTATTAAATACAAACAGAAAGACACTTCAATGTCTCAGATACAACACCCATTTTTAGTTCCAAGAAGAAACAAGAGTGAGTGGCTCAAGCAATTTATCAAGATACAGAGTCAGAAAACATCTCTGAGGAAGAAAAGGTAATAGGACTACCTGAGAAAGAATTAAAAATAATGGTATTAAGGCAACTTCAGTGAACTGGCAGAAAGATAGAAGAAAACAGGAAAACATGGTAAGAACAAACAGACAAGATAAACGCAAAATTTTGAAATACTACCAAAGCTGCAATCAAAGTCTAGATGAATACTACGAAGATTTCAGAAATGGACAATACACTGAAAGAGCGAAGGAGCAGATATAATCAACAGAAGCCTGAATTAGTGAGCTTGAAGATAAAAATCTCTCAATACTAGGAAGCTACCAGAACAATCAAAAAAATGGAAGAAAACCTGAGATCTATGTGGGCCACCATGAAGAGGAGTAACTTAGGGGTGTGATCTGAATTCCTGAACAGGAAGAGATAATAAAAAGCACAGAGAAAATCGTTAAACAGTTGCTGGAAGAAAATTTCCCTATTATGAAACACGAGAAGACAGCATTCAAGAATCTGAACAAACCTCAAACAGGATAGACAGCAGCAGAAAACCACCAAGACAAGTAATTATCAAAGTTCCCAAAACCAAAGGCAAGGAAAGCAGTCTGAGAGCAGCTCTGGGGTAAAACGAAAGATGCGTACAAAGGACAACCAGTAAGACTAAACTCTTAATTTCTTAGCAGAACCCATGCAGGCAAGAAGGCAATGGGATGACAGATATAAAACTCTGAAAGAAAAAAAAAAAAAACTGGCAACCAAGAATCATATATCCAGCAAAGCGGTCCCCCAAACACAACAGCAAAAATATGGCATTTCCAGATACACAAAAATTAGAGGAATTTGGAATAACAAGACCAACTTTACATAAAATACTAAAGGGTGTTCTTTGGACTGAGAACCAACTTGAGATTAACATGAAAATCCCAACCAGAACTCAATCCAGATATAAAACCATTTAAAGTCAAACAAACCTACATGACTGAAAATAAGGAAACAGTGATATAAATGTATAATGAAGTCAACTACAAAGCAAAAAGATGAAATAGTGTAGATACAGAACTTCCAAATGGAAAGGAAGTCAACAGATTTTGAGATAAAACAGAAAATGTCTTAAATGGGAAAAAACTGATAAATTACAGAGTAACCTTAAAGAAAATGAAGACACCTTCACATTAAAATCAGAAAGATTTAGTAAACATGAACGCAACAGAAATGATGAAAATGAAGAGAACACCAACAAAATTAACTCAGTGCTGAAAACTATGTGAAACAAAGAAACAGACAAAAACACCTCAGCAAAATGACAGTAAACCACTCATACCTATTGATAATTATACTGAATGTAAATGGATTAAATGCACTAGACAAGAGACAGAGTGGCAGACTGCTTAAGAAACAGGATCCTTTAATATGCTGTCTTCAAGAGATATATCTTATACATAAAGACAAAAACAGACTAAAAATCAAAGATGGAAAAATATATACCAAAATAATTCAAGGCAATCAAAAATGAGCAGGAGTGCCAACTTTAATATCTGATAAAATAGACTTTATTGTAAAAATCAGCATAAGGGACAAAAAAGGACATTATATCATGATTAAAGAGTCAATTAAACAATAAAACATAGCCATAATAAATAGCTATGCTCTTAATGAAAGATACTCAAAATATGTATCAAACTCTAATAGAACTGAAGAAATAAAAAGACAACTCTACAACAACAGTTGTTGTTATTAAGTGCCATCGAGTCGGTACCGACTCATAGCAACCCTATTGTACAATAGAACAATCGTGGGAGATGTAAATACACCAGTTACTGTGAAGGACAGAACTAGAAAGAAACTCAAAAAAGACACACAGAACTAAACAACACAGTCAACCAACCTGACCGTATAGACATACACAGAGCATTCAACCTAATAACAGCACAATAAATTTCTTTTCAAGTGCATAAGGAACATTCACCAGACTAGATCATGTTAGGGCACAAAGCAAATCTCAATAAATTAAAAAACATCAAAATAGTACAATGTATCTTCTCAGATCACACACTATAATATTAGAAATCAATAATAGAGAGATGAAGGGAAAAAAAGAAAATAATAGAAACTAACACTGCTTAAAAGCTACTGGGCAATAGAACAAATAAAATATGAAAAATTTTAAATCCCTTACCTTGAATGAGAACAAAAACACAACATATCAAAACTTTTGGGACACAGCAAAGGCAGTGTTCAGAAGGACATTTGTAACAATAAACATACATATCCAAAAAGAAGAACCAAAATCAACACCTTAACCCGACATCTCCAACCATTAGAAAAAGAGCAGGGAAGTAAGCCTACAAGCATCAGAAGAAATAATAT
Organism: Chrysochloris asiatica; assembly: GCF_000296735.1. NCBI lineage: Eukaryota > Metazoa > Chordata > Mammalia > Afrosoricida > Chrysochloridae > Chrysochloris > Chrysochloris asiatica. Next base: position 1,688,132 of record NW_006408859.1, on the reverse strand, counting down.
AAAGTTAGATCATAAATAAATGAGATAGAAAACAGCAAACCAATAGAATCAACAAAATCAACAAGCCACTGGCAAATCTAACAACAGAAAAAAACAATGGAGAAGATTCCAATAACATGAATAAAAAATTATATAGCTGATGTCACAAATAAATATATATATAAAGCAGAATACTAGGGAGAATAAATTTGGAAATCTCGAAGAAATAGACAAATTTCTAGAAACATATGAAGTGGGAGGAGGTGCACAAGACGTCCAAACTTGCAGATAGTACCCATTTAACCTAGCTTGTATTGCTTGATGATCAAAACTTGACTACAGGAAGATAAATCTACACAGGAAGCAGTGTAAATTGCTAAAATTTGATTAATTTGATCTTATAGATATACTAGCACAAAATACTAACTGAGAGGGAAGCAGTATTCACATCAAGGATCAAGCCTATCCCCTAGGTACACAGTGTTGACAGGGACGGGCAACTCAGACATTGCTACCTAAGATGGGAAGGGGGTGGCTATAAAAGCATGAAGTGACTGGCTTACAAGTTTTCACAAGGGAGTTTAGTTTCAGAGAGAGCAGGGGAAGGCAGAATCTCCACTGAATAGTTTCCCTCTTGTATTGATGGGTCAGGTGAAAGGAGATGGGGATGGGATTCTTTTGATTTAAAAGTAACTGTTATCATGACTAATTGACATTGTCACAATTGTAACACAAGGTAGAAGATGTATAACAAAAAGGGGGGAATAGTTAATCTTACATTCCATGAACAGAGGACCCTAGGACCAGCAAGAGAGAAGAGCATGAGAGGAACGTGGGATCCAAACCAGAGAAGCAGTGACACCAGAGACGGAGGCAGAGGCAATGGCATGGAGAGATAAGAGCATCTGAGAACTCTAGATTCATGGAAAGAGAAAGGCTGTGTGCTAGTGGACAGGGGGATAGTTTGCAAAATGCGTCCTTTGGTTCTTTAAACAATTATATGTTCCTGTGTGTTTTTTGGTACATCAAAAAGGGGAATTGTAATCATTACAATGAAACAAGATGTGATTGGTTGAGTGCAAAACTGATGTTCTGCCATGTAGACTATCACTCAATTCACAATAAAAACTTAAAAAAAAAAAAAAAGGTAAATATTAAGAAAAAAAAATGCCACCCAATTGATAAAACACTTAGGAATAAATCTAACCAGAAAAGCAAAACACCTATACAGAGAAAATGGCAAAACACTTCTACAAGAAACCAAAGGAGACCTACAAAAAGGTCCATGCTCGGGGATAGGAAGACTTAACATTGGGAAAATGTCAACACTATCTATGGCAATCTACAGATATAACGCAATCCCAATCCAGATCCCAATACCAAATGGAAATGGAAACACTAATCATTAACTTTACATGGAAAGAAAAGAGACCTAGGATAAGCAAAGTATTACTAAAAAATAAGAATAAAGTAGGAGGTTTCTCATTTGGATCACAAAACCTCCTGGTACAGGTACAATGAAAAGACACATAGACAATGGAATAGAATTGAGAATCCAGAAGTAAATACATCCACCTACAGTCAGTTGATCTTTAACAAAGAGTCAAAACATATTAGATGGGGAAGAGATAGTCTCTTTAACAAATGGTGCTGGCAAAAGTGGAAATTCATTTGCAGAAGAATAAAACAAGACATGCCTCACACCATTAAAAAAAAAAAAAAAAAAAAAGAACTCACTGCAGTTTAAAGACCTAAATGTAAAACCTAAAACGAACTACAAGATCATCAATGAAAAAAACAGGGACAAACTTAGGGGCTCTGGTACATGACATAAACACATTATCACACATAACTGAAAACATATAAATACTGGAAAACAAACTAAGTGTCTGGGACCTCCTAAAAATTAAGACACTTGTGTACATCAAATAATTTCACCAAAAAAATTGCAAGAGAACCCACAGACAGAAAAAAAAATCTTTGGTGATGACCTATCAGACAATAAAATTTATAGAATGCTTCAAATCCCTCAACAAGATAACAATAATCCAATTTTTAAAATTGGGCAAAGGACATGAACATACTCTTCACTAAAGAAGACTTCAGGAGACCAACAAATATATGAAGAAATGCTTACCATCATTAGCCATCAAAGA
>NW_006408859.1:1678577-1685883 GCF_000296735.1 Chrysochloris asiatica | reverse complement strand
GGGAGGGAGGGAGGGAAGGGAAGGGAAGGAAGAAATTTTGGCCAGGAGACTTAGACCTTCTTTCACTGCTGATGGGACTGTAAAATGGTGCAACTACTGTGAAAACAGGCATGGCACTTTCTCAGAAAGCCGGAAACAGAAATATCGAATGACCCAGCAATCGATCTGCTAGGTACATTCCCTTAAGAAGTAAAAGCTCTGACATAGATAAATGCACACCCATATTCACTCTAAGGAGCTCTAGTAGCGTAGTGGTTACCAATCGGGCTGCGAACCTTAAGATTAGTGTTTGAAACTACCAGCTGTTCCACTCACTGGAGAAAGATGAGGCTTTCTGCTCCCGTAAAGATTCACAGCCCCGGAAACCCTGTGCAGGACTGTTCTGAGTAGGAACCTACTCCATGGCACATAACCACCACCACCACCATATTCACTGTAGCACTATGTACAAAAGCAAAAAGACAGAGCCATCCTAAATGCCCATCAACAGAAGAATGGTTAAACAAACTTTGGTACATACATACAATGGAAGACTAGCATTGTTGAAGAATGACGATGAATCTGCAAAACACCTCATAACATGGATAAACCTGGAGGATATTATGCTAAGTAAAATCAATCAATCAAAAACTGATTAAATATTGTATAAGACCACTGTTACAAAAAGTGAAGAAAAGGTTTTCATTCTAAAAGAAACATCCAATGATAATTACAAGGGATGCGAGAAAAGGAGAAATTATGGGTAGGCTTGTTAACTTGGGCGATGGGAAAGGCAATATACGAGAGCGAGGCTGGCACAGGAAAGATGAAGGTAGCAAAAGACACAGGGAGGAGTACAAGAGTTAAAGTGAACAGAGATAAATCCTGCTAAGTGATGGTACATAGAAGGGATTGCAATCACTGTAACGAAACAGTGTATGATTTGTTGACTATGGAACTGATGATCTGTTCTATAAATATTCACTCAATTCACAAAAAAAGTTTTTAAAACTAAAATAAATTAAGAATATTTGAATGATGAAAAATATGATTTGATTCTATAAGTAGGTTTAAATTTCACAAATTTATATTTTACCTCAAAGATCCATGTTTGGCAAACTCACTTTAAAGTACTCCAATCAAAGTGTGGAAACAAAGAAAATAACAACAGGCAGAGTGGTATGGTACTGCGAGTAGCCAAAGTTTAGAGTTATTAGACTCTGCTACCCAGGTCCCACCTAGCTCAGCACCACCCAGGCCTGCCCCACCTCTGACCTTTCTGTAAGTCTTCTCCAATTAAAACATATTCGTCATGCGTCTTATTCTGCAAGGAGCTGCTGTCAAAAACTGTTACTTAGAAAGCATCTAATCCTGACAGTGTATTAATAGCTGGCAAGGCTTAACATATTACCCCTTCCAGGAGCACCTGCACTTTAATAGCGGAACATCTTAAGCAAAAAGAATGACTTCATCAAATACTGACTTTTCAAACAAGTAACAAGCTGAGAGGTAGGACAGAGGAGGGAGGAACAGGGAGATAAGGGATTCAAATCCCTCTCATGAACCCTAGTTTTCTCTTTTCTTTCCCCAAAATGTAGGCCCCCATTGTACCTAGGTTCTATCCTGTTATAACAATCCACTATCAACGTGGATCTCTTCTACAGGCATGGTGGTTAGGTTCTGGAAAACAGGGTGAAACAAATAGCCACTGAACCCCTGGAGCTAGTCTGGTCAACCCCAAACAGACTCTCAGCTCCCTGTGTTTCCTGTGTCTGTAAATGGCACTACATTTACTATGTGTCCAGAGCAATTCTTCAGTTTCCTCCTTTCTACGCCATTCCCTGAAACTTACCTATTCAGGAATACCACAACTTTGGTGCTTCCAACACCAGCAGTCCACGTTCACATGGCACAGACTCTCCATAAACTAACCCACTGTCGGCGAGTCAATGCTTACCCCTTAGTGACCCTGTAAGGTTGAGGAGAACTGCTGTTCCATATGGTTTTCAAGTCTGTAATCTTCATAGAAACAGATCACCATACCTTTCTCCCCAAGAGTGGAGCAGCTGGTGGGTTTAAACAGTCACCTTTCCATTAGCTGTCGAGTGCTTTAACAACTGTGCCAGACTTCTCTGCTCTCTACTTTGCTTTTGTTAGGTGCCATCAAGTCGGTACCGACTCATAGTGACCTTATGCACAGCAGAATGAAACACTGTCTGATCCTGGGCCAACCTCACCATTGTTGCCATGCTTGAGTCCATCAATGCTGCTACTTGGCCAATCCATCTCGTTAGAGGTCTTCCTCTTTTTCTCTGACACTCCGCCTTATCAAACACGATATCCTTCTCCAGTGAATGATCCCTCCTGACAATATGTCCGAAGAATGAAAGATGAAGTTTGGCTATCCTGGCCTCAAAAGAGCACTCTGGCTACACTTCTTCCAAAATGGATCCATTGGTTCTTTTGGCAGCCCATGGCACTTTCAATATTCTCCAATACCACAACTCAAAAGCTTAAATTCTTCTCTGGTCTTTCTTATTTACTGTCCAGCTTTCACATGCATAAAATGTTACTGAAAATACCATGGCTTGGGTCAGGCGCACCTTAAGTCTTCAACACTTTAAAAAGGTCTTGCACAGCAGACTTATCCAATGCAATATGTCGTTTGATTTCTTCACTGCTATTTCCGTGAGTGTTGATAGTTGATGCAAGAAGAAGTCAGCTCTCTACTACTGCCTGTGAAATGTAATAAAAATTCCTCAGCCTAACTCTCACAATTCTGACTTCAACTTACCTTTCCAGTTTTACCTCCCACTACTCCTGGTGTGGCACTGTGGGTTAATGCGTCAGGCTGCAAAGCCATTTGAATTGCAAGGTTGGTGGTTCAAGCTAACCAACTGCTCCTTGGAAACCCTATACAGGGTTGCTATGGGTCGGAATCGACTCTATGGCACTTAACAACAACTCCTGGTAACTTAATGGTTATGAGTCAGGCTGCTAACCTCAAGGTCAGAAGTTAGAAACTATCAGCGCTTCCACAGCAAAAAGATGAGGCTTTCTGCTCCTGTAAAGATTCACAGCCTCGGAAACCCTATGCAGGGTCGCTGTGAGTCGGAACCACCACTAGCACCAGCACCACTCCTGTGTGGAGTCCTGGTGTGCCACTGCAGAATAAGGCGCTGGACTGCAAAGTCAGTTTGAACTGCAAAGTTGGTGGTTCAAGCCCACAAGCTGCTCCTCAGAAACACTGTACAGGGTTGCTATGGGTTGGGACAGACTTGGCACTTAACACAAACAATTCCTGTTGTGGCGCTGGTCCACAAGGCCAGTGGTTCAAACTCACCAGCTGCTCCTGGGAAACCCATACAGAGTCGCTATGAGGCCAGAACCAACTTGACAGCACTTAACAACAAAAATAAGTCTAATAGGATTCCTGGTGTGACACTGTAGGATAAACACTGGACTGCTAGCCACAAGAATGGCGGTTTACACTTACCAGCCAGTCGCTCCTTAGAACCTTATACAGGGACAGTATGAGATGAAACTGACTCGTGGCAAATAACAACAACAAACTCTCCTAATAAGGAGCCCTGGTGATACAGAGGTTAAGAGCTCAGCTACCAATCAAAAATTCAGTGACTCTATAGTGTTGTTACGAGTTAGAACTGTCTCAGTGGTCATGGGGTTAGTTTTGGATTATTCTCTTCTAATGCATTCCTGTCAAGCCGAATCAAATGCTATTTGCTAAACACAATCTGAGATATTTCACACCCTAACCTGTCTACTAGCGAGAACAAGATAAGGGTTTCTGCTCCCTCAAAGTTTCAAAATCCTCAGAAACCCTGTACAAGGTTGCTATGAGGTGGAACCGACTTGACAGCACTTAACAACAACAATCTGTCTACTCAGATGCCACCCTGATGCTCCCAAATACTTGTCCTCTCAACTCCCACTGTGTCTTCAGCACTGCTACAGCTCTGTTCACGTCTATCTTGTCTTTGGGAACTCTGCTCTCTCCTAAAGCTGTAAAATTGGCCTTCTCCACCTGCTCATTATCTCCAGCCACCCCTCCTTTTGCCCTCAGTACTCCAGCCTTGCAGAGCTTTCTTCAAGTCTTTCAATGCACAGTTCTTTCTGGCCCTAGGACCTTCATACATGCTGGGCTCTCTGCTTGGGACACACACTGAACACACAGACTTTACCTGTTCGTGCTCATTCTAAATTTCATCAGTGGCTTAGAGGAACCACCCTTGACCATAGTCTGTATTCTCCTTTACAGACTACTAGACTCCTGCTGTGGCGTTGTGGGTTGATGCGCTGGACTGCAATGATGGCTTGAACCTCAAGGTTTGTGGTTCAAGATCACCAGTCGCTCCTTGGAAACCCTATACAGGGTCGCTATGGGTCAGAACCAACTCTACAGTACTTAACTATAACAACAGAGTCCTGCTGTGGTGCTGCAGGTTAATGCATTGGACTGCAAGGTTGGTGGGTCAAGTTTACCAGCTGCTTCTCGGAAAGCCTATACAGGGTTGCTATGAGTCAGAATTGACTCGATGGCACTTTAACAATAATAACAGAGCTTTATCATGTTTAGTGATTTGTCCCAGTAAGGTGCTGTAGAATAAACACTGGGACAGCTGCTCCCCAAAGTTGGCAATTCAAAGCCACTAAGCTGTTCCTCAGAAACCCTATACAGGACAGCTATGAGTCAGAACCATTTTGATGACACTTAAAAAAACAATGCGTATCATACTTGCAAAGATAAATGCATCCATTTGATTTTTTCACCATACCAATAGGGCAATAACTGTCTATAACATTCACTCTTTTATTCCAGTATCTTGAATATTCACTATTTATCATAGCCTTAAAACCCCTACAGGGCAGACATATCTACTCTACACACGAGGTCACCATGAGCTGGAATCGATTCTATAGCTGCTAACAACCACCCAGCAGTATGTATCACACATAAAAGACATCACCTTAATGAACTGACTAATACTTTGTTCTCTGTAGCTTACCCAACTGCCTGAAAAGACTGAGGAAGGTATCCTGAAGCCAATGCCTAATCCAGTCTCACCACTCCCCCATTAAAAAAGAGAAGATAATAGGGAAGAAGGGAATTGGAAGGATAAAGAGTTCAGGGAAGCAATACAAAGAGCACAAAAAATTTTCTGAAAGATTAGAAAAGACCACTGTATCAATGAAATAAGAATAGGATGACACAAGAGTATCAGAGAATTCTCGTGGAAAAAAAAAATTGAGATAACCAAAATAAATGGAACATGTTGTTGTTGTTGTTAGGTGCCATTGAGTTGGTACTGACCCATAGCGACCTTATACACAGCAGAATGAAACACTGCCCAATCCTGGGCCAACCTCACTACTGTTGCCACGCTTGAGTCCATCGATGCTGCTACTTGGCCAATCCATCTCATTGGGGGTCTTCCTCTTTTTCTCTGACCCTCCACCTTACAAAACATGATATCCTTCTCCAGTGACTGGTCCTCCTGACAATATGTCCAAAGTATGCGAGATGAAGTTTCACCATCTTGACCTTCAGGGAGCACTCTGGCTACACTTCTTCCAAAACGGATTTACTGGTTCTTTTGGCAGCCTATGACACTTGCAATATTCTCCTCCAACACCATAAATCAAATGCATCCATTCTTCTATGGTCTTCCTTATTCACTGTCCAGCTTTCACCTGCATATGAGATTATTGAAAATACCATGGCTTCAGTCAGGCGCATCTTACTCCTCAACACTTTAGTGCTCTTCAACACTTTAAAAAGGTCCTGTGCAGCAGATTTGCCTAATGAAATATGTCATTTGCCTAATGCAATACTGTTGCTTCCATGAGTGTTGATAGTTGATCCAAGAAGAATGAAGTCCTTGACAACTTCAATCTTTTCTCTGTTGATAAGAATGCTGTTTATTGGTCCAGTGGATTTTGTTTTCTTTACACTGAGATATAATCTATACCGAAGGCTGTATTCTTTGATCTTTATCAGTAAATGTTTTAAATCCTCTTCACTTTCAGCAAGCAAGGTTGTATCATCTGCATATCGCAGGTTGCTAATGAGTCTTTCTCCAATCCTAATGCCATGTTTTTCTTCATAGAACCCAGCTTCTCGGATTATTTGCTCAGCATACAGGTTGAGTAAGTACGGTGAAAGAATACAACCTTGTTGCACACCTTTTTAAATTTTAAACCATTCAGTGTTCCCATGTTCTGTTCAAACAACTGCTTCTTGGTCTAGGTACAGATTCCTCATGAGCACAAATAAGTGTTACAGAATACTCATACTTCGCAATGTTGTCCATAGCTTGTCATGATCCACACAATCGAAAGCCTTTGTGGAGTCAATACAGCACAGGTAAACATCTTTCTGATATTCTCTGCTTTCAGCCAAGATCCATCCGACATCAGCAATGATATCCCTTGTTCCACGGTCTCTTCTGAATCCAACTTGAACCTCTGAAAGCTATCAATGTATGATTGTAGTTGTTTCTATATTACCTTTAGCAAAACTTTACTTGTATGGGATATCAAAGAGATTGTTTGATGATTTCCGCATTCCATTGGGTCACCTCTCTTTGGGATAGGCACAAATATGGATCTCTTCCAATCAGTTGGCCAGAAAGTTGTCTTCCAAATTTCTTGTCAGAGATGACTGAGTGCCTACTGTGTCGCCTCATTTTCTTGAAAGATTTCAATTTTTATTCCATCAATTCTTGGTGCCTTGTTCTTTGCCAATTCCTTCAATGCACCTTGGACTTCCTCCTTCAGTATCATTGGTTCTTGATCATATGCTACCTCTTGAAATGGTTGAACATTAACCACATCCTTTTGGTACAGTGACTGTGCATTCCTTCCATCTTCTCTTGATGCTTTCTACATCATTCAATAATTTGCCCAGAGAATCTGTCAATAATGAAAGTTGAGGCTTGAATTTTTTCTTCAGTTCCCCCACCTTGAGAAATGCTGAGCATGTTCTTCCTTTGAGGTTTTCTGACTCCAGATCTTTGCACATTTTGTTGTAATATTTGGATTTATCTTCTCGAGCTGATCTTTGAAATTTTCTGTTCAACTCTTAGATCTCCTCATTTCTTCCATTTGCTTTAGCAACTCTACACTGCAGAGCAAGTTTCAGTGACTCTTCTGACATCCATTTTGACCTTTGCCTTCTTTCTTGTCTTCTCAATGATTTTTTGGTTTCTTCATTTTTGATGTCATCCTACAACTCTTCTGGTCTTTGGTCTTTAGTGTTGAATGTATCAAATCTGTTCCTCAGATAATCTCTAAATTCAGGTGGGAT
>NW_006408859.1:1664830-1670852 GCF_000296735.1 Chrysochloris asiatica | reverse complement strand
TTGTTGTTGTTAAGTGCCATCGAGTCGGGTCCGACCCATAGCGACCCTGTACAGGGTTTCCGAGGGTGTAAATCTTTACGGGAGTAGAAAGCCTAAGCTATAGAAGACATTTATTAATTATTGTTAAAAAAATAAAAATAAAATTCTCGGTAACCCAATGTTCAAGCTGACAGAAAGCTACAATTCATAGTCTTCCAAGGGTGAATTTATACAATTAATAATACAACTTTCTATATTTCCAAACTCAGTGGAGTAAAAAGGCACATACTCAGTGGTCAAGATATAATTAGTGTTTCATCAAGAACATTCTTAAGTGAAACTGATTTTCTTCTTAATTAAGAGTACAAAATGAAGAATCAATAACTATTAGTATACCTCAGTGCCACTGCTTTTGATTATTGTTAAGGTTTCAGCAGTTTTTCTCACTGCTTTTTGCACAATTAGTGACAGTGTCAACATAGTTGCAAAGGCAAAAGCCATCTAAGTACTATTATGAAATTAGTTTTCACCTTGTGCACCCCTTCAAAGAATCTTGGAACTCCTAGGAGGTCCATGGACGATACACTGAAAACAAGTCTTCTATAAAATGTGAAAAACTGATGCTTTCCATTAACAACCTGATGAGTTTTGACATTATAGGTATAAGATGCCAAAAGTACAAAAGCTTTATTCAACACTGCACTCCACGTTTGAAAAAAAAAAACCACACAACAGAAAAAGTCACACTACTGCCAAGAAATCGGTACAACTAGCTGCAAAGTTTATGGGAAATAATTATGTTTAGAAAGCAAGTAAGAATGATCTATTGGGAAAATTCCTTTTTCAAACAAAAAAATCATCTTGCTACACAATTAAAAATACCGAGTATACAACATGAAAAAGCAATAACCATTACCAGATTTATTCTTTTGACAAATATTGAGCAGACACTGCTCTGGGAGTTAGAGATCTATTAGTGGACTAGACAGATAAGGTCCCTGGATCTATTAGGAGGATGCAGACTGCAAGCCAAAAATAAAGGAGTGCGTTACTTTTAGATAGCTCTGAATTCTCTAAGGAAATATGGTGATAATAATGTGAGCAAGCCGATTGAGACTGGGTACCCGAAAAGTCATCAATCAGTGTCTGACATCTGAACTGAGACTTGAATGACAAGAAGGAGTAGGTGATTCATAAAAAGAGCTTAAAGCAAAATATTCCTGGCAAAGAAAACATCAAGTGTGAAGGTTCTACGACAGGAAAATACTTGGCCAGTTCCAGGACTAGACAGGCCTGCATGGATAAATATAGAATAGGATGGGGAAAGACAAGGCCAGAGCAATTACCAGATCACAAAGGGCCGTACAGAACAGATTATGAATTTAGGTTTTAATCTCAGTGCATGTTTTATATAGCAATTTAACTAGAATACCAAGATCATAGTAATCCACTAAAACACCAAACCTATAGTCATGGAGGTGATTCTGACTCCCAGCAACCCTTTACAGGGTTTCCCAGGCTGTCAATCTTTACAAGAGCAGACTCATCTTTCTCCTGAGGTATGAACTGCTGACCTTGTGTTTAGGAGACCAGTGCTTATCCTACAGAAGCACCCCAGGGTTCTTCTACAGTAATCCAGGTAAGAGTTAACACCAGTTTGAAGTATACTGGTAGCAACTTATGGAAACTTTCAAAGGTGAAGCTCCACTTTCTATGACACCTAATAACAAAACAACTTTGGAGGGAGAGTAACAGGACTGCGAGAGAAAGGGAAAAAGGGAGGACTGATGGGTTGTTAGCCTGAGGACAGTTGGTACATGGTAGAGTTCCATTTACAGAGATTAAGAAAGAAGAGCAGCAAGTTTTCATGGTGAGGGGAAAGAAATGAAGAATTTTGTACAGACTCTATCCATTAGATATCCGAGTGGACACAGCAGACTACACACAGTGGTAAAGTCAGGCCTGAAGATGAAAATCTGGAAATCTTGCATCTAAAGGCAAGGATTACAGACAATCTAGGATGAAGGCTTGAAGACAGAAAAAAGTTGAGCCTGAGAACACTTTAACATGTGCAGATCCAACTGCAGATTGAGCTTTTCACTGTCATTAAGGCACTGACATGAACAGTGTAAATCTTGACAATGTAATACACTAAGGGACTTCCAAATGTTTGTGGGAAAATCCCATTATCTTTTCATTGCACTTTTCCAAGAACTTTTTTAAGCCCCCTCCTATACAAATTTGGAAGAAAACAACATAGCATATTATTATTGATGTGTACTTAAATGATAATAGGATCTTATCTTAAGTGCAATACAGAAGAGAGTTTTGTTATGTTTACTGCTGAGATGCATGCTACAGGAGAAGAGTCGTTTGGGGACTGATGATTATTTGCAGCTATAATTGCTGAAGAAGTATTAATACAATACACAGAAGAAGTACAAAAGGTGAAGAGAATGATCAAATTAATTAATTCCCAGAAAATCGTACAACTTACTATTGTCCATTCAATTCCAACTCATAGCAATCCTATAGGACAGAGGAGAACTGCCCCATTGGGTTTTCTAGGCTGTAAATCTTCACAGGAACAGACAGCTTCATTTCTTCCCCACAGAGCAGCTGGTGGGTTCAAACTACTGACCTTTCAGTTAGCAACCAAATGCTTAACCCACAAGAGCTCCTTCCGAGAAATGTTAAAACAAGATGGTATTTCTCAAAATTTAAAAAGTCTGAAAATATCAAATATAGATGGAAAAGTAGGGAATAATACAATTTTCAAACATTGCTAAGAGTATTCATAACTAAGCTACCCTGGAGAACAATTTTGCAATTCTAGCAAAATCTAAAGTAGAATTCCACTCATGGGTTCATAAGTATTCTAAAGAAACCCTTTTACTAGTTTGTCGTAATGTGATGGCTTACTTGTTAACACGCTGTGATGCTGGAAGCTATGCCACCAGTAATTCGAATACCGTGAGGTAACCCATGGTGGACCAGGTTTCAGTGGAGCTTCCAGACAAAGACAGACTAAGAAGAAGCAAAAAGAGGTGGTCTGCTTCTGAGAAATTAGCCACAGAAAAAACTTATGCACAGCAAGCTGCAGGGCATTTTCTGATATGGTGTCAGAAGATGAGCCCATTAGCCCCACACAAAATATGACTGGGGAAAAGCTGCCTTCTTAAAGTCACCCTTAATGAATTAATAGCTGGTAAGCTTGAACTGCTCTGGTAGCTTAGTGGTTACGAATTAGGCTGCTAACCTCAGGGCCAGCAGTTCGAAACTACCAGCTGTTCCACAGGAGAAAGATGAGGCTTTCTGCTCCCGTAAAGACTTACAGCCTCGGAAACCCTGTACAGGGTCGGTATGAGTCGGAACAAGACTCCACGGCACATAACAAGAACAACAACAAGTTTGAACTGCTGACCTTGCAGTTCAAGCTGACTTTGCAGTCCAGTGCATTAACCTACCATACCACCTGAAAAGAGAGACAATCTCAAGAACAGATGTGGGAGTTAAAGTAAGACTGGGAACTAGGTGGACACACTACCCAAACTCTACAACAAAGACACCAGAGACCTGGAACTCTTGACCTTCAGAGGAAAATATAGAGAAGTGAATTCAATAGTAACTAGCAGATGAAACTGAACAAACAGCATCAAGAAAGGAAACAGTGCTCACTCAAGAAAGCAGCCTAACAGCACAAGTGATGACTGGTGAACAGAAAAGTATGATGCTCCCTGGTTTCTCACACTCTCCTGGTGGCCAACTTCCACCCTTACTTACCCAGCAGCTGGTGACACCGCACAACTACAGCGCCTGCTCCACATGAGGTTGGAGCCGTGCCCAGGTGGATCACATACTGGGTGCACCACATTTGTATCTGGAGGCTCGTGAACTCCACCTTACCAGACCAGCAGAACGCACAGTGCTGGATGGGAGGCCTGTCCTTGCCTATTCCTGTGCAGATAAGAACTCCTTCCACCACCAGCCATCTTGTACCCAACTGTCCACCATTGCTTTCTGGGCCTTAAAGAGTCCCTTCCAACAACAAGAACCCTGACCTCAGCCACCTTGACAGGTGCCAGAACTACTTCAGGTGCTCTGACCACAGACTCTGTCTAGGTCAGCAAGAACTTCAACTAAGACTGGGCATCCCACCCCCTAATGCCCTCACCGCCAACCCCCACCCCCAACCTCTTGAATGGAAGAGTGCTGATCATACTGTGTGCCCTGCACCCCCCAAGTTTCTCCTTTCTGGGCCCTGTCCCCAGCATCTCCCAGTTTGCTCTTTCCTTTGTTTTTATTTCCTTTCCCCCAATTTTTCTGCTTTCCTTTTCTGCTAAGGAGCTCTGATAGCGTAGTGGTTAGGAACTGGGCTTCAAACCTCAAGGTCAGCAGTTTGAAACTACCAGCTGTTCCGCGAGAGAAAGACAAGGTTTTCTGCTCCCGTAAAGATGTACAGCCTTGGAAACCCTGTACAGGGTGGCTATGAGTCAGAACTGACTCCGTGGCACATAACAACAACACAACAACAACTCTTCACTTCTTCCCTTCTTATACTTTTTGCCTGTTAGTTTTTTCTTTAGTACTCTCTTTTCTTATCCTCACCTTAGTTTTGTTTCTTTTTTCTCTTCCCAGTTTTGATTTTTCTTTTCTTTCTTTCTTTTTTTAGTTATTTTTTCTTGCTGTTCTTTGCTTGTTCCAGTCCCTTACTTTTTATTCCTTTAATATTTTCATTTTTGTTTTTCAGTTTTTTCTTTTTATCTTTTTTCTTTGTCACACCTGGCAGGAGACAACAACCATAAAGCCAGCCACACCCAAATTCCTAAAGCCAACCCACCGGGTGAGGGCCACTAGCTGTTCCAAGTCACCTGCTCAACAACAGACAACAGCCAAAACTGCCCTCAAATGTACTGCCTGAAAAGCGAAACAAGAACTGTGCATACACTCCACCAGGAGACAGGGGGGGGGGGTGGTGCCTAAGAACACAGTAACATACAATAATCAACTAAATACAAACACATCAACATCAATACTAGATCAGATACACTGTACACTGATGACTAAAGACCAAATGAACTGTGGGATAACATGAAGAACATCATGCCTGAAGGAAACAAAAGGTCTTTAGAAAAATAGGAAAGGGAGAAAAGGCCATAAAGAATCTCAGACAACTCTGGAACTTGCTCTTGGCTGTAGAATAGACACAGAGAAAAAAAGAAATGATTAAGTAGAAGAGTTGAGCATCATATTTCAAAAGACAGCTCAAAATAGCTACCCTGGCCCAAAAGGAGAGGCAGGGCATTGTATGACAACAAGCAGAACCTTTGGAGTCAGAAAGCTCTGTATTTCCATCTCAAGGCTCTTGGTTGCTGTGTGATCTTGGGCAAATCACTAGCCCTCTCTGTGCCTCACTTTTGACACAGAGAAAACTGTTTTAAAAAACAAACTGTTGAAATAACAAAGACAGTTCCGGAAAAAGATGGCGGATCGGGTGAAGTGTAGTGACGAGCTCTGCCGAGAACAACACAGAATACAGGACTAAGAAAGCTCAGGGAATGGTCCCAGTACGCTAAACCAAACATAAAGGAATATCTATAGAAGGCTGAGAGACTTACAGCTGGGGAGTTTGTGGCAGAAGCAAGAAATCCACTGCTTCCTGGTTTGGGATGCTCAGCTGCTCCAGGAGCCGCCATTTTGTGTGGAGCCAAGCAGGGAAAGGATCAGAGCAGCCAAGGATGCCTGACAAGCCACAGAGATAGAGGTATGGACATTCTTTTTTTCTTTTTTCTTTTTGGTATCTTTTCATTGGTCCCTTGCTGTCTGCGTACCTCCATTCTGGTAACTATAGGGGTGCCTGAGCTAGTAGATACTTCAGCCCCACCCTCGGAGGGTTCTACTACGCATGTGCATAGATTGCCTCAAAATTTAAAGAGACAGCCCTTGTGCACCGAGCTTCCAAGGCCGCCGGACGCCGGACTGTCACCATGAAGTTCAACCCTTTCGTGACCTCGGATCGCAGCAAGAACCGTAAACGCCACTT
>NW_006408859.1:1661880-1664730 GCF_000296735.1 Chrysochloris asiatica | reverse complement strand
GGAAACTGTCACGTTAAATTTTGAGGAGATCTGTATGCATGGGTAGTAGAAACCTCCAGGGGGTGGGGGTGGGGGTGGGAGTGGGGCGGTGGCATGTTCATTCACTCAGGCTTCCCCAGAATGGAGGTGCGCAGGCAACGAGAGACCAGTGAACAAATACCAAAAAAAAGAATGTCCACACCTGTATCTCCATGGTTCTGTCAGGGCGTTTGTGGCTGTTCTGATCCTTCCCCTGCTTGGTCTCTCCCAAGATGGCAGCTGAGCAGCTGAGCGTCTTGAATTAGAAAGCACTGGATTTCTTGATTCTGCTAAAAATTCCCCTAGCTGTAAGCCTTCCAATCTTCTAAATATTCCTTTATATGTGGTTCAGAGTTCGATCACCATCCCCTGGGTCTGCTTGGTCCAATATTCTATGCTGTTGCTGACGGAGCTCCTTACTGCATGTCTACCCTATCTGCCATCGAAAAAATCTTTGAAACTTAAAAAGCAAGGTATGTCACCTGCATGTTTTTAAGTTTTTAATGAGCTTTCCCATCAATCCCGATGCTGAGTTCTTCATATGTGTATTTTCTCGGATTCTTTGCTCACTGTACAGACTGAGTAAGTGTGGTGAAAGAATACAACCCTGGTATACACCTTTCCTGATTTTAAACCAAGCAGTACTCCTTGTATTCTGTTCTAACAACTGCCTCTGGGTCTATGTACAGGTTCCACAGGAACACAACTAAGTGTTCTGGAATTCCCAGTCTTCATAATGTTATCCATGATTTGTTGTGATCCACACAGTTGAGTGCTTTTGCATAGTCTATAAAACTAGTAAACAGCTTTCTGGTACTCACTGCTTTTAACCAAGATCGATGTGACGTCAACAATGATATCCCTAGTTCCATGTCCTCTTTTGAACTGTAAGGTCAGTAGTTTGAACCATGTACTATGCAGGAGAGAGATGAGACTTTCTGTTCTCTTGAAGATTTACATCCTTGAAACCCTATACAGTGTTGCTATGAATCAGAATCAACTAGATGGCACGTAAACACCACCACCACCACGACAGACTATGGCTAGAAGAGAACTTAGGTAGTTCACTACACCACAACTGGACACTACTGATCTTAGTTCATCAGCCCTGCAGCTACAAGAAAAGCACTGAACTACAAATCACAAGGTCAGTGGCTCAAGCCCAGAGCTTTCTACTCACTGGTTTTGCTTCTCTAGAGAATCCAGCCTAAGTCAGACACAGTTATGTTCTGATAGCTATCTTTCAAATTTCTTAGCATAGACTGGTGAGAGCTTCCAGAGATGCATCAGTTATTTGAAACATTTCAATTGTTACGCTGACTAATCCTGGAGTCTTGGTTTTCACGAGTGAATTCAACACAGCTTGGAATTTTTCCTTAAATACCATCAGTTATTGATCAAATGTTACCTCCTGAAATGACTAAACACCAACCAAATGTTTTTTGTTTTTTTTGGGTACAATGACTCTATATTCCTTCTATCTTCTTTTGATGGTTACTGCACAGTTCAATATTTTACCCATATAATGCTTAAATGGAGTCCTGGTGTGTTGCTGTGGGTTAATATGATGGAATGCAAAGTTGGCTTGAACTGCAAGGTCAGCGGTTCAAGCTCACCAATCATTCTTTGGAAACCCTATACAGGGTCATCATGAGTTGGAATCAACTCAACGGTACACAACAACAACAACAATCCTTAAATATGGCAACCTGAGGCTTCCAATTCTTTTTCAGCTCTTCCAATTTGAGAAATGCTGAGCATATTCTTCCCTTTTGGTTTTCTAACTTCATCTCTTTGCACATTTCATTGCAACAATTTACTTTTTTTCTTGAGCTTTGGAATTTTCTGTTCAGCTCTTCATCTTTTCTTCCATTTGTTTAGCTACTCCACATTCAAGAACAAGTTTCAGAGTCTACACTTACTAGAGATGAGAAATATAATCAATGAATTGGGTTAAAAAAAAAAAAAAAGGCATAAAAGACAGTTCAGGGAAGAACAAACAAGATGGCAGATCGAGTGGAAATGTTGTAAAGAGCTCTGCTAGCAACAACAGAGAATACCCAAACAAGCAGGCTCAGGGGATGGTCCCAGAACTCTGAGCCACATATAAAGGAATATTTATAGATAGTTGGAAGGCTTACAGCTGGGGAAATTTGTGGCAGAACCTGAGAGATAAAGGTGTGGACATTCTTTTCTTTTGGTAGCTGTTCATTGGTTCCTTGCTGTCTGTGCACCTCCATTCTGGTGACTATAGGGATGCCTGAGCTAGTAGGCACTCCAGCCCCACCCTCGGAGGGTTCTACTACACATGCTCACAGATCTCCTCAGTTTCTAATTAAAACCAAACAGCCACATCTGGCCCTGAACTGTTTACAACTACAAAAAGGCCTGAACGGGGATTGTGGAGACGGACAAGCAGACAAAAAAGTAAACAAGCTGAAAACTAAATCCAAAATTACGTCAAAACGACCAACAGTGGCATCTTGAAATTTCTCAAGAAGAAGAGTGAAAAGGGAAGTCCATTTCCTGATCACATCTACCTGGAAGCAATCAGAGAGCATACAAAATATCAAAATACATACCCATCTAATTATTAAGGCCACAGATAACCCCTGAAGATGCCCAAAAAACAGAAGCAGATGACCATATCTGCACATGTCCAGTAACGAGATAAAGTGACTGAAGGAAATGAGCTGGAAGTAGACCTACACTCCATACTGGAAGATGGGCAGGCTCTGGAAATACCGGGGAAGGAATTCAGAAAAATGATTATAAAATGTATCAAAACGCTATACAATGGAGTTGAGAAAAATAAGGAAGAAGTCAGGAAAG
>NW_006408859.1:1660820-1661439 GCF_000296735.1 Chrysochloris asiatica | reverse complement strand
GCTCAACAAACCCCAGGATGGATAGACCCTAAAAGATAATCACCAAGACATAAAATAATCAAACTCTCCAAAATCAAAGATAAAGACAGGATCTTGAAAGCAGATAGGTAAAATAGAAATATAACATACAAAGGCAAGCAAATCAGATTAAGCTCGGATTTCTCAACAGAAACGTGCAGACAGAAACGTGCAGGCAAGACGACAATGGTGAGACATACATAAAATCCTGAAAGGAAAAAACTGCCACCCAAGAATCCTCTACCCAGCAAAGCAGTCAATCAAATATGATGGTGTAATCAAAACACTCCAGAATAAACAGAAGCTAAGGAATTTTGCCAAAGCCAACCCTGCTATGAAAAACATCCTAAAGGAAGTTCTGTGGACTGAGAACCAACAAGAAGACACAACAATTACAGAATGACGTACATGGCAGCATCAACCTGAACTCAATCAACAAATGGAAGAGTTAAAAACAGAATAAAATTATAAGAACAGATGATCTGGGAGGTCAGTCTATGATCAAAACAATTATAATGTGAAAAAAGGTAAACACAGAGGAACAGAGATCCAGGGGGTGGGAAGGTCAGGTAGATTACTGGATAAAATAGACTGTCTTAAA
>NW_006408859.1:1647067-1659643 GCF_000296735.1 Chrysochloris asiatica | reverse complement strand
TGTACTGAATGAAGACCTGGGGGGTAGGGGAGAAGGATTGCATGGAGGGTATTGTAACCATGGCTATGAGATGGTATACGATAGAATGAATGTAAAACTAATGTTCTTCCATGTAAACTATCACATAATTCACAATAAAATATTTAAGGAAAAAAAAAAAGGAATTGAATCCTTAAAAAAAAAAAGACAGCTCAAGATGAAAAATTATTCTAATGAAATGTGCAAAGACCTGGAGTCAGAAAAACACAAGGGATGAACACATTTCTCAAGCTGAAAGAACTGAAGGGAAAATTCAAATCTCAGGTTTCAATATTGAAGAATTCTATGAGTAGGAGTCCTGGTGTGGCACTGTAAGATATTGTAACAAAATGTGCAAAGACCTGGAGTTAGAAAACCAAAATGGAATAACATACTCAGCATTTCTCAAGCTGAAGGAATTGAAGAAAGAGTTCAAGTCTCAACTTGCAATACTGAAGGATTCTATGGGCAAAATATGGAATGATGCAGAAAGCATCAAAAGAAGATAGAAAGAATAAACAGTCTCTGTACCAAAAAGAAAAGGTCGATATTCAACCATTTCAAGAGGTAGCATATGATCAACAGCCAATGAGCCTGAAGGAAGAAGTCCAACGTGCACTGAAGGCAGTAAGGCAGTGGGAATTGATAGAATACAAATTTAATTCTTTCAACAAACTGATGCAGCACTGGAGGCACTCACTCATCTGGTCAAATGACTTGAAGAAATCTTTATTTGTGTCTATTCCAAAGAGAAGTGACCCAATGTAATGTGGAAATCACTGGACAGTATCACGGATATCCCATGCCAGTTAAATTTTATTAAAGATAATACAAAATCAGCTGCAACTATACATTGACAGAGAACTTCCAGGTTCAAGCCGGATTCAGAAGGGGACATTGAACAAGGGATATCATTGTTGACATCAGATGGATCTTGGCTGAAAGCAGAGAATACCTGACTACACAAAGGCTTTCAATTGTGTGGATCTTGACAAGCTATGGACAACACTGTGAAGAATGAGCATTCCAGAACACTTAATTGTGTTCATAAGGATCCTGTACATAGATCAAGAGGCAGTTGTTCGAACAGAACAAGGGAACAGTGAATAATTTAAAATCAGAAAAGGTGTGCACCAGTATTGTAGCCTTTCACTATACTATTCAATGTGTATGCTGAGCACATAATTCTAGAAGCGGGATTATATCAAGAAAAAGGTGACATCAAGACTAGATTTAGACTAAAACACAACATGCAATATGCAGATGATACAACCTTGCTTGCTAAAAGTGAAGAGGACTTAAAATACTTACTGATGAAGATCAAAGACCACAGCCTTCGGTACATGGGTTGCATTTTAAATGTAAAGAAAACAAAAATCCTCACCACTGGATCATAAACAACATCCATATATATGAAAAAAAGACTGAAGTTGTCAAAGACTTCATTTTGCTCAAATCAACCATCAACACTCATGGAAGCAGCAGTCAAGAAATCAAATGATGTATTGCATTGGGCAAATCTGCTACACAATACCTCTTTAAAGGGTTCAAGAGCAAAGATGTCAGTGTGAGGGCTAAGATGCACTTGACACAAGCCATGGTATTTTAAGTAACCTGGTGTGGCGCTGTGGGTTAATGCGTCAGACTGCAAAGCCATTTGAACTGCAAGGTAGGCGGTTCAAGCTCACCAGTCACTCTTCGGAAACCCTATACAAGGTTGCTATGGGTCGGAACCAACTTGACGGCACTTAACAACAACACATGCATGCGAAATTTGGACAGTGAATAAGAAAAGACCATAGAAGATTTGATGCATTTGAGTTATGGTGTTGGAGCATAATATTGAAAGTACCATGGACTGCCAAAAGAGCAAACAGATATAGCTCTGTTGTTGAAAGAAGTACAGCCAGAGTGCTCCTTGGAAGCCAGGATTGCCAGGATTCATCTCTCATACTTCAGACATTGACAGGAGGAAGCAGTCCCTAGAGAAAGGTATGTTTGGTAAAGTGAAGGGTTAGAGAGAAAGAGGAAGACCCCCAACAAGTTGCATTGGCACAGTGGCAACAGCAATGGGTTCAGGTGCAGCAACAATTGTGAGGTTGGCACAGGACTGGATAGTGTTTCATTCTGTTGTGCATAGGGTCACTATGAGTTGGTGTCAACTTGATGGCACCTAACAACAATGAGCAGGAGTCCTGGTGTAGAGTTGTAAGATAAGCACTAGATGGTTAACCACCAGGTCGGTGGTTCAGACCCATCAGCTGTTCTTCAGAAACCCTATACTAGTCACTATGAGTCAGAAACAATATGATGGTACTTAACAACAGCATGGGCAAAACATTCATTTCTATAGGAAGCATCAAATAAAGATGGCAGAAATTTGTAGTAATAATATGAAAAAAGAATTGGTCAATGTTCAACTATTTCAAGTAGTAGCATATAATAAAGAATCAGTGATGTTGAAGGAAGAAACCCAAGCTGCACATAAGCACTGGGGTTAAATAAGGCTACAGGAATTGACTAAGTAAAAAATGTAATGTTTCTACAAAGTTATACAATGTTAGAGACAGTGACTTGTCTAATCCAAGAAAATCTGGAAGACAGCTTACATGGGCAACCAACTGGAAGAGATCCATATTTGTACACATTCCAAAGAAAAGTGACCCCACAGAGTGCAGAAATTATCAAACAATATTATTAGTATCACACACAAGTAAAAATTTGATGAAAATCATTCAAACACAGTTATAGCAGAATATTGATGGAGAACTGACAGAAAATCAAGCCTCATTCAAATAAAGACATGGAACAAGGGTTATCACTGCTCATATCAAATGGATTGTGGCTAAAAGCAGGAAATGCCAGAAAGGTATTTACTTGTGTTTAATTGACTATGCACAAGCATTCAGTTGTGTGTCATAACAAATTACGGGTAACATTATGAAGAATGGAATTCTTCTGTGAAAAGAACACTTAATTGTGTCCATGTGGAATTTGTATACAGACCAAGACACAATCATTCAAATAGAACAAGGGAGTTTAAAATCAGGAAAAGGTGTGTGTCAAGGTTGCATTCTTTTGCCATGTTTATTCAATCTGTATGCTGAGCCAATAATCCAAGAAGCTGTATTATATGAAGAGAACACAACATTAGGATTGGAGGAAGATTTGGTAATAGCTTGCGACATGCAGATAAACAGCCTTGATTGTTACAAGTGAAGAGGATTTAAAGCACTTCCTATTGAAAAGCAAAGTCTACAGCCTTCAATATGGATTACACCTCAGCATAAAGAAAACAAAAGTCCTCATAACTGGACAGTAAGCAACATCACTAGAAATGGAGAAAAAAATTGAAATTGCCAATGATTTCAGTTTGCTTATGTCCACAATAAACATCCACGGAAGCAGCAGTCAAAAAATCAAATTGAGCAAATGTGTTACAAAAGATTTCTTCAGAGATATCACTTTGAGGACTAAGATTCACCAGACCCATGCCATATTATGTTCTATTGGCTCATATGTATGGGAAATCTGAACTGTGACTAATGAAAACTGAAGAATAATTGATGCCTTTGAATTATGGAATTGGTGACGGATGCTGAATATATCAGGGACTGTGAAAAGAACCAACAAATCTGTCTTGGAAGACACACAGCCAAAATGCTTCTTAGAAGCTGGGATGGTGAGCCTTCTTCTCACGTACTTTGGATATAGTATCAGGAGGGATCATTCCTTGGAAATGCTTGGCAGAGAGTCAGTGAAAAAGAGGGAGACCCTCAGAAAAATGGACACACACAGTGGCTGCAACAATGGGCTCAAACACAGCAATGCGTGTGAGGACAGTACAGGATCAGGAGTGTTCCTTCTGTGGCATAGAGGGTTGCTATGAGTCAGAACCGACACCAAGGTAACCAGCAGCAATAACAACCAAATTCTAAACCTGCTGACTACTGTCATTGTTACTCAGAATGACTCTACAGAACAGAGTAAAACTACCTTATAACATTTCTAAGGCTTTAGTCTTTATGGGAGCCAACTGCTACATCTTTTGAGTACAGAGTGGGTGGTGGGTTAAATCCACCCACCATTCGGTGAGGATGTCAGGTAAATTACAGGGTTCAATGGATTATCTTAATGGAGAGAAAAGTTGGTAGACTATAAGGTAACCCCAAAGAAAGTTAATACTTCACAACTTATCATAAAAATGAATTTCCAAGCAAAATAAGCAAACATAAAAACTAAAAAGAAACCGACAAGAAATAGCACAAAAACATAAACCCAACACAAGAAGGCATGCAGAACAAAAGAACGAACAGCACTACCAAAAAAGTAACATAATGGCAACAATGAATTCATACCTATCGACAATTACATTGAATGTCAATGGATTGAATGCACCAGTATAGAGACAGAAAGTGGCAGAATGGATAAGAAAACAAGACCCTTCAATAAGCTGCCTTCAAGAGACACATCTTACACACAAAGACAAAAAGAGACTAAAAGTTAAAGGATGGAAAAAAATTTACCAAGCTAACTGCAACAATAAATGAGCAGGAGTGGCTATACTAATCTCCGACAAAGTAAACTTTAAGATAAAAACCAGCATAAGAGACAAAGAAGGACACTATCCCATGATCAAGGGGTCAATTGAGCAAGATGACATAACCATAATAAATATATATGCTCCCAATGAAAGAGCACCAAGATACATGAAACAAACCTTACTGGATTTGAAGAAAGAAATACATCTAAAATAATAGTGGGAAATTTTACCACACCACTCTCGAAAAGGAACAGAACCAAAAAAAAAAAAACAAAAACAGACAAAGTTACAGAGGAACTAAACAACACAACCAACCAACTTGACCTCACAGATGTATACAGAGCATTCAATCCAACAACAGCACAATATACATTCTTCTCCAGTGCGCATGAACATTTTCCAGAATTGAGCATATGTTAGGTCACAAAGCAAGCCTCCATAAATTTATAAACATCAAAATTCTACAGAGCATCTTCTCAGACCACAATGCTATAAAACTAGAAATCAGCAATAAGAAGACCAAGGAAGTAAAGTTGAATACATGGAAACTGAACACCCTAACTGAAAAGCAATTGGGTAAAAGAAGAAATTAAATGTGAATTCACAAAGTTCCTAGAAACAAACGAGAATGAAAATACAACATACCAAAATCTTTGGAACACAGCGAAAGCAGTGCTGAGAGGACAATTTATTGCAATAAATGCGCATATCTAAAAAGAAGAACCAAAACCAACACATTAACACAACATCTTCAACAATTAGATGCAGTCCAGCAGAGGGAACCTACAGTCACCAAAAGAAAGGAAATAATAAAGATAAGAGCAAAAATAAATAAGATGGAAAACTATAGAAAGAATCAAGAAGACCAGAAGCTGGTTCTTTGAAAGGATTAATAAAATTTGGCAAACCATTAGCAAAACTAACAAAAGAAAAGAGGGAGAGTACACAAATAACTCCCATTAGAAATCATATGGGTGGGGGACAGGCTTGCAGGGTATACCCTTTGGTTGGTTGATGATGCTTGGAGGGGATTGTTAACCATGGCAATGAGACGATATATGATAGAATGAATGTAAAACTAATGTTCTCACATGCAAACTATCACAGAATTCACAATAAAACATTAAAAAAAAAAGAAAGAAAGAAAGAAATCACATGGGTGAAGTCAAAACAGAACCAAACAAAATCATAAGGACATTAACAGAATACTATGAAGAGTTGTACTCCAACAAATTAAAAAACTTAGATGAAATGGATATATTCCTAGAAAAAGATGACCTACCTAAACTTACTCAGAATGAAGTAGATAACTTGAACAAACCCATAACAAAAGAAGAAATTGATCAGGTCATCAAAAAATAACCAACCAACAAAAGTCCAGGCCCAGATGGCTTCACGGGTGATTTCTACCAAGCATTCAGCGAAGAACTGTCACCAATTCTACTCAAATTATTCCAGAATATAGAAGAGAATGGAAAACTCTCTAATACTTTTTACAAAGCAAGCATAACCCTCATATCATAACCAGGGATGGGCATTCACTAAAAAAGAAAACTATAGATCAATATCCCTCATGAACATAGACGCAAAAATTCTCAACAAAATCCTAGCCAACAGAATCTAACAGCAGATCAAATAAATAATACATCATGACCAAGTGGGTTTCAAAAAAGGGATGCAAGGATGGTTCAAAATCAGAAAAGCAATCAATGTATTCCATCATATAAAGAAAAAGGAAAAGAACCACATGATCATATCGATTGATGCAGAAAAGGCATTTGACAAAATCCAACATCCATCCCTGATAAGTAGGAATTGAAGGGAAATTCCTCAACATAATCAAGAGCATATATACAAAACCAACAGCCTGTATCACTCTCAATGGAGAGAAACTTAAAAGCCTTCCCTCTATGAACAGGAACCAGACAAGAATGCCCTTTATCACCATTCCTATTCAATACTGTGCTGGAAGTTTTAGCCAGAGCTATACAGCATGATAGAGAAATTAAAAGCATCCAAATTGGCAAAGAGAAAGTAAAATACTCCTTATTTGCAGACGATATGATCCTTTACATAGAAAACCCAAAGACTCAGTAAAAAAACTACTAGACCTCACCAAAAGATTCAGCAAAGTGGCAGGGTATAGGATCAACATGCAAAAATCAGTTGGATTTTTTTATAGCAACAACGATAGCACTGTAAAGGACATTAGGAAAGCAATACCATTTACAATAGCCACACAAAGGATGAAATACCTAGGAATAAACATAAGCAGAGAAACAAAGGACTTATACAAAGAAAATTACAAAACACTACTACAAGAAACCAAAAGAGACCTATAGAAGTGGAAGAACACACCATGTTCCTGGATAGGAAGATTCAACATCGTGAAAATGTCAGTATTGCCCATAGCAATTTACACATACAATGCTACCCCAATCCAGATTCCAACAACATTTTTCAAAGAGATGGAAATGACAATAACTAACTTTATATGGAAAGGAAAGAGACCCAGGACAAGCAAAGCACTGCTTAAAAAGAAGAACAAGGTTGGAGGTCTCTCAGTCTCCAATTTCAAATTTTACTACATGGCTACAGTAGTCAAAACAGCCTGGTACCGGTACAATGAAAGATACATTGAACAATGGAACAGAGTCGATAATCCAGAAATTAACCTAACAACATACAGCCCAATGATTTTCCACAAAGTGCCTAGGCATATTGGATGGGGAGGAGACAGTTTCTTCAACAAATGGTGCTGGCAGAACTGGAAAGCGCTATGTGAAAGACTGAAACAAGACCTTTGCCTCACGCCTTATACAAAAACGAACTCAGCATGGATTAAAGATCTAAATGTGAATCCCAAAATTATGAAGGTCATCAATGAAAAAATAGGGACAAATGTGAGGGCGCTAATTCAGGGCATGTACAGACTACCACAAATTGTGAAAAGTATACAAACAAAAATAGACAAAATAGATGAATGATTCATACAAAAATTAAAAGCTTATGTGCATGAAAAGACTTCACCAAAAGAGTAAAAAGGGAACCCACAGAATGGGAAAAAATTTTTTGTAACGACACATCAGATAAGGGACTCATTTCTAAAATATATAGGAAACTACAACACCTTTACAAGAAAAAGACAGATAACCCAATTAAAAAATGGGCACAGGACATGCACAGACACTTCACCAAGGAAGAGTTCTGGGCAGCCACCAAACATATGAAGAAATTATCACTATCACTAGTCATCAGAGAAATGCATATCAAAACAACAATGAGGTATCATCTCACACCAGCAATAACAGCAGAGATCAAAAAAGCAGAGGACAACAAATGCTGGCGAGGATGCAGAAAGACTGGGACCCTGTCCTACATTGTTGGTAGGAATGCAAAATGGTTCAACCTCTCTGGGAAGCAATATGGCACTTCCTCAGGAGGTTGGAAATAGAAATACCGTATGACCCAGTAATTACTCTACTTGGTATTTACCCACAAGAAATATGAGCCATAACACGAGTAGATATATGCACACCAATGCTCATATAGCAGCACTATTTACAACAGTGAAAAAATGGAGACAATCAAAATGCCCATCAATTGAAGAATGGATAAACAAACTGTGGTACAAACAATGGAATACTACGCTACCTTGAAGAACAACAAGGAAGCTGCAAACCACCAGTTAACATGGATGAACCTTGAGGACATTATGCTGAGTGAAATTAGTCAGTCACAAAAGGAGAAACACTGCATAAGATCATTATTGTAAAAGACTAAGAAAAAGAACCCACCCAAAAAGGGGGAAGAAAAAAAAAAAAGAAAGTGCACAGGGTAGGGAATAAACATAGGAGAGCCTGGTTGGGGGGTTTAGGAAGGCTGGCAATACACAAGAAAGGGGAGGGGAAAAAGAAGAACAAGATGGACAGGAGAACAGTTGGGCAGGTTCGCATGGGCTAGGTGGGACAGAGCTAAATGCTGAGGTATGCACAACCCTGGAATAATAGGGCTTCAGGATACAGGGACTGAGGCATGGCTTGAAAAGGGGAAAAGAGGGGATTAATGTTAGAATGCTTGGCTGTCTTTAGAATCTTGGTCTCCCTTGCCTACCATTGTGAAATAGACACTTGGGCCGGCGGGGGGGTGGGGGCGGAGAAAACCAGAAACATCACAACAGAAAACATGTGGGGCCTATATCCAGTCTATAACTAACTGGAATACCTAGAGGGGGGCTGGAAACTTCCCAGACCCATAACGGTGGGGGGACTATGATGGCATGGACAGATGGAGTGGCTGGGGACATGGGGGACTCAGGGAGGGAGAGGAGCTGTTTGCTGACAGCCAGGAGTGGGGGGGAACGGGCACATGGGGTATATCCTTTGGTTATTTGATGATGCACGGAGGGGATTTTAATCATTCCAATGAAATGAAATATGATAGGATGAATGTGAAGCTGAAGTGGGACGGAGGCAAATAATGATGTTTGCAAAACCTTGGAACAACAGGGCTCTGGGATACAGAGATGGAGACATGGTTTGAATGGGGAAAAGGGGGGAAATAATGTTAAGATACTTGGCTGTCTGTTGAACCTTTGTTCCCCTGGCATATCATTATAAAATAGACACTGGAGATAGAGAGAAAGGAATAGCCAGAAATACCACCATAGAAAGCTTGTAAGTCCATCTTCTGCCTATAGCTGATTGGAATACCTAAAATGGGGATACAATGTGCCCAGTGAAGGAGGCTTCCTGTGGAGCTTCTGCATTACACAAGACCAAAGGTGGAATCCTGAACAATATCCAGAATCTTCTGAGTGGAAATTTCCACTTCAAAGGACAAGCAGACCAGCCTGGAGTGGCCAGAAGAACAGAAGAAACTTCCTGAAAGAAGGACTTACAGGAAAACTACAAAACAATATAGGCAGGCCAACTGATTACTACAAGAACAAACAAGTGGTTCACCGAGGAGACATCAAGGCAAGCAGTTGGGTCCCCCACAGGGCAAACCCCTTCTAAGACTAAGGCTCAATGGGAATGCATTCTCTGATTGGTGACCACTTTCATCACCAACAAGGGGAAGTGAGGGAAAAGTAGCAATGAAGCTGTAAGCTAAGCCCTACAACGCTCAATAGACTCCTGTGAACCTGGATAGGGACCTGGTTGGTTGGCCAGCAATATGCCAAGTCCAGGGGACTCTTGGACCCAGAGTCAGCGACATAGCCACAGAGGACTAGAGTGGAGAGTGAAGCATCCAGCTGGTAAGAAGAGAGGGCACATGCATAAGTACACCCACACTTGCAGATAATACCCACTTGACCTGGCTTCAATGGCTGGATGATCAGAGCTCAAACAGAAGAAGAAAGAAGAGGGAAAAAAGAATAATCTGATACAATTTGATGAACTTGACCTACACCTATAGAAACAGTACCTCAAAAAAGTGAATAAATCTTCACAGAGAAGTCATTCCCAACTCCTCCGCACATGGAGAGGACAGGGATGGGCAACTTGGACATTGGCTACCCATAATGGGGGACTACAGAGGCAAGAAGTGATTGGCTTAGAAGCTTTCAAGAGGGAACCTAGATCCAGAGGGCATGGAGCAAGGTAGAATCTCCACTGAGTAGTATCCATTCTGCCTAGCCAGGGCTGATGATGAAAGGAGATGTGTATGCGATACAATAGCGAATAATTGTTATCAGGACTGATTGTAAGGGCTGGAAATGTAAAGACAACGTTTGGGGGCAAAGGGAGGGGAGTGATTAACCTTGCAGTCTAGGAGTAGAGGTCCCTGGGACCATCGAAGGAGAAGAGTAGAGAATGAAACCCTACCCAGAGAAGCAGTGATGCCAGGGATGGAGGCAGAGACAATGACGTGGGGAGATGGAGTGGCTGGAGACTTTAGACCTGGAGAGGGAGAGGGGCAGTTTGCCAGCGACCAGGGGGCAGGATTGCAGGGTATACCCATTGGTTGATGGATGATGCATGGAAAGGATTGTAATCATGGCAAGGAAAACGATATACAACGGGATCAATGTGAAGCTGATGTGCTCCCATGAAAACTATCACATAATTCACAATAAAGCATTAAAAAAAAACAAAAACCCACCCACCATTCTGTCAGCAGACAAGCACTTTAATAAGTACTGTGCTATCAGGGCTGCTTAAAGAAATCCTTACACGTGTGCAAAAGTAAGCATTTTACACCTGTGCACAATAGGACACATACAATGTTATTCACAACAGCAGTTAGCCAACAGCAAAAACTGGAAACACCCACAACGTCTATTATTGTTGTGAAGTGCCATCGAGTTGGTTCCAACTCACGGCGACCCAATATATACGGTTTCTGACGAGCAGCTGGTGGGTTTGAACTGCTGACCTTGTGGTTCACAGTCCTATGTTGACCCTACAGCACCACTTGTCTATTAGTGGGAAGAAAAGGAAAAATAATGTGAAATACAATCAAATGATTGAACATCATCTAGTTCAAATTAATAAACTAGATCTATAGATATCATTTGGCGGCACTTAATACCACCAACAACAAATACATATCATTAGACTCCTGAGATGACACTGTAGAATTAGCACTGGACTATAAATCACATAGTCAGTAGTTCAAACCCACCAGCTACTCCTCAGAAACCCTATACAGGGTCACTATGGGTCGGAACCAACTTGATGGCACTTAACAACAACAACTCCTCAGAAACCCTATTACGGGTCGCTATGAGTTGGAACCAACTCAATGGCACTTAAGAACAACAATAATACATCATTACTGGAGTCCTGGTGTGGTGCTATAGACTAAGATAAGCACTGGACTGCCAACCACAAAGTCGTGGTTCAAACTCACCAGCTGCTCCTCAGAAACCCTATATCCAGGGTCTCTGTGAGTTAGAACTGACTTGACAGCACTTAAAAACAACAGTATAAATATCATTAAAGAGCCTGTTGGTGCTGTAGGATAAGCCCTGGACTGCTAACCACACAAGATTAACAACTCAAATCCACTAGTGGTTCTGTTGGAAAAACATGAAGCTGTTTGTTCCCATAAAGGTTTACATTCTCAGACAACCGACACAGGGTCGCTATGAGTTGAGATCAACTTAATGGCAGTTGGTTTGGAGTTTTGGGTATTATTATGGGTGGGACCATGGTGACTCCATACGATAAGCACTGGACTATGAACCACAAGGTCTGTAGTTTGAACCTGCCAGCTGCTGTGTAGGAAAAAGATGAGGCTTTCTGCTCCTATAAAGATTTAAAGCCTATATAAGGTCACTATGAGTTGGAACCAATTTGACAGCACTAATGATATAATTATCACTATACATATATTTCAAAAACAATCACAAATGGCAAAAAAAAACAACTATGTAGGCAGGTATATACAATATACCATTTATGCAAATTTTAAGATTCATGATAGTGGATATCTCTGGAGAGGCTGGGACAGAAGGGAATGGAACTGAGAAAGTTAAAAGAGCTTCAACCATATAATCCAGCAATTCCTCCAACTGGTATATATCCACAAGAAATACGAGCCATAATGCAAGTAGGTATATGCATACCGATGTTCATAGAAGCACTATTCACAATAGCAAAAAGATGTAAACAGCCTAAGTGCCCATTAATGGAAGAACGGTTAAACAAACTTTGGTATATATGCACAATGGAATATTATGCTACCTTGAAGAATAACAAGGAAGCTGCATGACACCACATAACATGGATGAACCTTGAGGACATTATGCTGAGTGAAATTAGTCAATCACAAAAGGGCAACTATTGCATAAGACCATTATTGTAAAAGCTTAAGACAAGATTCCTATACTAATATGAACAACAACAACAAAAATTTGTCGTTAGTCACTGGTGGGGTTGGAGTGGGAGGGTTTGGGGGATGGGGAGGCAGGCAACAGTACAGAACAGGGTTGTTGTTGTTGTTGTTAAGTGCCGTCGAGTCGGTTCCGACCCATAGCGACCCTGTACAGGGTTTCCAAGGGTGTA
>NW_006408859.1:1642929-1646492 GCF_000296735.1 Chrysochloris asiatica | reverse complement strand
TGACAGACGATACATCTTCAAAGAAAGGTCTGCAGGAAAAACCCAAAACAAAAATGGCAGTATGATTGGCTACTACAAAAATAAGCAAGTTGTTCTCCAGGAAGACATCATGGCAAGCAATCAAGTTCCTTCAGGACAAACTCCCCTCTAAGACTGAAACTCAAAGGGAATGCATGAGCAGGCATATAAGACTGCTGGTGCCCATGTTGGTCTACTGGTGGGTGGAAGAGGGGGAAAGGCAGCAATGAAGAAATGGGCTGAGTTCAACCACGTTCCACAGACTCCCGGTGACCTGGAGATTAGAGAGAGCAGAATGGCTGGTTGGTCCACAGTATGGTGAGACCCGGGAACACCTGAGCCTATGGACAAGGACATAGCCACAAAGGTCTAGAGCTGAGAGTGAAGCATCCAACTGATATGAAGTTAGAGTGGTCGTACAAGAACACCCAAAGTTGCAGACAGTACCAATGTGACCTAGCCTTGAAGACTTGATAATCAGAACTCGACTAGCGGAAGATAAAAAAAATGAACAAAACAAATTTTGATAAAGGAAAGGAGAGTAAATTCATGGAGATAGTAATTCTAAATACCAACAGAGAGGGAAGGAGTCTTCGCATCAAGTATCAATGCTATCCCCTCTGTACACGGGGTAAACAGGGATGGCAACATAAAATGATAGGTAGATAAAGCCACGAAGTGACTGGCTTACAAGATTTCAAGGGGGAGCTTAGTTTAACAGTGTGTGGGGAAAGAAAGAGTCCCCACTGAATAGTTTTCATCTTGTCTAGTTGAGTGTGAGTCTGGTAAAAAGAGATGGGGATAAGATTTGTTATGATTCAATAGTGAGTAATTGTTAGCATGACTAATTGCAACTGTCACAATTGTAAAGGTAGAAGTTTTTTAACAAAAATGGGAGTGGTTAATCTTACAGTCCAGAAACAGAGGACCTTAGGATCATCAAGGGAGAAGAGCACAAGCAGAATGAGAGACCTTATCCAGAGAAGCAGCAACACCAGAGATGGAGGCAGAGACAGGGACATGGAGAGAGGGAGCTGCTAAGGACTACAGATTCATGGGAAGAGAGGGACTAAGAGGGACTGGTGGCCAGGAGGCAGACTTACAGAATGTGCCCTTCGGTGGTGTAAATTATTATATATGCCTGAGTGTTTACAAAAAATGCTAAAGTGAACAGAAACACTGATAACTGATGGTACATGGAAGGGGTTAGAATCATTTTAATGAAACAAGGTATATGATTTGTTGAACGTAAAACTAATGATCTGCCCTGTAAACTTTTACTAAATCCACAATAAAAACCTTAAATTAAAAAAATAAAAACGAGCTTCAGCTTTATTACTGAAACTGAAGCAACTACAATGTCAAATTTAATTTATTCTGAGTGATTAGTACATTGGGTTTTTTTTGTTGTGTGCTCTGACTCAATTCCAGTTCATTAAAGCCCTACAGGACAGAGCAGTAGAAGCCACATAGAGTTTAAGAGTCTGCAATCTTTATGGAAGCTGACTGCCACATCTTCCTCCCACGGAGCAGCAGGTAGACTCAAACTACCACCCTTCCAGTCAGCAGTCAACTGCTTAACCACGGCACCACCAGAACTTCTAATTAAGCACAAAGGCATCTCTATTATTCTATGATTTAATCGTCATGATTATGAGGGGGGAAGAACTATATACGAGTAAGTAAAAAAGGTACTGCTAAAAAAAATACTTTGGAGGACATCTGATGGGTTAGTAAACTGATGGCAGATAGGTCAACTCAGTATGGTGACTGAACAAAAATACAAAAATCTGAAGCTACTGTTTCTTGACAGATCCTTCATTTAGGTCTACACACTACTGAAGACCGTGTTTTCATCTCTCTACCCGTTTCCTGAAGCACTCTGTGCTGTTTCATACCTCGTCAAAATGGCAGCTATGGCTTCCTCCAGGGGCTCAAACTGTGTTCTTTTTACTGTTGAGTTCTGGGAACAAAATGAAGTCTGAATGGGTAATATTAGGGCTGGAGGGTGAATACAGTAAGATTTCACAAGGAAATTCTCTGAGAACAGCCCTCAGTACCTTAAAAGAATGAGCAGGTGCATTGTTGAGATAGAAAAAATTTCCTCAATGTAACTTTCGTCACCAATGCATTTTTCAAATTTTCTTCAAACTTCTTCCTAATAAGCCCATGATTGTCCTGTGTCCATCAAGAAAATAGGGCATTTTTTTTTCTATAGGATTGCCATGAGTCAGAACTGACTCAAAGGTACCTAACAACAACAAGAAGGAAACTAAGACCAGTATATTATGAGAGAACCTGCCTGTAGTCATCCACATATTGCAGAAACATGTTTAAACAACACACTGTTCGGAACATACTCATGCATATATGAACTGCACCCTGAGTACCTACTGCTGTATATGCACTGCTTCATTCATGGGCAGAGACAGAGTGAACAAGATGGTTTCTGCTCTTGATTCAGTAGAGAAACAGAGGAAAAAGCTCTCCATATGCTTACTGAACTGAACATGCAACTTATCGGCATGAAGCACAAAAAACTTTCAAAACTGGCTATAAAAAAGGCTACCAAAAAAACTCATTTACTAACACTTTCAAACTGACATGATAAAATTATTTCTCCATGGCACTGAACGTTTGGTTCATTCAAAACATCTAGGTAAAAAAAAAAAAAAAAAAAAATTAAAAAAATCTAGGTAATATATCCCGTATTGTGACTTTAGGACTGAACACAATTTTTGATAGCGTAGCTAATCTAATCCTTATGAATTTTTATATATACATACACACACAGGAGTACTGGTGTGCCAATGCAGGGTAAGTACTGGATCACAAGGCCATTTTGAACTTCAAGGTTGGCGTCTCAAATTCACCAATCAATTGCTCCTTGGAAACCTTATACAGGGTCACTATGAGTTGGCACTGACTCAGTGACACTTAACAACAACAACAACATATATATATTGAATCCTGGTGTGGCACTGTAAGACTGGCACTGGATTATAAACCACAAAGTTGGTGGTTTATACCCACGAGCTGTTCTTCGGAAATCCTATACAGGGTATCTATGAATCCAACTTGACTTGAAAGCACTTAACAGCAATGGCAGGTGTGTATTATCTGCAAGGTTAGCAGTTCAAATCCTTACGTTACTCCTTAGAATAGAATATGTACACACGGAGTTCTGATGTGGCACTGTGGGTTAATGTGCTAGATTGCAAAGTCGGTTTGAACCATAAGGTTGGTGATTCAAGCTCACCAGCCACTCCTCAGAAACCATATACAGGGTTGCTATAGATCAGAACTGACTCTAAGATACTTAACAACAAGAAGTACATATATATATATATATGTATATCAGACCGTGCAGAGGTTCGAGGCCCTATAGGCCCGAGTGTAACACATCTAGCCACTTGGCAGTTTTTTTTCATCTTAGTGTTCAGTTATATTTATTTAATTCCAAACATGAGCCCTGGATGTCCACAGAGAAATGCAATATTCCCCTAAGTTTCTAAGGTCAAGATTTTCCCCCTAGAACCAAGGCA
>NW_006408859.1:1628847-1642199 GCF_000296735.1 Chrysochloris asiatica | reverse complement strand
ACTCTCCTTCAACCCATGATTATTTTCTTCAATTTATAAAGAAAAATTGAGGAGCCATTCACTATCAGGCATATTTTCAAACCACAGCTGAATGTTAAAATTGAACATCAAGAATTATCTTTATAGCCAAATACCAATTAATAGATCAGGAACTTATTTGGCCCCATCCTTTAAGCTGAAACACACAATTTAACTTTTGAGTGTGATATACTCATCAGCTTAGTATCTAACAGTGAAATGAATTAATTTTTTAGTGAAATATTTCTCCATAATTTTAAAGTCAATGTTCAATCTAAATATCCAATAGTCATTTGCTACCATTCCCAAGTAACTCTAATTCTCTATTGTTATTGTTGTTAAGTGCCACTAAGTCAGTCCCGACTCATAGCGACCCTGTACAGGGTTTCTGAGGAGCTGCTAGTGAGTTTGAACCACCAACACTGCAGTTCAAATGACTTGCAGTCCAGTGCTTATCCTACAGCGCCACACCAGGACTCCAATTCTCTATTAGTGGTAGTGTAGTGGTGGTGGTGGTGTGCCATAGAGTCGGTTCTGACTCACAATGAACCTGTACAGGATTTCTGAAGTTGTAAATCTTTACCGGAACAGAACACCTCATCTTTCTCCAGCGAACAGCTGGTACTTTTGAACTACTGCCCTTAAGGTTAGCAGCCCAACTCACAACCACTATGCTACCGGAGCTCCTTCGATTCTCTATTGTTGTTGTTGATTAAGTGCTGTCGATCAGTTCCGACCCATAGCGATCCTGTATGGGTTTCTAAGGAGCAGCTGGTGAGCTTGAACCACCAACCTTGTAGTTCAAACGACTTTGCAGTCCAGCGAATTAGCCCACAGCGCTACACCAGGA
This sequence comes from Chrysochloris asiatica, assembly GCF_000296735.1. Taxonomy (NCBI): domain Eukaryota; kingdom Metazoa; phylum Chordata; class Mammalia; order Afrosoricida; family Chrysochloridae; genus Chrysochloris; species Chrysochloris asiatica. Next base: position 1,641,331 of record NW_006408859.1, on the reverse strand, counting down.
CTTTGAGGACTTTGTAATTTAACAGAAGTTAAGTAAGAAAAGAAACTAACGGAATGCAAAATATGATCAATGTCTCAGGTTGCCACTGACTTGGAGATGCCTATAAAAGACCACAAACAGCCTTATACTAGACACTTGAAAACAGAATTATGTTTTGTCTTTATATTAAAAATTTTAAAGAAATGACCTAAAATTGGTAGCTCACATGTATGCCGAACATTCATTACACATTCTGCAGACTCCTTAAATGTGAGGAAGTATTGTGGAAACAGAGATGAAACAGAAAAGGAGGCGGGTAAAAGCCAAAGCCAAAGCCAAAGCCAAAACTAAGCTATTTAAAATTGTTGCCTATGACTTACCCTGGGCCTCTTACACAAAAGGGGACCTTTTCATCCTTCCTCCAACATATAGAGACCAGGTTCTTTACTCCTAAGACTCAACTCTCAGGTTACTAATCAAACACTGTTCACATGAAGAAATACAATCTTAATTCTAAACAAAGCAAATTTAAATGTTGGTTTTGGTTTTGCCATTACTTCTGTAACATTAGTTAAAAATTAAAAAATATAAAAGAAGGGTAACACATAAAAATAATTGTTGTTGGTAAGTGCTGTCGAATCAGTTTGACTCCTAGAAACCTTGCATAGTGCTTACAAGGTTTTAAATCTTCGTGAGAGCAGAAAGTTCTCATCTTTCTCACACAGAGTGGCTGGCAGGCTCAAACTGTATATGGAGCTATTGTGCTCCTAATAAGAATACTATTTTCTATTCAAGGAAACATTGTTGATAAAAGCAGCATGAGCATCAGTATTACCAGAGGGCTGTGGTCTTACCAAGCTGGTTCTTCATCCCCATGAGCGCGGAGTTCATGTGGGCTCGGGATGCGTAGAGCTTGCTCACAGCCTTTCTTGACCTGATCATCTCCTTGGCCAGAACCACACAGACATCCTTCTGGCCCTTCTTGGCAGCATCTTTTACAGATCGTTTTACTTTCTCCTCTTCCCTTTGGATATCTGTACTTAGAACAAAACACAAAAACAACAAAAATCAGGGGTAAGCCAGGAGATTCATGGGCACTCAAATCCATTCTAGTGCTCCTCAGGACAACATACGTGTGTGGTAGTGGTGGTGGTGGTAGCTGTGTGCCACTGAGTCGATTCCTAGACATAGTGAGCCTTAATATTGTTTCTAACACTGTAAATCTTTTTTTTAAAAAGATTTTATTGTGAATTCAGTGAAAGTTTATAGGGCAGATCATCAGTTTTACATTCAACAAATCATACACTTTGCTTCTTTACTATGACTATAATTCCCTCCATGTACCATGTTAACAGTATTTCTCTCTGTTCATTTTAGCTCTTTTTAAAATTTTATTATTATTTTTAACACTCATGCACATGTAATAATTTAAACCACCAAAAGGCACATTCTGCATATCCAATGTCTAAGTTGCCGGTCCCTATCTACCCTGTATACAGAGGGGATAGCATTGATACTTGATGTATCCATTCCTCTGTTGGTATTTTGAGCTACTACATCCATGAGAATTAGGAGCTCTGGTGACGTAGTGGCTACGAGTCAGGCTGCCAACTGCAAGGTCAGCAGTTCGAAACTACCAGCGGTTCCGCAGGAGAGATGAGGCTTTCGGCTCCCGTAAAAATTTACAGCCTCGGAAACCCTGTGCAGGTTCACTATGAGTCAGAACCGACTCCACAGTACTTAACAACAACAACAACATCCATGAGAATAGGTCAAGTTCATCAAATTTTAGCAATTTATCATTTCCTTTATCAAAAATTGCTTTTTCTTTATCTTCCTCTAGTCAAGTTCTAATTATCAAGCCATCAAAGCTAGGTCAAATGGGTACTATCAGCAAGTTTGGGTGCTCCTGTATGTCTCCCCTCACTTCCTATCAGCTGAATACTTCACTCTCAGCTCTAGCCCTCTGTGGCTATGTCCTTGTCCATGGGCTCAGGTCTCACCACACTTTGGACCAACCAGTTGTCCTTCTTCTCTCGCTCATCTCCAGGTCAACGGGAGTCTATAGAACGTGGTTGAACTTAGCCCATTTCTTTATTGCTTCCTTTCCTCTTCTTCCACTCACCAGTAAACCAAGGTGGTCGCCAACAAGCTTCCATGACTGCTCATGTGTTCCCTTTGAGTTTCAGCCTTAGAGGGGGGTTTGACCTGAAGGGACTTGATTGCTTGCCTTGATGGCTTCCTGGCAAACAACTTGCTTATTCTTGTAGTAGCCAATCATACTGCCATTTGGGGGGGTGGGTTTCCTGCTGACTTTTCTTTGAAGATGTATCTGTCACTCTAGCTATTCCAGATTGGCCTGCTTGTCCTTTCTAGTAGGAAATGTCCCACCTCAGAAGGTTCTGGATGGGACTCAGGATTCCACCTATGGTCCTATACGCTGCAAAGGCCTATTTCACTAGGCAAGATGTAGAACCCCTTTTAGGTATTCCAATCAGCTATAGGCTGAAGACAGGCTTACAAGCTTTCTATAATCATGTTTCCTGACATTCCTTTCTATCCAACTCAAGTGTCTATTTTATAATAGTAAGCAAGGAAAACCAATATTCTTAAGACAGTCAAGCATCTTAGTATTATTAACCCTCTTCAGACTATGCCTTGATCCCTGTATCACAGAGCCCTGTTGTTCCAAGGTTGAGCATGCATCACTATTTACCTCTGTTCCACTAGGCCATGCACACCTGTCTCAGTGTTCCTCTATCTATCTTGTTCTTCCACCTCCTCCTCCCCCTTTTTGTGTATTGCCCTCCCCAACACCCAAACTGTGATGTGTCTGCCCCTACCCTATGCTCTACTGTTGCCTCCCTCAACCTCCCCCAAATATCCTCCCTCCCCTCACTGGTAACCAACAAAGAATTTTCTTTTTTCCTTTTAGTATAGGAATCTTTTCTTAAGCTTTTACAATAAAGATCTTATGCAATATTTGTCCTTTTGTGACTAATTTCACTCAGCATTATGACCTAAAGGTTCATCCATGTTATGTGGTGGCTTGCAGCTTCCTTGGTATTCTTCAAGGTAGCATAATATTCCATTGTATGCATGTACCAAAGTTTGGTTATCCATTCTTCCATTGATGGGCACGTAGGCTGTCTCCATCTTTTTGCTACTGTGAACAGTGCTGCTATGAACATTGGTATGCATATACCTACTCATATTATGGCTCGTATTTCTTGTGGATATATACCAAGTAGAGGAATTGCTAGATCATAAGATATTTCTATTTCCAACTTTCTTAGGAATTGCCAAACTGTTTTCCAGAGTGGCTAGACCATTTTACAGTCCCACCATCAATGTAGGAGGGTCCCAATCTCTCCACATCTTCACCAGTATTTATTGCCCTCTGCATTTTTAAACTTTGCTATTATTGCTGAGGCTGTAAATCTTTATGGGAGCAGAAATCTTCATCTCTCCCCCAAAGAACAGCTGGTGAATTTGAACTGCTGACTTTGTGGTTTGCAGCCCAACTCAAAGCCCACTACACTACCAGGGTTCCTTACATACATGTATGTTTTTTGTTGCTGCTAAGTGCTGTTGAATCAGCTCTGACTCACAGTGACCCTGCATAGGTTTTCCGAGGCTGTAAATCTTTATGAGATACGAAAGCTTCATATTTCTTCATTCTTCATTCTTCTGCAGAATGGCTGGTGGGCTCGAACTGTCAACCTTGTGGTTCATAATGCAGTGCTTATTCTATAAAGCCACTGCAATCTCCATATATACATACTGCTGTTATGAAGTGTTATCAAATCTTCCAACTTATAGCAACCCTGCATATGGGTTCCGAGGAGTGGCTGGTGGTTTGAACCGCCGACCTTATGGTTAGCAGTCCAGTATTTATCCTACAGAGCCATACCAGGACTCCCATACACATATTGTTGTTGTTAAGTGCCATCGGGTTGGTTCTGACCCACAGCAAAGCAGAATGAAACACTGCCCGATCCTGGGCTAACCTCACTACTGTTGCCACATTTGAGTCCATCGATACTGCCACTTGGACAATCCATCTCGTTGGGGGTCTTCCTCTTTTTCTCTGACACTCCACCTTACCAAACATGATATCCTTCGCCAGTGACTGGTCCTTCCTGACAATATGTCTGAAGTATGAGACAAGAAGTTTGGCCATCTTGGCCTCCAAGGCCACATATAGGAGGACATAAAAAAAATCCAAAATAAATGTGGTAAGGATTCATTAGTTCCAGAAGCAACAATATATTGGTAAGATTAAAAAGCTAAGTGTAATTTTATTATACTTGACAAAATTTCAAAATTGCATTTGCACAATCCACTCTAGTATTTGTTGGTACTGGTACTCAGGAACTTAAACAATATTGTTTAAGTGCATTCCAGAGCTCTACCTAATAATCCAACAACAGATTTCTGAAACTATGGGAATATAATCTCTGTATAGCCATCACGGATCTTAAAAATCTATATTTTAAAGAAAGCATGAATTTATAAATAATAAAAGTTATCACATCAGCATCAACTACAAGTAAGATGCCTATGTGATATGTTATCAGTAGGTTGTGAGTATATAAACATTGAGTCCTAAATCTTAATTCTCACCATGCCCATAGTCCTAATATGAATTTACCCTTGATAGTAGGATAGTAGGTGACTTGAAGATAATACCTATCTCTCCATAACTCAACCTGCGACACCTCCCCAAACACTTCTAGTAATCAGATTCATTATTTCTAAAGGGAGGGCGGGTAACTTAAAAAATACTTTATTGACACTGGAATTATAATTTTATTCAATTAATACAATTTATCAGATTATAAGTAACTGATTTTCAGAATACATTCCAATTTTTTTTAATTGAGATGTGATTCACATACCATAAAACTTCACTCCTTTAAAACATAAAATTCACTGGGTTTGGGTATATGCACAACATCCCTATATTTGATTCCTGAACATGTTCATTATCTCCCTCCCCCTCCCCCGTGCAAAAAAAATCTTATACCTATTAGCAGTCATTCATCATATTCAACCTCCTCTCCTCACCTAAGACTCTGGCAGCCACTAATCTAGTACAGAAGTACCTACTCTGGACATTTTATATAAGTGGAATCATACAATATTTGGCTTCTTTCATTTAGCATAATGTGTGTGTGTGTGTATATATATATATATATATATACACCTCATTCCTTTTTATTGCCAAATAATAATCCACATTTTCAGATTATAATAAAATATTTTGTTTAACCATATCAGTACCTCATTCCTTTTCATTGCCAAATAATAATCCACATTTTCAGATTATAATAAAATATTTTGTTTAACCATATCAGTACCTCATTCCTTTTCATTGCCAAATAATAATCCACATTTTCAGATTATAATAAAATATTTTGTTTAACCATTCATTAGTCAATAGACATTTTGATTTTACCAACATTTATTATATTGTTGATTATTTATCTTTCTATTGTTGAATTATGAAATTTCTTTATAAATTCTGGGTATTAGACCTTTATCTGATATATGTAAATTATTTTCTTCCATTCTGTGAGCTGTCTTTGCATTTTCTTGATATTCTTTGAAGCACAAAAACTTTTAATTTTGATGAAGTACAAGCTATCCTAATTTTCTTTGTGCCTTTGATATCACTTTTAAGAAACCACTGCCTAATCCAAAAATCACATAGAATTATACATACACTTTCTAAGAGTTTTATAGTTTTAAAACACTGTTGCAGTTTATTCTGGTATGCTTTTCCTTCAACCTAAAGAACTTCTTTTGATATATTTCTTTTAGTATAGATCTATTGCCTATAAAATTTCTCAGCTTTTGTTGGAAAATATCTTTATTTTACCTTTACTTTTTAAAGTTATGTTCATGGGACATAAAATTCTGGACTGACATGTTTTGTTTTTTCTCTCCTTCAGGACGTTAAATGTGTTCTGGTTTGCATTACTTCTGGTATATAAAACTGCAATCATTCTATCTTTGTTTCCTGACTTTAATGTTTCTTTGAAGCATTTGTCCACACCTGGTGGGAATACAAAATGAGGCAGCAACTAGTGAAAACATTTTGGCAGTTCTATAACTTTGAAGAAAGAGTTCAAAAAGTTAAACATAGAATTACCATAAGCCCACCAATTCCACTCCTATGAATGCACAGCCAAAAATAAAATAAAATCAGAGGTTCAAGCACTTGTATACCAATGTTCACTGCAGCACTATTCACACACACACAAAACAAGTTAGGAACAACCCAAGTGTTCATCAACAGGTAGATGGATAAATAAATGTATTATATATTCATACAATAGAATATTATCCGGTCATAGAGTAATGAAATTCTAAAAGCATGCTACAACATGGATGAACCTTGAAAATATGCTGAGTAAAGTCAGTCAGATATAAGAGGGCTACTGTTTGATTCCACTCACACAAAATTATCTAGAATAGGCAAATGCATAGACATAGTTTGTTTATTAATGGCTACCATGGTGTGGGACCAGCACTGGACTTTGAACCACAGACTGGCAGTTCAAACCCACCCGATGCTCCTCGGAAACCCTATACAGGGTCACTATGAGTTGGAAGTGACTCGATGGCATTTAATAACAACCACCATGCTGTGGCGCTGTAGGATAAGCACTGTAGGCTACGCTAACTACAAGGTTGGTGGTTTCAACCCACCAGCCACTCCTTGGAAACCCTCTACAGGGTTGCTAAGAATTGGAACCAAGTCAACAGCACTGAACAACATGGGTTGAGGGAGAAGGAAATGGGAAGTTACTACTTAAGGAGTATTAAATTTTTTATTTGGGTGATGAAAAACATTTGAAAATGGATAGAGGTAATAATGGTTTTATAGCATGATGAATGTAACTGATGTCACTGAATTGTATACTTTCAAAAAAGCAAATGTTTTGTTATATATACTTTATCACAATGAAGTTTATAATATTAATGACAATAGGAAACATACACAAAAGAGAAAGGGGTGAGGTCATTTAGAAGGATGGATGAGCTATGGATGAGTAAGGAATACAATGAGCAAAACACAAAAGAACACGCAAAGATGGCTAAACACTAAAATTTCTGGGTTGCACTCAGCTACTAACCAAAATGTTGGCAGTTTGAACCCACCCAGCAGTACAGAGGAAGAAAAGTCTGGTGATCTGCTTCTGCAAAGATTACAGCAAGAACATATTACGGAGCTCAGTTCTACTCAGCAACACATACAGTCACCATGAGTTGGAATCAATTAAACAACAATTAAGATTGGTGTTTGGTGTATGAGTAACTGAATTTATGAAGTTTTTAAAGATGATACTAATCCATCTTTGTGCCATTATTTGTCATGCATTTTACTTCTACATGCTACAACCCCCTCCCCATATACTTACTATTTTTATATATTTACATATACTTATATATACTTACTATTTAATGGGTAATAATTTTTGAAAAAAATTGAGTAAGATAAAAAGTTATTTGTAGTTACAGGAAGTCCCTGATTTATGACAGAGTTCCAGTCCAATGACGGTTGTTAAGTTGGTTGTGACAAATATCAGAAAGTTTTTTTTTAACGTTTTAATTATTATTGCCTTTTATTACCAGTATCTTTATAACTCCAAACTTTATTTGTAATTTGGGGTTGGAAGCATTACATAAACTTACACACACATGTTCATACATATATACACAAATCATCAAAATTTACTTCTATGTTAAAGTATACGAAAACACTGGCATATTCTCAGTTGTGGTAATAACTCCACTGACGAAGATTCTGATCATCTGGATTACCACTGGGAATGGAGATGGAGTTTCTAGTTAGAAAATTCAGAGTTAGCTATTGTTTTTTTCTTCATATATTTTTCAGGAACATCTCTGTTACCAAAGTTGTCTACTAACTTTCACAAATAATCAACATTTGGGTCCATGTTTTCAAGCAACTGAAGCCCCTGATTTATTTTTTAAATTTCACTGTAAAATTTTTGGGCGATTGCTCTCCTTCTTTCTCACTTTATCTTTGTTCCTCAGAATTTCTTTCCTTTTCAAAATCTACTTAGTCCTGATCTGTCAAGTCCCTTTCTTCATCATCTATGAGTTGTTCCACACTGGCAATATCAAGTTCTAAATTCAGTGTTCTTGCCATATGAATGATTTTCCCACTAATCTCATCCATTATATTATCCTGATCAGATGCTTGGAGAATGTTCACATAACTAAGCAATTTTTTTCATAGCTCCTGCATGCATTTTCCCGTAACTATCTCCCAAAAAGATGCAATGTTCTGGATACACCAAGGAACATTATAATTCTTCTAGAAATCACACAATGTTACCATACTTCTATATGCTATAGATTTTGCCTAAGCAAACATAGTAAGTGTACTATGCCCTGGAGGTGGCAATTGCACCTTGATCCAAAGGGCGGAATCACAGCTCTCATATCGGAAGGTAAACACACCATTTTCACCTTTTGATTTAGGTCATCTACATGAAGAAACCGGCCTGTAGCAGTATTAAGTAGCCTCAGAATCTTGAAAGGAATACTCTTTTCAAGGCATCAGGTGTACATTCCTGGGATGAAACAATTTCAGAATTAATCCTCTAATAGCACAACTGCCATCCAGGACTTGGAATTATTCCTGTAGTAGATAGGCAGTTTGTTTTTGTCAATGTTTTGAATGCTTGGGTGTTTTCAGAGTGGTAAACAAGAAAAGGTTTAAATTTAAATCTAGCAGCATTCCTCCAAGCAGTAGCATCAGTCTGTCTTTAAATGCTTTGAAAGCAGGCAATGAAGCTACTTCCTTTGTGAACACAGACCCATTCTAGCATTCTTTTTCAAAACAAGTCTGTTTCGTCCATGATGAAAATTTACCGTTTAGTAATATGTAGACTATACAGAGTGATAGTGAATAATTCATTGATTTTTTAAAAAAATAATTGTTAAAAGTACATTCATAATAGTTAATCATATGTTGAATCCACAGTTAAGTAGGGAACTACCTATACTCACATAGTCACCATTCCTCCAGTTCTTCAATTCTGTGTTAGACTGAAGTTCTTTTCAGTTACAATTTTCCTTCAACTTAAAGAACTTCCTTTCAAATTTCTTGTGGCAACACAACTTTAACAGATCTCTTGGTAACCTATTTTCTCAGCTTTTATTTTAAAAAATATGTATTTATTTCACTTTCATTTTTGAAGACTACGTTCATGGGACATAAAATTCTAGACTGACATGTTGTGGTTTCTTTCCCCGCCCCCTTTCATTACATTAAAGATGTTCCAGTTTGCATTGTTTCAAATGAGAAATTTATAATCATTCTTATTTTTGTTTCCTATATTTGTTTTTTTCCTCTGTTTTATCTTTTCATTGCTAGCTTTAAAATTATCTTTAGCAAAATTTATTTGCATGTGATATTAATGATACTGTATAATGATTTCCATATTCCATGGGTTACCTCTCTTTGAAATGGATGTAAACACAAACACAATCTCTTCCAATCAGTTGGCCAGGAAGCTGTCTACCAAATTCCTTGGTAGCGATGAGTGAGTGCCTCCAGTGCTACATCAGTTTGTTGAAAGATTTCAATTTGTATTTCACCAATTCCCAGTGCCTTTGCTCTTTGCCATCCCTTCACTGCACCTTGGACTTCTTTCTTCAGTATCCTCAGCTATTGATCATATGCTACCTCTTGAAATGGTTGAACATAGACCATTTCTTTTTCATACAGTGACTCTGTGTATTCCATCTTCTTTTGATGCTTTCTATATAACTGAATAAGGAGCTCTGGTAGCGTAGTAGTTATGAATTGGGCTGCGAACCACAAGGTCAGCAGCTCGAAATTACCAGCTGTTCCGCAGGAGAAAGATGAGGCTTTCTGCTCCCGTAAAGATTTACAGCCTCAGAAACCCTGTACAGGGTCGCTATGAGTCAGAACCGACTCCACGGCACATAACAACATCACTCAATATTTTACCCATAGAATCAATCCTCCAGTATTTTAAATCAAGGCTTGATTTTTTACCTCAGTTCTTCCACCTTGAGAAATGTTGAGCAAGTGTTCTTCCCTTTTGGTTTTCTAACTCAACAGCTTTGAAAATTTCATTATAATATTTGACTTTGTCTTCTCGAGCTGTCCAAGATATTTTATGTTCAGCTTTTTTACCTTATTTCTTCCAAGTCTTTAGCATCACTTTGCTGGAGAACAAGTTTCTGAATATTTTCTGACATTCATTTCTTTTCTCCTTGTCATTTTATGATCTTTGGCTTTCTTCCTGTATAATGTCATCCCACAGCTTTTGTCTTTAGTCATTAGTGTCTAGTGTATCAAATTTGTTCTTGAGATGATCTCTAAATTCATGTGGGATATTTCAGGGTCATATTTTGGTGTTTGTAGACTTGTTTTAGTTTTCTTCAGCTTCAGCCTGAACTTACATATGAGCAATTGATGGTTCTACAGTCTACCCTTGGACTTGTTTTGGCTGATGCAATCAAGCTTTCCCATTACTTCTTTCCACAGATGTAATCAATTTGATTTGTGTGTATTCCATCTGGTGAAGTCCATGTGTACAATCATCTTTTATATTGTTTTAAAAAGTTATTTGCAATGACGAAGTATATGGTCCTGTAAAATTCTATAATGTGATCTCCAGCATCATTTCTATCAGAAGAAAGATGAGAGAAGTGGACTAAGAGCTTACTTGGAAAGAGCTGCCACTCTCTCCTCTCTCTCTACTTATATATATATACCAGCTGTTACACAGAGCTGGTAGAGAGAGAGAGACAGAGACAGAGAGGGAGAGAGTGGTAGCTCTGATAGCATAGTGGTTACGAATCGGACTGCTAACTTCAAGGTCAGCAGTTCAAAACTCAAGTCGGGTTACACGGGAGTAAGATTCACAGCCTCGGAAACCCTGTGCAGAGTCACCATGAGTCGGAACCAACTCTACGGTACTTAACAACAACAAAAGAGACAGAGAGAGAATGAATCCTGGTTGAATACACACTGGACTGCTAATCATAAGTTTGGCTGTTCAAACCCATGGCTGATCCTTGGAAATCCTATATAAGGTCACAAGGAGTTGGAACTGACTCAAAGGCACTTAACAACAACATAACATGTATTATATAAGCACATAGTTACATATATAGTTATTTAATTCGGGGTTGTTTCTCCCTTAGCACAGACCCCATGCAGAATTTCTGGGGGTCTTTATCTGGATAGTTTCTTCCTCTCATACTCTGTCCCACAAATTCCAGCCAATTCAGTCTCTCCAAATTCTGATCTCTGTGTTTTCAACATAGTGAGATCATCATGTTCTGCTTGAGACCTCCATCCCTGGCACTTTAATCAGAAAGCATCTCTAGGCAGAGAGTCAAGATCATAGCTACTTCCTTTCTCTCAGTATTCACAAACCTGCACTGCCAGTTTCCTGTCCAGTGTCTGAAAATAATTGTTTCATAGATTTTGTCCAGTTTTCTATATATTTATTATGTGAAAGTCTAAAACTGTCTGCTTCATCATGGCAAGAAACACGTTTCCTTTACTATTTTTTAAAAATTCATTTCCTGTTTTTAATCAAAGAAAATCTGCCAGTTAACAGAAATAAACTACCCATTATTTGTAAGCACACAGTAACAATAGCTATTGTCCAGAGATCTTATCTTCATAGGTTAGATTTTTGACATCTGGACTATACTGTTCCTAAATAGAATGTTAAATTAAAGTTCATATCAATATTTAAATATTTCTTCACTATTTTCTGAATACAGATCTACCTTTTTTTTCAAGGGAGTGCATTCCTTATTTATATTCAATTTCTCGGCTTTAAAATCCTTAAAAGACATTTCTTTATGACTAGTAAGGCTCTTTTGTTCTATAATACAAAATGTAAAGTTTCTTTAAACTCATTGTATCTTTTGTTTTCCTTACACCGATTATAGAATTAGAAAGCAAAGTAATTAGAATAGGTGCAAGTAATTAGCATAGAATAAACTATTACTAGGCTGTTCTTCCACTGCATGGTTTTGAACTGTCACCTTTAAATTAGTAGTTGAGTGCAAACTGCTTGCACCATCCAGGAACTGTTTACGAATTAACTTAAATAATCATATACACATACACATACATGCACACATACATATATAATATTATTATTTCTAAAACCATACAGGTATACTTTACTTTCATGAACTAAAGCAAAATATAACAAGAAAGTAGCGAATAAGAAACACAAAACGATAATTTACCTCTTATTTGTCTGTCAACCACTCTCATTTCTTTTCTTATCTTCAATGACCATTCATTGACCTGGAAAAAAATTAAAAATTAATAAGGGATGCCAACACTCCTAATTCAACAGTAGACATAAAATAAAGCCTTTTTCAGAGAAGAACATTTGGCAACATTCCGCCCCCCCCAACACACACACACACACACACACACACACACACACACACACAC
>NW_006408859.1:1626684-1628747 GCF_000296735.1 Chrysochloris asiatica | reverse complement strand
ACACACACACACACACACACACACACACACACACACACTTCTTTTTATCCACAGCGCATAGAAACCTTCACGCTATTCAAAGGTTTTTCCCTAAAGGCAAGCATTTTATAGAAGACCAAAGAGAATATGGTACCCTAAAAGTATGCTAGACTACAAAGCCATTTGAACTGCAAAGTCATTTGAACGGTAGTTCAAGCTCACCAGCAGCTCTTCAGAAACCTTACACAGGGTCTGTATGGATCAGAGCCAACTCAATGGCACTATACAACACCACCACCAAATGACTGCTAAGGAGTCTCTGTGTAGCACTGCTGGATACTTCACTAGACCGCAAAGTCAGTTTGAACTGCAAGGTTGGCGGTTCAAACCTACCAGCTGCTCCCGAGAAACCCTACAGAGGGTTGCTATGAGTTGGAAGCAACATAACAACAAAACATGACTGGTAAATACAAGTCTGGCTGTTGAAACCCACCAGCAGCTACTCAGAAATCCTATACAGAGAAAGTATACATCAGAACCGACTTAACAACGTGGTGGAGGATGCGCCAATATAAGATGGAAGGAATGCACAGAGTCACTGTACCAAAAAGAAGCGGCTGATGTTCAGTCATTTCAGGAGATAGCACATAATCAAGAACCAATGATGGTGAAAGAAAAAGCCCAAGTTGCTCTGATGGCACTAACAAAATACAACTTATCACAAATTGTTAATCAGTCTTTCTCTAATCCTGATGCTAAGTTTTTCTTCACATAGTCCAGTTTATCAAATTTTTGTTCGGCATACATTCTGAACAAGGTAAAAGGATACAACCCTGCCATACATGTTTTCTCACTCTGAGCCATGCAGTATCCCTTTTTCTATTTGAGAAAACTGATAGGTACAGGTTCTGCATAAGTACAATTCAATGTTTTAGAATTCCCATTCTTAATAATTTTACAGAATTCAGTACCCAATAATGAACATTTATCAAGTCCTTACTGTATGCCAGGCCCACTGCTAATTTTCCAAGCATTATGTATAGACTCCACACAGTGATTTATTTAGGTAATATGATTATCCCTCTGAAACTTGCTCTTGAATGTAGAATAGCTAAATCAAATGAAGAAAGAATGACATAAAACAGCTGAAGAAGACATTTCAATGGGCAGCTCCGGTAGATAAAGTAAAGTATAATAAAGTGTGCAAATGTCTGAAGTGCAAAAATCAAAAGGGAAAACACACTCAGCATTTCTTAAGCTGAAAGAACTGAAAAAAAAAATTTTTTTTACAGCCATGGGTTGCAATATTGAAAGATTCTAGAAATGCTAACCATAAGATTGGCAGTTCAAAACCACTATCAACTCCTCAGAAAGCCTATACAAAGTCGCTATTAGTTGGAACCAACTTGACAACATTAGCAACAACAACAACACCGGCAAAAAACTGAAAGATAGAGGAAGCATCAAAATAAAATTAGACCCCACTGAGGCAAGACGACACGGATAAAGAGGGCTCCAAGGACAAAGGGGGAGATCTCAAGGAGGAGGCCGTGCGGTAGCGAACTCAAAACCCTCAAATCACCATAAGACTCAGGGCATCTGCCTCCTCTATACTCGCTTTTTCAAAAAATGGTGCGACGCCAATTTTTGGCATTTTGAACTTTCACCCACCAGTGCTGGCAGCGACGGGCCCGGCTCCTTAGAGCTTTGAGGACAGGGCTAGAGCCAGCCTAAGCTGGGAATCTCAGGTGGACAAAAGCCTCAGGAGATCTCTCTGTCCCAGCTTGAAATCTCAAGGCGTGAAGCAGACAGGGAACGGAGGTTTTCACCAGGACGCAGAGAGAGACATAAGTGAGGCAAATTTGGAAGTCATCAGAGGTGGACTCCACCCGCCAGCCAGAACGGCTTTTTGGCATTTTGAATTTTTGCCCGCCACTGTGGGCAGCGACTGCAGCGACTGCCCCGACTCCTTAAACTAACATTCTGAGGACTTCCGGCACATCCCTGACCAGGCAGCACAGCCTCCTTTCTACTATCGGAGGACTCCGCTCCTATTTTTGATTTTGATGTTGGCTTGGTTTTCT
>NW_006408859.1:1596873-1613937 GCF_000296735.1 Chrysochloris asiatica | reverse complement strand
CAAATTAAAAAAGAAAAGGATTTAAGTCACTTGCTGATGAAAGTCAAATAATATAGACCTCATTATGAATTACAACTCACTGTAAAGAAAACAAATATTTTCCCAAGTGAACCAATAAATAACATCATGATAAACAAGAGAAAAGATGGAAATTGTAAAGGATTTCATTTGACTTGGATCCACAATCAGGGCTCATGGAAGGAGCAGTGAAGAAACCAAACACTGTACTGCATTGGACAAATCTGCAATTCAACCCAATCTGACCCCTGACCCACTGCCAAGATCATCGATGTCAGTTTGAAGATCAGATTGAAGACTAAGGTGCTCCTGACCGAAGCCATGGTATCTTCAGTAGCCTCATATGCTGGACAAATGAATAAGGAAGACTGTAGAAAAATTGAGACATCTGAATCATGGTGTTTGTGAAGAATACTGATAATACCATGGACACCAAAAGAACAAAGAAATTTGTCTTGGAATTAGTACAGTCAGAATGCCCCTTACAAGCAAGGATGGTTAAGACTTTTTCTTCCATACTTTGAACATGTTATCAGGAGGGACTTAACCCTTTTCCAGGGACTGGAGGAACACTGAAATAAAGAAAGGCCCTCAACGAGATGAACTGATATATTAGGGGCTCAAAAATAACAAATGTGGGGATGTTGTCAAATGCTGTCAAGTCGGTCCCAACTCAAATGACCCTGGATAGGGTTTCCAAGGAGTGGTTGGTGAGTTTGACCTGTCCATCTTGCAATTCAAACTGACCCTGAGGTCCAGAACATTATCCTGCAGCTCCACACCAGGAATCTGGGAATGGCATAGGACCAAGCAATGTTTCGTTCTGTTGTGCATAGGGTCACTGAATCCAATCTAAGATGATAGTACGTAGCAACAACTTGATAATTATCCTCATTTAACAGATGAAGAAACTGAAACTGGGGCAGGTTAAACGATGTACTAGGATTCCCAGAAGTTGGGATTCAAACCCAAGCTGTCTGACGCCAGAGTCCAGGTTCTTATTCACAATGTGCTTTCCTTATTCCCAAGTTTATTTTTTAGCTTTTTTGTTTTTAATGCTTTGTAATTAAGGCTATAAATTTTTTTTATCTGAAAGCTGCTTTGACTTTATCCCACAGGATTTGATATATAATGTTTTCATTTTTGTTTAAAAAGTTTTTAATTCGGTTTCAACTTTGTTATCTAATAGGGAGTGGAGTAGGGTAAGTTTTCTTTTAATTTTATTTTTAAAATAATTGAGGGGTAAAAATAATTCTGATTCCAGAAAACTTTTTGAAAATAAGATATAATATTACATGGCACCCACCCTCTTTGACCTCCAGCTACCTAGATCTTCTCCCTGATGGTAATCTCTGTAATTAGTATTTTGTGTATCCTTCAAGACCATCCAAAATATCCATAAAACTAGGCAGTGGCCAAAAGCAACAGACATAAGTAAACTTAGAGCAAAATTTACCTCTTCTGATTACTGTCCAGTAAGTATATATAGAGAGAGGATGGTGTACTATGCTAGATTTTGTATGTCAAACCATCTTTACCTCTGTCATGAAGTATTTGATGGGCACCTAAGAAGACCAGCACCACACTGACCCAGTGAATGATATATTAAAACGTGCTCTTGCTCTCAAGAAATAAATAATTTTGCTGAAGACATAATTTAGAAAAGTATTCTCCCAGGGTAATTCTTTCTCTAGCATCTTCTCTAAAGAGCTCCGGTGGTTCTAAGGGATAAGTACTGGACTGCCAAGCACAAGGTAGGTGGTTCAAACCCACCATGTACTTCATGGGGAAAAGATGGTACTGTCTGTTACCACAAAGATTTACAACGTCAGAAATCCTATATAGGGTCCCTATGAGTCAGAATTGACTCAGCAGTAGTGGGAATATTGTCTCTGGATCTTCTGAATGCTGTCTAAAACGGAGCTTTTTGCTCCTTATCTTCCACCATCACCATTCCATCCCAACTGTTCTTATCCTGAATTCTCTCAATTTCAGTTCATGATACCACTATTCAAGGGAATGCATACATTTGAATGAGAGGGGTAGACAGACACCTACTCTCACCCCACTTATAGTCACCAAAATCTGATTATATACCCACCCTAGTGTTTCTAAAACTCATCTATCCTCTTGAACTGCTACTTTTAGTTAAAACCCACATCATCTCTCACCTGGGCCCCTAACTGGTTTCCTATTCAATTATCTTCTAGCCAAATCATATTCTACACAACTATTCTGAATGCTCCCCAACCTTAATAACAGTGACACACAGGTCTTTGCCAATATGGTCTCTAGCTCTCCAACTGTATTTCTTATCACTGCTATCACTCCTCCTCCCTCCCACTCAGATATGAGTATTTCATCCTCCAACCGTGCTAAACGTTTTTCTGGTTCTTTCAATGTGTGATCCTCACTTCAACATTTTGCATATGCCATTTATTTTGCTTGAAATGACTCCCCTTTCCAAATCCTAAACCACCATATGGCTAATGCCTCATATGACAACACCCAGACCCATATACCTTCCCTAAACAGTGCCCCTTTCTCCATTCATACAATCAATCCTCCACTCTGACTTTTCAGACCTTGTACATACTAATAAAAGAGTCAGTCAAAAAGTATTGCTATAGATCCCCTAAGAACTTGATTGAACCTCAGCATAGTGATCCTGCTTGGTCACCTTAGAGCAGGTGGTGGGCCGGCAACGACTGGCGTATGGGGTACCCAGCCGATCTCCTCCCTCCCTGCCTTCCTCGGATGGCGGCTATTTATGCTGGACGTGTGGCCAGAGACGGGTAAGGATCACGTGGAACCTCAGCAACTTAAGACAGAGCCATTGCCATGCTGCAATGAGTTTCAATGACTGGTAAGACTGAGGAATTCGCACTGACCGCCTAAGACAGGCAGCGTCCCTTAAACAAACAATAAATAAGGAGGATTCGGATGCAGAATGTGCAGACCCGGTCAGGAGGTCAAGACCCTGTGGGCCCAAGCGTTGTTGACCGTCCAAACCATAGGCTCTGAGGATCAGACTTTAGCTACCTAGTAGACAGCAAACTGTCCCTCATCTGATTATTCAGTAATGCTCGTTAGTAATCTCATACATGAGCCCTGGATATCCACAGACAAATGTAAAAACCTTCCCTAAAAGCCGAGACTGTAAATTCCAAAAAGGCAAGTGTCCCCCACCCGCCCCAATCCAAAAAAAAAGCTAAAGAGGATAGAGAGAAACACTGTTAACTGATGATATATGGAGGGGATAATAATCAATGTAATGAAACAAGCTATATGAATGGTTGAATGTGAAGCTGATGATGTGCCCTGTAAACTTTCACTCAATCCAAAATAAAAACATTTAATTAAAAAAAAAAAAAGTATTGCTATAAAATCATAGAAACCTTTATTAAAAATATCAAAACATGAAGCTATTATTTCTCAGTATATTCTCCATCTGTTTATTTACTTCGGAAGGTCCTACTTCCATCTCTCTAACCCTTACCAGAAGAATTCTGGGCTCTCCGATTTACACCGTAATAAAATAGAAGCTTTGGCATTTTCAGAGACTCAAACCCTTTTAAACTCATTTAAAATGTTCTTCTAAGTGTGAAAAACATTAGTATCTGAAGAGGAAGATAAGGGTTGTATGGTATATGGGGTAAGGTTTTGCAATGAAATTCTCTAAGGACAGCCCTTGCTACCCTTAAGAATAAGTACACAGTGTTGTTGATAGAAAAAAATTCCTTGGCATAACTTTCCTGGCCTTTTTCTCATCAATGTAGTACTCAATTTTCTTAAAACTTCTTCCTAAAAAGTCCCAGAGATGGTCCTGTGTCCTTCAAGAAAATTGATCAGGATGACCCCCTTGTTGTTGCTGTTTAGTGCTATTTAGTCCGTTTTGACTCACAACAGCCCTGGCACACGGTTTCTGAGGAGCAGCTGTGGATTTGAACTACCAACCTTGTAGTTAGCAGTCCTGTGCTTATCCTACAGCACCTCAACTATCAGTTGCCACAACCTTCTAAAATGCCCTCTCTGACTTATACTTAACTGCCCCAGTAGAACCCCTTGGAAGCCAATGTTTTCACTGGACTTTTTTAATCTAAGGTCACTATGAGTCAGAAAGGACATGAAGGCACTTAATGAAAACAAAAACAAACAAAGGAAACCAAGACAAGTGCTTTACTGAGAGACCTTATCTGCAGTCATTCACTAATCACATATCTGATACAGTCTCCCTCATTACACTTTACACTATTTGAGGTTATGAAAATCGGGCTGTGAACCTTAAGGTCAGCAATTTGAAATTACCAGCTGTTCCACAGGACAAAAATGAGGCTTTCTGTTCCCACTAAGATTTACAGCCTCGGAAACCCTGTACAGGGTCGTTATGAGTTGGAACTGACTCCACGGCACATAACCACCACCAAACCATCCAATGTCTTATTCAGTTTTGTAAACCAAGTAACCAAATCAATGTACATTAAAACATCTCAAATGTTTGTTGTATTAACTAAGTGAATTAAGTTTTCCTAATCTTTCTCTACAACTCTCCCCTCCTCATTTTCTTCTCCAACCTGACAGCATTCCACAACTATGATTCCTGGCACAGTCTAAGAACGTAAGTTTGACATATTATTTAAGAATTCTGATGTCACAGAAGGTGACTTCTTGTTGTGTGTCAAGTAGATTCCATCTCAGAGCAACCCTAGGGACAAAGGAGAACTGCCCCAGGGGTTTCCATGGCTGCACTCTTTACAGGAGCCGATGGCCAGGTATTCTCTCTTGCAGAGCAGCTGGTGAATTAAAACAGTTGACCTTTCATTTAACAGCTGAGAGCATAATCACTGCACCACCAAAGGCTAAACAAGCCAAGTCCCCAAGAAAAGATCACACAGCTTCCCTGGAAAATCTCAAGTCCAAGAGAAGATATATCTCCTGGCCTCACACCTAATCACAAGGTTTCTAAATAGATAAGAAGTCTCCTTTATCCTCAGCTGGCACTCCAGTCTTAGCTTGGATCCTTTAAGATTGAACAGATTTCACTGCTAAGAAGTTGCCACCAAAGTGTCTCTGAGATGTTGAAGGTAGAGTAGAGGGGTTGGTGGGGAGGGGTCTGGAGAGTTGGCAGAGAGGAATTCAATCTGTTATTGTTGTTGCTAAGTGTCATCTAGTAGGTTCTGACTCATAGCTATCCTGTATAGGGTTTCAGAGGAACGGATGGTAGATTTGACCCACCAACCTTCTGGTTAGCAGTCCAGTGCTATGGCTCCTTATACAACAAATATTTCCTTGGAATGTTCTTTGATATGCTGTTTATCTTGGGAGTACTTGATCTTAATCTGATTTTGATATTCACCATTTATTTAGAATGCACAGTATGCACTCTAAGGCAAACGCTATACTAGAGTTCTGGGAATAACATCTATAACGCATTTCACTTGCCCAAGGGTACCACACTGGATAACCATGATGGTGTGGTATGGCTGCACCTGGACCCTGCTTATACTGTACCAGGATCAGAGCCCACATATCCGCTTCCAGACCCCAAAGAAAGGCATATTATAAACTCATCCCAACTCAGTAGTATCTCAGCTGAGATTACAGTATTTAGTTGATCCCATTCTCTAACCCCCACTCTACTGCTGTAGTTAGGTGTCACAGAATTGGTTCTGACTCATAACGACCTTATGTACAACAGAATGAAACACTGTTTGGTTCTGCGCCAGTCTCACAATCATTGTTAAACTTGAGCCCATGGCTGTTGCCACATCTCGTTGGGGGTCTTCCGCTTTTTCACTGACCTTGTCTTGCCTTGCAAGGACTGTCCCCTCCTGATAATATGTCCCCAGTATGAGAGACGAAGTCTCACCATCCTGGCTTCTAAGGAGCAATATGACTGTACTTCTTCCAACACAGATGTTTGTGTTCTTCTGGCAGTCCATGGTACTTTTAACATTCTTCACCAACACTGTAACTCATAATGCATCAATTCTTCTTTGGTCTTCTTTATTCACTGTCCAGCTTTCACATGCATATGAGGTTATTGAAAATACCATGGCTTGGGTCAGACGCACCTTAGTCCTTAAATTGACATCTTTGCTCTTCAACACTTTAAAGATGTCTTGTGCAGCAGATTTGCCTAATGGGAGTCCATCATTTGATTCTTTGACTGCTGCTTCCATCATTAGTGTTGGCAGTGTATCCAAGCAAAACAGAGTCTTGAACAACTCCAATCTTTTCTCCATTTACCATGATACTGATTTACTGGTCCAATGGTATGGCATTTTGCTTTCTTTATATTGAGGTATAATCCATACAGAAGGCTGTGGTCTTTGATATTCCATCAGTAAGTATTTCAAGTCCTCTTTGCTTTCAGAAAGCAAGGTTGTATTGTCTGCATATTGCAGGTTGTTAATAAATTTGCCTCCAATCCTGATGCCACATTCTTCTTCATATAATCCAGTTTTCTCAGATTTGCTCAGCATACGGACTGAATAAACATGGTGAAAGAACTCTGGCGCACACCTTTCCTGATTTTATACCATTCAGTGTCCTCTTGTTCTGTTCGAAATGACTGCCTCTTGGTCTATGTACAGGATCCTCACGAGCATAATTAAGTGTTGTATTAATACTCATTCTCCGAAATGTTGTCCATAGTTTGTCATGATCCACAAAGTCAAAAGCCTTTGCAGTCAATAAAGCATAGACAAACACCTTTCTGGTATTCTCTGCTTTCAACCAAGATCCATCTAATGTGTATCTAGTTCCACATCCTTATCTGGCTTGAACCTCTGGCAGTTTTCTGTCAGTGTACTGCTGCAGCCGTTTTGAATTATCTTTCACAAAATCTTACTTGCATGTGATATTAATTATATCGTCCTATGATTTCCACATTCCACTGGGTCACCTCTTTTCCAATCAGTTGGTCAGGTAGCTGCCTTCCAAATTTCTTGGCAGAGATGAGTGAGTGCCTTCAGTGTTGCATTAATTTGTTGAAAGATTACAATTTGTATTCCATTAATTCCCAGGGCTTTGTTCTTTGCCAATGCCTTCAGTTCAGCTGGATTTCTTTCTTTAGTATCACTGGCTATGGATCATATGCTGCCTCTTGAAATGGTTGAACACTGTCCATTTCTTTTTGGTACAGTGACTCTGAATTCCTTCATCTTCTTTTGATGATTTCTGCATCGTTCAATACTTTGCCCACAGAATTCTTCAATCTGCAAACATTATCTCTTTTTAAGCCCTTTACTTTGCCTTTTTTTTTTTTTTTTTTTTTACAGAGTTGAACATTTTCTCTTTTAAAAAAAGTATCAAACTTGTCCTATTCATATACACCTCCCAACACTTCATCTGCAGGTCAGTAGCTCTACAGAGAAGAGTATATTCCATCCCTGCTAAACACAACAATGGTACCTTTTGTTATACACAAGGTCACTAAGAGTTGGAGCTAACTTGAAGGTACCTAACAACAACTGTCTTTTAGGCACCTTCTGGAATTGATAAGCCCTGGACTGCTAACCACAAGGTTGGTGCTCCAAACCCACCAGTCACTCCTCAGAAACCCTACAAAGAGTGGCTATGAGTCAAAACTGACTCAACAGTATTAACAACAACAACTGTGACTAATGAGAAAACGTTTTATCACAAGCCACAAAGTATAAAGGGAGAACTTAGTGCTTGTTAGTAGCTGAAACATTCTTCTGAAAAACAATAAAATAGCATCAGAATTGGGAGTACTGAAAATGAGGAACTTAAAATCCAGGTCAGGACATCTACACCAGATAAAGTAGATTATCTAATACTAAAAATCCTATTAAATAGTCAATCTATAGGCAGGAGAAATGTGGAAAATATGGGGGTGTAGGGTCAAGTCATTTCTCATTACCCCATCTAGGGCCTTCACCTATAGAAATACAGAAGTATATGTGCTCCTATATATGTTGTGGCCAATCAGACTTGTTTTTGAAATGTTTATCTTGATAGATGTTAAATTCCTTGGGTGCTAATCTTATTGTTATAATCACCCTTTAGAAGGCAGCATAGTTATGGACAACAAGCTTCAGAATAAAATGCTGTATAAGTTCTACCATTTACAAGCTGTGTGATCTTGGGAAAATTATTCAAAAACTCTGTGCCTCAGTTCCACACTTGTAAAGTACCAATTTCATTAACACTGATGCTCACCATAAAGTGCTAAGCACTTTGCCTAACTCAACATATTTCAGCTAGTAGTTGTTGAGATTCTTACATTCTCTACAACCCTTGCTACTGCAGAACAGTAGCATCAGCATCACCTGGGAACTTACTAGACATCTCAGGCCCTACTCCAACCTTAAGGAGTCCTAGTAGTGTAGTGGGTTATGAGCTAGGCTGCTAATCACAAGGTCAGCAGTTCGAATCTACCAAGGGAGAAAGATGAGGTTTTCCACTCCTGTAAAGATTTATAGCCGCAGAAGCCCTATACAAGATCACTATAAGTCAGAACCGATTCCATAGCACACAACCACAACTACAAATTTGCTGAACCAGAACCTGAATTTTGATAAACTCCTGAGTGATTAGTATGCACATTAAAGCTTAAGCACTACTCTACAACACCCAGTATGGACATGTGTTTAATGGGATTAATAAAAAAATCATTTATTTAATATTCAGCCCTGGCAGGCATGTTTTAAAAACCAATCTCATGCAGCTACCCTGTCATTTTCTGGTGCTAATGTGTTTTCCCAGGTTAAGTTGCCCCATTGGAAGCATGCAGTGGCACTGTGTTCTTAACAATTATGTTTATTATTTTAACATAATGTTTTACAAGTTATATATACTAGACACCAGTTTAAAAGGTAGTCACACTGGCTCTCTCTCTTTCCTTCCGACCTCCAATAAAGCCTTACACGTGGGTGTTTGTGTTCCAGATCATTCCATCTCACATTTATGGTGCTGAAACCCGGGAGGGACTTTGCCAAGACCCACGACAATCCCCAGCTCTTGGGATGATCCACTTCCTGGCTGTCCCTCCTGAACCTGCCGATCAAACACCCACCTAGGAGCCCTCATCCATTGCCATTGCTGACTTTTACAGCCACACACCTGTCAACAATTTCAGGCTTCTAGGACTGGCCACAGAGGACAGAAGGTGCCCAGAATCGCCGGCCCCCACGGAAATAACTCAAAGCAAACCCAGGGTAATGGTCCATGTTTCAGGACTGACCAAGCTCAAACTTACCCGCATCCCAGAGGAATAATTGAGTGACTCCTGCCTAGTAAACTGCTTTTCCTGCTTCCTCAACCAGGTGGGCCAGGACCTCCAGCGGTTCTTTCCTGACCTATTCTGGTTCTCCAGGGCACTCTGTCTGACTTCTCACCAGACGAAAGCTCTCGGCTGACAGTCTTTCTCCTCTGTTGCTAGCCCTACCTCCACATACCCCCTTAGACATACCTCCATGTCAACTTGCCACCCGGCCTTCCATTCTCGAATGGCCTCGCCATTCTCGAATACTCTTTGCCTTATCTTTCTCCTCATAATGGGACTTATCATCATCCCAGTATGCTCTCCATACTCTTTATATCAACCTTGATGATCAGATTGTGCCTTAGCTAAAATGGCAAAACATGCTCAACCCCTCATACAGCCACGGACTGCTTCAGTGTCCTGATCTTTATGTACTCTGCTTGCTATCTGGGCCAAACACCTGTCATCAAGCAGTTTTGCGGTATCAGAGTATGGTATCTATCCAAACTCTCTAACTGCATGGCTTCCAAATCCACAGCTTGCAAAAGGTGGTTCAACAAGCCTGTCTGCTGGACATATCAAACCCAAATAGGGATGTCAGATGGGGGTTGTAGGGGTGGCAGATGCAGCAAGGAAAAAGATCAGTGTAGAAGCTGCAAAGAACCTCAAATAACGGCTAGACCCAGGATATAAAGGATTACGAACAAGGCTAGATCCTGACAGCATCCGCCAACCCCACCACAGCTAATCACTGAAATAGGAACCATATTCAATAAAACGTCCTGCTGGGTTTGTTTGCCCTATAGGGATCTGGGGTACTCCAGCCGTTCCCACCGACCCAGTCCCTAAATCTTATCGTAATATAACCACCATACAGTACACAGGACCTCTCCTCACAGAGATGGGCCTCAGTAATTCCACCAACCTCACCTGCATTCATTACCACAACATCATTAACAGACACCCTCCCTGCCTTACAAAATCAAGTTAACTCACTAGACTCCAAAACCGTCGTGGTTTAGACCTCCTCATAGCCGAGAAAGGAGGAATATGCCAGACCCTAGGTGAGGAATGCTATTATTTTGTCAATGTATCTGACATAGTCCTCAGCAAGGTAAAAGAATAGAATTCGCACTAGGCAATCAGAAACAGCCAACTACGGTTGTCCCCTAATATCCTCCTGGTGGTCTTGGCGCCTCCCCTTCCTAGGGCCATTAACTATAGTCCTCCTGATACCGTTATTTGGCCCCTGCCTGTTTTGCTGTCTTCAAAATTTTCTTCAGGAATGCATGAGAGCCTTCACAAACTAGACGGTGGGCGAATTCCTCATGGCAGGATACCAACCACTGCCAAGCAACAGGACCAGCCAGCCAGAAGAACACGCCAGGTACATAGTTCCCTCCTCTTTGCCCCCTTCCAGCAGGAAGCTGCTCCAGAAGAAATGACCACCGCCCCTGCGCCCATAACAACAAAAGGCTGGAATGATAGAATCTCTCAGCCACAAGCATTATAAAATGGCTGCTTACCGCGTTTTCGCTCTCCCTACCGGAACTTCTCTTCCTACCGGAACTTCCTCTCTCCCTACCTGCACGTCTTCCCAGTCAACCTATCACCTACCTCCACTAATCTCAACCCCTCCCTCCTCTTTGACCAGTATAAAAATCCTTCCCCCGGCATTTTCTCTCGCTCTCTCTTTCCTTCCGACCTCCAATAAAGCCTTACATGTGGGTTAAAAAAAAAGGGTCATCAGACTGTTTTCCCATAATCTTATCTTTATAAATGGCAAAGTTACGGCCAAACACTGACGGTGCAAATTACCCAAACAGTAAGGTAAGTGTAGGCCTACTTGTGCTTGCTTACTAGTCTGTAAACATATGTGAAACTGTTCAGTACAGATTAGTAAACAAGCTCAAGTAACAAGCCTGTGCTTACTGGGTACTCAGTCCCTACAGAGACTGAATTTGAAAAGAAGGGTTGAGGGGTTAGGAGACAGAGGCCAGCAATAACTAGAATCAGTCTTTGATGTAGAGAAAAAAATGTGTAATTTTTTCACCACAGATTACTGATGAAGATAAAAGACTGGTCTTTAGTATGAGCTGCACCTCAATGTTAATAAAAATCCTCACAACTGGACTGAGAAATCATGATATATGGAGAAAAGACAAGTTGTTCAAGACTTCATTTTGCTTGTATTCACAATCAACACTTATGGTGAAAGCAGCAATTAAGAACTCACACAACATATTGCATTAGGCAAATCTGCTGCACAAGATCTCTTTCAAGTGCTCAAGAGCAAGGATGTCAGTTTGAGGGCTAAGGTGTGTCGGACCCAAGCCATGGTATTTTCAATATGCATGTGAAAGTTGGACAGTGAATAAGGAAGATGGTAAAGAACTTGAGTTATGGTCTTAGAGGAGAATATTAAAAGTGCCACGGACTGCCAGAAAAACAAACAGATCTGTGTCAGAACTACAGCAAGAATGCGTCTTAGAAGTCAGGATGGCGAAACTTTGCTAGTCTCTCATACTTGGGACATGCTATCAGGAGGGACCAGTCCTTGGAGAAAGGCATTATGCTTGCTAAAGTGCAGTGTCAGTGAAAATAAGAGGAAGACCCCCAAGGAGATGAATTGACACAGTATAAGCAGCAATGGGATCAGGGTTAACAACTATGAGGATGGCGCAGGGCTTTTTTCTGTTGTTTATACCAACACTGGGAGTCAGAACTGACTCAATGACATTCAAAAACAAAACTGACTCGATTTTGGACTAATGCTGCGTGCCTACTCCTCCAAGACCTTTGAATTATCAACAAAGTACTTAACATCAAAACATACTCCTATTATGTTCCGCGAAGTGCACAGGCATTTACATCCTTTAACCTTCAATCACTCTGTGGTTTCATATTAATATCGCTGGACGACGGAGCTGAGATGGAGGAAACCAGGATTTACAAATAGGCATTCAAGACTACGAGGCCTTCACCACTACACTGCATTGCCACCCGCATTCTCTCCGTTAAAAGGAGTCGGGTCCAGAAACATCTTCAGTAGCACTCTTCTAAGTCTAGTCCCTGTTATAATGAATGTCCGTGGTCAACATACAGCTAGCTGTATAGCACAAGCCACTTAATATGGGGCCCTTCTAGTTTTAAGTTCCACCAAATGCTAAGGTGAGATCATGCGTGTGGCTCACCAAGGGGATTGGATTTGTTAGTGTTAAATGCCATCTTGTCAGTTCCGACTCACAGACACTCTAAATAGGGTTTCCAAGGAGCGGCTGGTAGGTCTGAACCGCCAACCTTATGGTTAGCAGCCCAGATGATTATCCTACAGCACCACAGAGTTCAGGGTAGACGGTGCGAGCTACCTGCCGCTGACCGGATCTTTCCGCAATCGCTACATGATTGGCACTCAAGGGAGTGGGAAGGCGGGACTTGCGACGGAAACCGTCCCGGGCGGGACGTACCAAAACGCCACGGGGAGGGGTTTCCCAAGACCAGGACCGCGTCACTACATCCTCAACCTGTGGCGAGGCCGAGGAACTCTTGAGTGCAGCCCTCGGCTCGCTGGTCGATAGTTGTGTTACCAAAGGCTTTCTCTACCCACAACCTCAGAGACTCTATCTTCGGTCCCTCGGACGAGTGAGAAGCCCCGGAAATGGGGCCGGACGGTACCTGGCCAACCACAGGGGAGTGTCCAGTCGCTCATGAACTCCTCTACGCCCCACACAAGCCCACCCACTCGTTTGCTGCCGTCGCTGTCGGAGTCCTTACCAGCTCTTTCGGCGGCTTCTCCTGGGTTTTTCCAAACAACCCCATGGCGAACTGAATTCGACTTGCCACTTCCCACTTTCCGTTCCCTACGCCCTGGCAGGTCACGGGCAGCCGCCTGGGCGGGGCGGCCAAGAGGAAGGGAGCCCAGGCACCCAGAGTAGCAGGGACGGCGATGCGCATGCGCGGAACGCACGCGCATAATTGGTCTGGGCGGGGTCCACAGAGAAGATTGACTCCGTCACGTACAATTTGAAGGAATTAAAGTCGATGAGGTGTTGATTGTCGTGAATTGTAAAGGCTCTTCTGGAGGATACGAATTTATTGCCTGTTTGTCAGGGGGCCGCAGCTGTTCCTTATGCTTCATCTAAAACTCTGTTTTTTGGAATATTTGTAACTATTTCTGGTATGGTGCTGTAGGTAGGATAAGCACTGAACTGCTTGCTAACCTATAAGGTTGGCGTCTCAAACCCACTCACTGCTCCTTGGTCGCTGAGTCGGAACCGACTCCGCAGCACGTAAAAACGTAATTATTCTGAACAGCTCTTACCTTTGTGCTCCATAAGGTTTTCAGTTTCTGTATTCTTACAGAAGTAGATTCCCAGGCCTTTCTTCCAAGGTACCTCTGGGTGGATTTAAAATTCCAACCTTTCAGAAGAAGCTGAGCCCTTAACTGAACCAACTTTGTTGTTATTAAGTGCCTTCGAGTTGGTTGCGACTAATAGGAACCCTGTAAAGCATTTACAAGGAGCAGCTGATAAGCTTGAACTGCTGACCTTGCGATTCAAACCGACTTTGCAGTCCAGTGCATTAGCCCACAGTGCTACACCAGAACGCCACTAAACCAATTTATTGTTGTTGTCCCGCAGAATGGCTGGTAGTTTCGAAATGCTGCTGCTGAGGTTAGCAGCCCAACTCGTAACCACTATGCTACCAGAGCTCCTTGCGGGCCACATAAGGCCAGTGAAATAATTTGGTCTGTCCCTGCCAAGGCAACCAGTTACAGCCACCAAATTGTTGTTGTTAAGTACCGTAAAGTCGGTTCCGACTCCTAGCGACCCTGTACAGGGTTTCTGAGGCTGTAAATCTTTACGGGGGAGGGGTGGGGAGGGCAGAAATCCTCAGCTTTCTCCCGTGGAGCTGGTAGTTTTGAACTGCTGACCCTGAGGTTAGCCCAATTTGGAACCACCATGCTAAACCAATTTAGGAGTGGAGAAAAAGATGTAAGGAACCTGTACTTAGTTGTGAAAGCTAAAAAGAGGTAATTGGCAGGGATATCTTTAACCATAAAAGCTTTTATTGTTATAGATGAAGGGTGGGAAGCTTTTTTCTGCCAAACTTTATAATGTCATTCAAGGGCCATACAACATTATCAAATTAAAAATTAGCCTGCTATATTTGGTCAAACATTTAATTAACTCACCCTATGAATTGGGCTGCTAACCTCAAGGTCAGAAGTTGGAAACTACCAGCTGTTCCGCAGGAGCAAGTAGAGACTTTCTGATCTCATAAAGATTTGCAGCCTTGGAAACCCTATGCAGGGTCACTATGAGTTGGAACTGACCCCACAGTCAACAATTTGGTGGCTGTAACTGGTTGCCTTGGCAAGGACAGACCAAATTATTT
The DNA here is from genome assembly GCF_000296735.1 of Chrysochloris asiatica. NCBI lineage: Eukaryota > Metazoa > Chordata > Mammalia > Afrosoricida > Chrysochloridae > Chrysochloris > Chrysochloris asiatica. Next base: position 1,599,290 of record NW_006408859.1, on the reverse strand, counting down.
CACTGGCCTTATGTGGCCCGTAAGGAGCTCTGGTAGTGTAGTGGTTACGAGTTGGGCTGCTAACCTCAGCAGCAGCATTTCGAAACTACCAGCCATTCTGCGGGAGAATGATGAGGCTTTCTGCTTCCATAAGGATTTACAGCCTCAGAAACCCTATACAGGGTGGCTGTGAGTCAGAACTGACATCATGTGGCCCAGGGTGTGGTGCTGTGGGTTAATGCACCAGATTGTAAGTGGTTTGAGCTTCAAGGTCAGCAGTTCAAGTTCACCAGCACTTAACAACAACAATGTGGACCATGGGCCAGATGTTCCCCACACCTGTTATAAGGTAATGTTGTTGTTCTTGTGAAGTGCCATCAAGTCAGTTCCGACCCATAGCGACCCTATACAGGGTTTCTGAGGAGCAGCTGGTGAACTTGAACTGCCAACCTTGCAGTTCAAACGGCTTTGCAGTCTGGCGCATTAACCCACAGCACCACACCTGGACTCCATTATAAGGTAATAGAAAATATTATTAATACCTTTAATTACATTCCGGTATGAAGGGACTTCAAACAGTTTTTTAAGAAATCCATTACCTTTTAATTCTTTCATGAATTTTTTGAAGCCTTCTTGTAGACATAACTTTTTAAAGTTTTTATTGTGAATTGAGTGGTAGTGTACATGGATGAACATCGGTTTTACACTCATCCTATTGTATTTTGTTTCATTGCAATGATTACAATTCTCTCCATGCGTCATCATTCAGCTTCTATTCCCTCTGGCTTTTTGTTTTTATGTACACAGAAACACTCAGGAATATAAAAATATACAGTCATTTAAACAGCCAACCACAAGGCACATTCTGCCAGCCTGCCTCCTGGCTGCCAGAACACAGCCTTTCTCTTTCCATGAGTCTGGAGCCCTCAGATGCTCTATCTCTCCATGTCCTCATCTCTGCCTCCATCTCTGGTGTTGTTGCTTCTCTGGATAGGGTCCCACATTTCGCTTATGCCTTTCCCCCTTGATGGTCCTAGGGTCCTCTGTTCCTGGATTGTAAGGTTAACCACTCCCCCCTTTTTGTTACAGAACTTCTACCTTTACAGTTGTGACAATCGCAATTAGTCATGATAACAATCATCACTTTTGAATCATAAGAATCTTATACCCATCTCTTTGTATACATAATTTTGGTTGTGTATATTTTGGATCTTTTTTCTTCTTTTTATTGGGAACTGGGTGAAGGTTTATGTAGCAGATCAGTTTTTCATTCAGCAATTTCATACACATTTTGTTTCATCTCCTTGGCTGCACCCACACAATGAAACATCACTTCTCCCACTTCCTCCTGTGTTTCCTGTTTCCATTCCTCCTTCTTTCCTAACCCTTCAGAATTTTGTCCTTGGGTAAATGCTGCCCTTTTGAGCTCAAGCAGTTGACTATTCTAAGATGTATTGACCTCCCTATTGTTATTGTTCGCCTTTGTTGTTGTTTTCAAGTTCCATGGAGTCGGTTCCAACTCATAGTCACCCTGTACAGGGTTTCCAAGGCTGTAAATCTTTACGGGAGCAGAACATCTCATCTTTCTCCCATGGAACTGCTGGTAGTTTCCAACTGCTGACCTTGAGGTTGGCAGCCCGACTCATAACCTGAATATTGAGCCATGGAGGATTGTGGATCTTATCAAAGATTAACATTCTTATATAGGTGGAAAGATTGTTGTTATAAAATTGTGTAATGCTTGTGAAGGAGAGGAGAAGGTATCGCTTAATTAACACAATAAACTCTGAGCATGCTACAGAAAAAACCCATTAACAATTTAGTTAGCTGGTCAGCTGCCCAACCTTGCCCTAAGTTATCTACAGACAACTCATTTGTAACTAAGATATTGAAGCCCATCAGCCAACAATCACCAAGAACACACCTGTAGTCAACCAAAATTAGCATTGTCTAATTTGCTGCAGAGACATGCCTAAGAGAGCAACCATGGGGTGCCTTGGTATAAAGGAACCAAAAGAGTCTTTTTATAGGATTTGGGTTTTGATTGGGTGATTCTAAAGAGGGTTTCAGAGATGTAATGAATTTCTTAATGTGGCCCTTTTTAGCTGTAATCTTGTTGTTAGGTGCCATCGAGTCGGCACCAACCAATAGCGACCTTATGCACAGCAGAACGAAACACTGCCTGATCCTGGGCCAACCTCACCACCATTGCCACACTTGAGCCCACTGATGCTGCCACTTGGCCAATCCATCTAATTGGGGATCTTTCTCTTTTTCTCTGACTCTCCACCTTACCAAACATGATATCCTTCTCCAGCGACTGTTCCCTCCTGACAATATGTCTGAAGTATGAGAGACGAAGTTTGGTCATCTTGGCCTCCAGGGAGCACTCTGGCCGCACTTCTTCCAAAATGGATTTATTGGTTCTTTTGGTAGCC
>NW_006408859.1:1587290-1595375 GCF_000296735.1 Chrysochloris asiatica | reverse complement strand
AAAAAAAAAAAAAAAAAAAAGTCAGTCCAAGGCTGATTCCTACAAAGCGGGGGTCAGATATGCTTCCAACCTTCCATTCTCTTTATTCTGACACCAACTGTTCTTCCCAAAGCACTGTCTGCTTCACATCTGGGTTCAGTAATCCATCGCAATGGCCACACAGAACTCATAACAATACTCACAATTATGGGGTTTATTAGGAAGCAAACACGTTACAATTCAGGATCAAAACCGATTCAGAACGCAGCAGTTCTCCAGGATGGAACGTCTCTTGGCTGTCATACCGCAGACATGCTTCACTCTTACCTTCAGCCTCTCAGCCATGTGGCCCTTTGGCCTCTGCCCTGCTTGTGTAAGTGTTACAAGACTCTTTTAGCCAGACAGTGAATGCCCGAAGAGCACATTCTGCAAGCCAATCTTGCACCTGTAGGCATTCAGCTTTACTCTGTACTTAGGTCTGGAGCCTGAAGCTGCTCCATCTCTCCATGCCACTGCCTCTTGCCTCGACCTCTGCAGTCACTGTGTCTCTAGGTAGGGATCTCATGTGTCACTCATGCTCTTTCTTCTTGATGGTTCTGCTATCTTACATCTAGGCGTCTGACATAGCGCCTTTTAAGCCAAAAACTGGAGGGCAAAACTAACCCATCCCAGCCTCAGAGTCCTGTGTACCTTATTTGCATGGTCCCACCCAATCACCTGGTAGAAGTTCAGAAGACTTTGGATAGAAAAGTCATATCAAATACATTCAAGGCACCACAATGGAACTTGCCAACCCACAAAATCAAGAGTTGTAACACTTGCCCACCAAGAAGGCATCCAAAAGAGCCTGGCATCAGAGGGTGAAAAGAAGCTACCCCCACAGAGAAACTGTTCTGAATTGTTCCTGTTATTTCTGCGTTGATCCTACTACTTCCCTAATGAGTCTTTTAACTGTAAATGTCGTCTGTGAGCCTTGTGAGATGTTGCAGTGAATCACTGAACCCAAAGACAGGAAGGAGACTGCTGAGGAAAAGGGAAGTAGCTGATGTTAGAGATGCTGGAGTAGGACAGTAGTTTGAAAAGTTGATGATTTGGGATATCTTTGACCTCTGCCTTATAGGAAACAAGATTTGTACTGATCCTTATTAAAGAAATTATTAATTTAAGAATTAGTTCTGAGTTGGATGCTGTTAAGAATCCAGTGCATATTGGCAATTGGGGTAGCTTGGTAGTTTGTGGATAAATTCAGCATGATAAGCACTGGACCACAAGGTCAGTTTGAACCTTAAGGTTGGTGATTCAAACCTACCAGCTGCTCCTCAGAAACACTATACAGGGTTGTTATGAGTCAGAACCAACTTGATGGCACTTAACAACAACAACAACAAAGTTTTACTGGGTTTTATTGACTATACAAAGGCAGTCAACTATGTGGATCATAACAAACTATGGATTACATTATGAAAAATAGGTATTCCAGAACACTTACTGTGTTTTGCAGCAACCTGTACACACACTAAAAGGCAATTATTTGACCAGAACAAGGGTTTACTGGATGGTTCAAATTCAGGAAAGATGTGTGCCAGGGTTGCATTCTTTCACCATACTAAGTCAATCTGTATGCTGAGCAAATAATCCAAGAAACTGGATTATATGAAGAAGATAATGGCATCACATATCTGGATAACTCATTAACAACACATAATATACAGATGACACAACCTTGCTTGCTGGAAGCAAAGAGGACTTAAAGCACTTGCTGTAGAAGATTTTAAAAACCCCAAACTATAGCCTTCAGTATGGATTGTACCTCAATGAAAAGAAAGCAAAAATCCTCATAACTGAACCAATAAATAACATGATAAACAGATAAAAGATTAAAGCTGTCAAATACTTCATTTTGCCTGAATCCACAATCAAAACTCATGGAAGCAGCAGCGAAGAAATCAAATGACATATTGCACTAAACAAATCTGCTGCACAAGACCTCTTTAAAGTGTTCAAGAGCAAAGAGGTCACTTTGAGGACTAAGGTGCACATGACCTACGCCGTGGTATTTTCAATTGCCTTCTAGTGTGGCTCTGTAGAATAAGCACTCAACTGCAAGGCTGATTTGAACTGCAAGGCTGGAGGTTCAAACTCACCAGTCACTCCTTGGAAACCCTATACAGGGTCACTATGAGTCAGACCCAACTCAAGGGCACTTAACAACAACAACATATGCCTGTGAAAGCTTGAACAACGAATAAGGAAGACTGTAGAATTGATGCATTTGAGCTATGGTGTTGGAGAAGAATAATGAAAATACCATGGACAGTCAGAAGAATATCTGTGTTGGAAGAATTATAGCCAGAATGAATCTTAGAAATTATAGACAGAATGAACCTTAGAAGCCAGGATGGCAAGATGTCGTCTTTCATATTTCGAACATGTTATCAGGAGGGATCAGTCCCCGGAGAAGGACATCATGCTTAGTAAAATGAGGTGGGGTGTGTGTGTGTGTGTCACATTTTCACAATTACAACGAACTCTGCAAACATCCACAGCTGAATCATGTCATCCTATTAGCATCTTTTCCCACCTTTTTGACTTCCCAGCAAGGCAGAAATGTTGTTTTGTGGCAGTTACAGACTAGGGCTAAAAGAGACGCTAGATCATTCACGACGCCATACTAGAATATGGGAGAATTACAGCAGAATTCAAGTTACATTGGTAAAGAAGTAGTAGTCATTCATGTTAGGAAGAACTGGTAGGTATTTGGTAGTTTTTGTGGTGGCAGTAAGACCTTGTCTCTCTTGGTTTTCAAATATAGTGTCCTTGTCTCTGCCTTGTTCTGTCACTGTCACCAGTGGCCCTGCCCTTTTTTTGCTGACATTTTACAAGACTTCTTTAGGTTTAGTTGGGAATACTATAGTTTACTGTCAGTTTCCACATGCTAAGGCTGTTTTCACTTTCTCAGGCTTCATCCTGATTTTCACATAGCGTAGTGGTTAAGAATACTGTGGGTGGAGTCAGGCAGTTCAAAATCCTCCTTTGCCAATTGATTAAAATATTTCTGTATCTCAGTTTACTCATATGGGAAGTGGAGAAAAGAATACCTCATAGAGTGGTGACAAGGACTAATAAATATCATCCATATAAATGGAGAAAAGATTGAGTTGTCAAAGCCTTCATTTTGTTCAGATCAACCAACCATCAACACTCAAGGGAGCAGCAGTCAGGAAATCAAACGACGTATTGGTTAGGCAAATCTGCTACACAAGACCTCTTAAAAATGTTCAAGAGCAAAGAGGTCAGTCTGAGAGCTAAGGTGTGCCTGACCCAACCCATGGTATTTTCAATAACCTCATATGCATGTGAAAGTTAGACAGTGAATATGGAAGACCATAGAAGAATTGATGCAATTGAGTTATAGCGATGGAAGAGAATATTAAATTAAATGTATCATGGACTGCCAAAAGAACAAACCAATCTGTTTGGAAGAAGTCCAGCCACAGTGCTTCTTGGAAACCACAATGACCAGACTCCGTCTCTCATACTTCAGACATATTGTCAGGACAGATCAGTTCCTGGAAAAGGATATCATGTTTGGTAGAATTGACAGTCAGAGCTAAGGAGAAAGACTCCCAACAATGGGCTCCAGCATAGGAACAATTGTTTGGTTGGCCCAGGGCCTGGCAGTGTTTAGTTCTCTTATGCATAGGATGGCTGTGAGTTGGTACTGACTCGATGACATTTAACAACAGCATAAGATGCTTTAGCATAGTGCCTGCCATAGATGTGAAGCTAAATAATTGTTAGCTAGCTATGGCACTGTAGGAGGGAGAAAGATGAGACTTTCTGCTCCTGAAAAGATTTACAGCCTCAGAAACTCTATATGGGGTCGCTATAAGTCAGAACCGACTTGACATCACTTAACAACAACAACATGCCACTATGGGTTAGGCATTGAACTACTAACAGCAAGGATGGTGGCTCAAACCCCCGATGTGCCACAAAAGACAGATGAGGCTGTCTGCCCCAGTATAGATTTACAGTCTCGGAAATCCTGTGTAGGGTTGTTATGAATTGAAATTTACTTGTTAGTAGTGGGTTTGGATTTTTAATACTTATTGCAATGATAATAATAAGTTCTTATTTATAATTTTGAAATATTAACTACTATGTTTTTGTTTACCTGGTAGCGCTATTGTTTTTCCTCTCTACTTCCATTCTTTCATCCCTGTCTCCTCCTCCAAATTGCTAGACTTATTGATGCCCATTGTCTTTGTTGTTGTTGTTGTTACGTGCCATCGAGTCGGTTCTGACCCATAGCGACCCTGTAACAGGGTTTCTGAGGGTGTAAATCTTTAGGGGGGTAGAAAGCCTTATCTTTCTCCCGCGGAGCGGCTGGTAGTTTCGAACTGCTGACCTTAAGGTTCACAGCCCGATTCGTAACCACTACGTTACCTGAGCTCCTTGCCCATTGTCTTTAGGGGGGAAATATAACAATGGGAAGCAGAGAAATAAAGAAAGGGTCTCCAAATTTTTAAGCCCTTTTAAGAATAGACAGGACTTAAGAGGAGACAAAAAACAAACTAACAGTGCAAGTTTGAGGAAAGTTTAAGAGGCAATGAGAGTAGATACTGAGCTCAGCTGAAGAAAACAAGAAAAAACTGGACAGGAAATAGCTTCTTAGTGATCTTGGAATACAGTATCTTCACCAACTTTGCAGAGATTGTCATATGCCAATGTGATGGTTAATCTTATGAGGTAACTTTGTTAGGCTATGGCGCGCAATTGTTTAATCAAATCAACGCTAGTTTAGTTGCTGTTATGAAGTAATTGCATGTGATTAAATTAGTTGGTCTTAAAGAAAGCAGATTATCTTTCATAATTTGAGTGAGCCTCAACCAAACAGTTGAAGGTCTTAAGAGCAAAAAAGGAGTTTCCCGAGAGTGTATTTTGTCTCCAGACTATAAGTAGCCATTTTGTTAGAACTCCCTCAGTCTGTATCCTTCCCATCATCTAATATATGGATTTCTAAACACAAGTCTGTAGGAATCTCCATCTTGTCACATGATCTATAAGTTTTGGACTTGCCAGCCCCCCACAATTGTGTGAATGAATTCCTTAAAATAAATTATTCCCTTTCTTGTTGTACAAAGGGGCTTTTAAATTTTCATGGAATACTAGAACAAAGAGATAATGGAATCTTTCCACAAAAGTTGTGAAGCAACTTCATATATGTATGTGTATGTATGTATGTGTGTGTGTGTATGTATGTTTCACTGGTTCTGTTTCTCTATAGAATACTAAGAAATTTTGATACAAGGAGTATATCTAGAGGAACAAAATCTTCAGGATGACCCCTCAGGGCAAACCTCCTTCCCAGATAGAGACTCAAGAGGAATACATGATCAGGCATGTAATCTTGCTGCTGACTACCTTGGTCTATCGATAAGGGGAAGTGGGGGAAAAACATCAATGAAGTTGTGAGCTAAGTCCGACCACATTCAATAGACTCCAGTCAACCTGGGTTGAGACCTGATTGGCCAGCAGTATGGTAAGACCTGGGGACTCCTGGGCCCAGGGACATGGCCACAGAGGACTAGAGCAGAGAGTGAAGCGTCCAACTGATATGAAGTGAGGGGAGATGCAGATAGTACCCATTTGACCTGGCTTTAATGGCTGGATGATCAGAACTCAACCAAAGGGAGAAAGAAGAGGGAAAAAAGAATTATACGTTACAATTTAATGAACTTGACCTATACTTATGGATGTAGTAGCTCAAAAGAGGAAACGAATCTTTACAGCAAGGATCATTCCCACGCCCTCGGTACACAGGGTTGACAGGGATGGGCAACTTAGACATCGGCTATGCAAAATGGGGGCGCTACAAAGGCACGAAGTGACTGGCTTGCAAACTTTCAAGAGGGACCTTAGTTTCAGAGGGTGCAGGGGAAGGTAGACTCTCCACTGAGTAGTTTCCAACCTGTTTGGACTGGGTTGGTAAAAGGAGAAGGGGATACGACACTTAAGGTTCAATAGTGAATAATTACTATAGGGACTGATTGTGAGTGTTGCAAATGTAAAGGTAGATGTTTTGTAACAAAAGGAGGGAAGTGGTTGATCTTGCAGCCCAGGAGTGGAGAAACCTGGGACCATCAAGGGAGAAGAGCAGAGTGCAGGACCCTATACAGAGAAGCAGTGATGCCAGAGATGGAGGCAGAGGCAATGATGTGGAGAAACAAAGCTGCTGGGGACTCTGAACTCAAGGAGGGAGAGGGGCTGTGTGCTGACATCTGGGGCACAGGCTTGTGGGATGTATCGCTTGTTGTTTGAATGGTTATATATTTCTGAGTGCTTCAGTGTACATCTTTTAAAAAAGGAGGGGATAAATGGAAGCAAATGTTGTTAAATGATGATGCATGGAGGGGATTGTAATCATTGCAATGAAATACGATAGGATGACTGTAAAGCTGATGTTCTCCCATGTAAACTATCATTCAATTCACAATAACAACTTAAAAAAAAAATCTTCAGGATGAGTTTTCTGAATTTTGAGGGGTTTCTTGAATTGGTTCTCAAATATGGGTGGACTTAAAGGCATTAATTACACTATTTCCAACAATAAATAGGGTACAGATGTTGTTGTTGTTATGTGCTCTGGAGTTGGTTCCGACTCTTAGCGACCCCGTACAGGATTTCCGAGGCTGTAAGTCTTTACAGGAGCAGAAAGCCTCATGAGGAACAGCTGGTAGTTTCGAACTGCTGACCTTGCTGTTCGCAGCCCCATTTGTAACCACTATGCTACCAGAGCTCCTTGGGGTACAGATAGTCCCTCTTATTTCAATATTTCAAAAATTTTGTTAAGATTGTTAAGTGCTGTCGAGTTGGTTCTGACTCATAGTGACCCAAGTATAGGGTTTCTGAGGAGCAGCTGGTGGGTTTGAACCACCAACCTGTGGTGAGCAGTCCAGTGTTTATCCAATAGCACCACACCAGGATTCCTTTCAAAAATTAGTCTCCAGATATTTCACATTTATGAGCACACACAGTATGATACAGCAATAGAGAAAGACAAACATTATCACTGAATACTCCTTCTCAAATATATGTGAGAGGCAAGGTTCTGGATGATCATGTACGTTAGAACATTTTTGTCACGTGGACAAACATAGTGACATTGACAGGTTGTTCCTACTTTTCTGGACAAAGTGGAACAAGAAAAGGATGAGCTCGAGGATTAAAATTCCCAGGTCAAGACCTGCATAAATGGCTGGAAAGTTGCTATGTGTACCCTGAAAGAAAAACCTTCATTCCTATAACCATAGAGTTGTAATCACTGACAACCAAACTCAGAGTTTCAGCCTGTGAGTGGTCACATGACCATACCAATTGAATTCCCAACCTTACAATGTGTCAGATGTGAAAGGAAGGCATTGGTTGGGAGGAAACAGAATCCTGAACATTATACATACTGTGTAGGAAAATTGTACACCACAAGCAATACCACATTCCTGGAGAATTGCAGAGATGAATGCTACTATTAAAAACTTGAAAGATGCACGAGTGGTGATTCCCATTACATTGCCATTCAACTTGCCTATTTGACCCTTGCCAAAAACAGAGGATTTTGAAAAATGATGGTAGGTTATTGTAAAATTCAGTGGGTGGTGCCTCCAAATAAATGTTGTTCCACATGTTTTTCATGACTTGAGCAAATAATACATCTCTTGGTATCTGTTATTTATTTATTTTTAAGGTTTTTATTGTGGATTGAGTGAAAGTTTACAGGACATATCATCAGTTTTACATTAAACAAATCATACACAGATTATAATCCCTTTCACATACCATCAGTTAACAGTATTTCTCTCTATTCACTCTAGCTTTAAAAAAAAAAAAACCCACTCAGGCATATATAATAATTTACATCTCCAAAGGGCACATTTTGCAAGTCTGTCTGCTGGCCCTGGCAAGACTTAGTACCTCTCTTCCCACGAATCTAGAGTCCTCAGCCACTCCTCTTCTCCATGTCTCCATCTCTGCCTGCCTCTCTGACACTGCTGCTTTTCTGGGTAAGGCCCCCACATTCTGCTTGTGCTCTTCTCCCTTGATGGT
>NW_006408859.1:1581420-1584047 GCF_000296735.1 Chrysochloris asiatica | reverse complement strand
AAAAAAAAAAGAGTGTCCACACCTTTATGTCTGCAGTTCTTTCAGGCATTCATGGCTGCTCTGATCCTTTCCCCACTTGCTCTTGCCCAAGAGGGAGGCTCTGGGAGTAGCTGAGCATCTTCAATTAGAAAGCAATGGATTTCTTGCTTCTGTTACCAATTCCCCTAGCTTTAAGCCTTCCAACCTTCTAAATAGTCTTTTACATGTGGTTCACAGTTCTGGCACCATTCCCTGAGCCTGCTTGGTCCAGTAATCTGTGTTGTTGCTGACAGAGCTCCTCACTGCAAGTCTACCTGATTCACCATTTTGTTTGTTCTTTCTTGGTACCTGTTATTGATCTAGAAATTTTATTTTCTCTATTACTATTACTAAAGCTCACCAGAAGAAGTATGCTTTACCTGTCAAGACCAGAAAAACACCTGCTGGCAAAACACCTACCTCAAGATACATAAATTATTCAGTCCTGTATCCTGATACAAATTCACCAGCCGCTCCTTGAAAACCCTATACAAAGTAATTGGAACCAACTCCATGGTACTTAACAACAACTACAATGTCCTGGTGTGGAACTATAAAATAAGCACAGGACTACTAACCACAAGGTCAGTGGTTCAAACCCACCAGCCACTCCTTGGAAATCCTATACAGGGTTGACTCTATAGCACTTAACAACAATAACAACAGCAACAACATTATAATTTAAGGATCCCTGGTAGTACAGTGGATTATGAGCTGGGCTGCTAACTGCAAATCCGTAGTTTGAATCTACCAATCAATCTGAGGGAGAAAAATGAATCTTTTTGCTCCCATAAAGATTTATAACCTTAGAAACCCCTACATAGGGTCTCTGTGAGTCAGAACTGACTGCATGAGATACAACCACAACCATCATCACCATGTTATAGTTTAGTCTACAGAGACCTTGATCACCTTTGGCTTCCTTAAGACACCACAGAGATCCATTATACAGGTGATATTATGCTTATTTGATCGCATGAACAGAAAAGTAGCAACTAGTCTAGACTTGTTGGTAGTACATGTGTGTGTCAGCTAGTTGGAAATAAACCCAACAAAAATTTGAGCCTTCTACCTCAGTGAAATTTATAGTAGTCCAAAAGTATGTTGTTGTTGTTAAATGTCGTCGAATCAGTCCCAATTCATAGCAACCCTGTATGGGGTTTCTAAGGAGTAGCTGGAGAACTTGAACCACCAACTTTGATGTTCAAACTGACCTTGCAGTCCATCGCATTAATCCATAGCACCACACAGGCAATTTAAATATCTTTTTTAAGGGGAAGGATAAATTGTTGATTCTGGCCTATTCTACAACTAAAAAAGAGGCACAACACATAGTGGAGGTAACGTATTCCTTGTTTGAGTGTGCTAATTCTTCCTACTTACTAAGTGATACTAAAAACTTCTAATTTTGTGTGGGAATCAGAACAAAGGAAGGCTCTGGAAGAGGTCCAGGCTGCCATGCAAACTGATGATCCAGCAGATTCAACGGTGCTTGAAGTGGCAGTGGCAGATAGAGATGCTATTTGGAGACTTTGGCAGGATCCTATTGGTGAATTGAGACCCTTAGGATTTTGGAGGAAAGCCTTGCCATCCTCTTCAAACAGCTACTGTCCTTTTAAGAAATATTCAGATGTGTTTGTTTGTTTGTTTGTTTGTTTTACTTAACAACTGGAACTTAGTAGAGAGTGGATTCTTAACTAGGTTATAATTGGAACCTGAGCATTTGGGCATTATCTTACCCATACAACCATAAAGTTAAATATGCACAGAAAGACTTTATCATCAAATGGAAGTAGTGTATATAAGATTAGGTTCACACAGGCCTGAAGGCACAAGTAATTTACATGAGGAGGTGACCCAAATGTCCATGGTCTCCATTCCTGTTACATTGCCTTCTGTCTCCTAACCTACACCTATGTTTTCACAGGAAATTCCCTACACTATAATGACTGAGGCAGAGACAATGTGGGTCTTATTTACAGATGGTTCTGTGCAAAATGCAGGTACCACTGAAAATACAGCATTCCTTTTCTGAGACCAACCTGAAGGGCAGTGGTGAAGGAAAATTCTCCTATTGGATGAACAAGCAGTGTATCTGGTTGTTCATTTTACTTGGGAGGGGAAACGGCCAGAGTTTCAATTGTATAATGATTCTTGGGCTGTGACCAATGATTTGGCAAGGTGGTCAGCGACTTGTAAGGAACAACACAACTGGAAAATTGGTACCACTAGCTGCTCCTTGGAAACCCTATACAGGATTGCTATAAGTTGGAACTGACTTGACAGCACTTAACAACAACAATGGGAAAAATATTGAAGGATGTAGAGTCACTGTACCAAAATAAATGATCACTATTCAGCCATTTCAAGAGGTAACATATGTCATAATGGTACTAAAGGAAGAAGTCCAAGTTGAATTGAAGTTATAGGCAAAAAACTAGGATCCAAGGACTGACACAATACAAATTGAAATCATTCAATAAACTGATACAGCTCTGGAAGCACTTTTATGCCAAGAAATTTGGAAGACAGCTATCTGGCCAACCCATTAGAAGAGATACATATTTGTGTCCATTCCACAGGGAGGTTACCTAATGGAATGTGGAAAT
>NW_006408859.1:1559170-1573800 GCF_000296735.1 Chrysochloris asiatica | reverse complement strand
CTACCAGAGCTCCTTGGGCTACAGTATAGACACATGTTAACAAGGGTGACAGGGCAGGCAATATACAACAAGAGGGAGGTTAGCAGAGGAAAGATGAAGGTAGGAAGGACAGGGAGGAATGCAATAGTTAAAGTGAATAGAGATAAATGCTATTAACTGTTGGTACATGAAGAGGATTGCAAACCATGTAATGAAGCAAAGTATATGATTTGTTGAATGTAAAACTGATAATATGCTCTGTAAGCCTTAACTCAATTCACAATAAAAAGTTTTTAAAAATTAAAAAGTGTTCTAGAGCAAAGATAACAGTTTAGGACTAAGTTTCAGACTGACCCAAGCCATGGTATTTTTAATAGCCTCATATGAATGTGAAAATTGGATAATGAATTAAGAAGACTGTAGAAGAATTGATGCATTGGATTACTATGTTAGTGAAAAATATCAAAAGAATCATGGACTTCCAGAAGAACAATCAAATCGGTCTTGGAAGAAGTATATATCCAGAATACCCCTTAGAAGCGAGGATGGCAAGACTTTGTGTCTAGTATTTTGGACATGTTGTCATGCTTGTTAAAGTGGAGAGTAAGCACAAAAGAGGAAAATTCCCAACAAGATGGATTGACACAGCAGCAGCAATAATGAATCAAACAACTGTGAAGATGGTACATGACTGAGCAGTGTTTCATTCTGTTGTGCATAGGGTCATTATGAGTTGGAATTGACCAAACAACAAAATGAGCTTTCAAAATCCAGCTCCAGGTTGGTCCATGTAGAATGCTTGTTTGTACATTAACTTAGGGTGTTGTTGTTGTTGTTGAACAATGGGCTCAAGACTAATAACAATTTTGAAGATGGCTCAGGACCAGGCACTGTTCGGTTCTGTGTGTATAGAGTAGGTTCCTATGAGTAGGAAACAACTCGATGGCATCAAACAACAACAACTACAATATATGTATCCTTTTCTAGAGAACCCTAAGAGAATTAGTCTGCTATGCTCTGCTGGTCCTAAGGTCTAAGTTCTAAAGTGAGGAATGTTTTTACCAGGAGGCATAACATTCTCTCCATTGAACTAGAAGTTAAGAATGTCACTTAACCCACCTTAGGCTCCTCATGCCTCTGAATCAACAGGTAAATAAGGGAGTTACTATACTGGCTGGTGACTGACCCTGATTACCAAAGGAAAATTGTGTTGTTACTATACAATGGAGGTGAACAAGAATATGTCTGTACTACAGGAGATCCCTTAGGGTGTCTTTTAGTACTGCCTTGCCCTGTGATTAAAATCGATGGAAAACTACAACTTAATTCAGACAGGACTACTAATAATAGTTCAGACTCTTCAGGAATCAAGTTTTGGATCACTTCACTAGATAAAGGAGCTGGACAAGCTGAGGGGCTTGGTGGAATGGATCGTGGAAGAAGGTGGTTATAAATAACAGCTACAACCAGTGGATCGTGGAAGAAGGTGGTTATAAATAACAGCTACAACCAGTTGCAGAAATGAGGGTTAATTGTGTGCATTCTTTCCTTATTTTGTTTTGAATATGTTTGTATGTGTATATGCATATGTGTGCATGCATATATATGTATATATATAATTGTTGTCGTTAAGTGCTGTTGAGTTGGTTCTGACTCATAGCAACCTATAGGGTTTCTGAGAAACAGCTGGTGGGTTTGAACTGCTGACCTTGCAGTTAGTTCAGTGCTTATCCTAAAGTGCCACACCAGAACTCCATATACATATGGTGGTGGTGGTGTGCCGTGGAGTCGGTTTTGACTCATAGTGACCCTGTATAGGGTTTCCGAAGCTATAAATCTTTAAGGGAGCAGAAAGCCTCATCTTTCTCCAGTGGAACAGCTGGTAGTTTTAAATTGCTGACCTTGAGGTTAGCAGCCTAATTCGTAACCACTACGCTACCAGAGCTCCTTCCATATACATATATAATTATATAAATAATTATATTACACATAGATATAATTATAAACTAATTCCTTAAAGTAAATCAATCTCTCTTATCTATTATCTATATGTATGTTTTCTAGAGAGCCCTGCCTAACTTACCCAGTGTGGCGCAAAAGCACAAAAATGTTTACCATGCCTTCAGAGTATAACAGAGATGTACAGCATCTCAGATTTGTTTCACTGACATGGCACCCCTGCTTCCATTGCTCCAAACAGTAGGTGGATAAAATGGAGTTCAGTTCTGGCCTTCTTGTAGAGAAGCAAATGAACCCATCCTTGAGTGAGTGCTCAGAAACTTGGTCAAATCATCCCGACAGCATAACCCTCCTGAAAGTAAAATGCCCACCATTTTACTGAAATATCAGAAAGCCCAACTTGGTCAACCAGAAAATTTATGAAGAAAGGTTAAGCGGAAAACAGGCTTTTGACAATAATAATAAAAATAAAGGACTGTAAAGCATGACAGGTAAGTGACTTCTTTTTGTGACAAAAGACATTTCTGTAAACTCTGGGTTACTGATGAA
Source organism: Chrysochloris asiatica (assembly GCF_000296735.1). NCBI lineage: Eukaryota > Metazoa > Chordata > Mammalia > Afrosoricida > Chrysochloridae > Chrysochloris > Chrysochloris asiatica. Next base: position 1,571,313 of record NW_006408859.1, on the reverse strand, counting down.
GCTTTCTGGAAGGTATAAGTAGTTTGGAGGTTTTTATGGATATGTTGTGGACTGACATTAATACCAGAATCAGAAAGTTGTTTTTTTTTTGTTTGTTTGTTTTTTTTAAAAAGGTATCAATTTAACACTTCTAGCCAAAATGCAGTAACAGGAACTAAATTTACCCTTCTCCCATAAAACAATAAAGATCAAAAAAAATATGTGAAACCATAGTTTTGTAGAAATTGATAAATTGATTCTAAAATTCATACCAAAATGCACAGAACCTAGAATAACCAGAATAATGTTGGAAAAAGACTAAAGGCAGAGGACTTACATAATTGATTTCAAGACTTATGAAGTTACAGTTACCAGCATGGTATTGGCATACAAATAGATCAATGGAACAAAATAGAAAGTTCAGAAACAGGCCCATACATATATAGATTTTGAAAAGGTGTAACGGCAATTCAATAAAGGCAAAATAGTTTCTTTTTTTTGCTATGATGTTTAGATACCGTATGTAAAAATAATTATCAACTTTGATTCATACTGCTTCATATATATATAGTTGTGGTTAAGTAGCGTGGAGTCGGTTCCGATTCATAGTGACCCTGCACAGGGTTTCCGAGGCTGCAAATCTTCACGGGAGCAGAAAGCCTCATCTTTCTCCCGTGGAACAGCTGGTAGTTTCAAAATGCTGACCTGGAGTTTCACAGCCCGATTCGTAACCACTACACACTACCAGAGCTCCTTTCATGTATATATATATATATATATGAATCATAGGCCTAAATATAAAACCTAAAACTACAAAAATTCTAAAAGAAAATATTTTTGACCTTAGGTTAATAAAACATTTGTTAGATATGTCACAGAAAGAATAATTCATAAAAGAAAAAACAAACAATCAATTAGACATCATCAACATTTTTAAATGGAAGCTTTTAGGAGAAACATTTGAGAAAGAAAAGACATGCACACACTGGGATAAAATTTTTACAAACCACATGAATAACATCGACCTTTAATTCTGGCATCTTCTTTCCACACATTACCCAGACTGCACACTCAGAACAAGACATACTCTACTTGTGTTGTGTTGCTCCCTTGGCACTGGACAAAGTACTCTGCAACTGGGGCTGTAGATTGGCCTTCCTATCATGTGCCACATCAACCAAGTGAGCAGGCATTCTAGTTCTTTGATCCTGCCAAACATAGCAAGTGTTTAACATTCCCCTGCCATATGTTCACAGCCATTTATTCATACACATTTCCAAAGATTTTTTTTTTCTTTTCTTTTTTCATTCTCCTTCTGATTCCTGAAAAATATAAATAGATGCATAGCCTTGACTTGACAGGTACTGCAATGTCTGGTGCTTCATACCTTCCCAGAGAATTAAAAAAAAAAAAAAAAAACAGACTGTTTTCCTTCACTCCCTAGTTTATCCTTGCTAATTTTACTTAAGTTTCTAATCTCAGGGAGCTTCTTAGCTCACAACTGCTTCTCATTCACCAAGTAGACTGTTAAATGAAATCCTTTGGGAAAGAAAATGAAAACCAAATTCTGGGCAAGAATTTGGGCGTAATCACACCAAGATGGTGCTGCGAGTAGCCATCCAGTTGGTTCTGACTTACAACAGAATGAAGCACTGCCCGGTTTGAGTCCACTGTTGCAGCCACCGTGTCGCTCCATCTCACTGGGTTCTTCCTCGTTTTCAATGATCCTCTATCAAACATGTTGTCCTTTTCTATGAACTGGTTCCTCCTGATAATATATCCAAAGTGAGACTAAGTCTTGCCATCCTTACTTCTAAGGAACATTCTAACTGTACTTCTTCCAACACAGATTTTTTGTTCTTCTGGCAGTTCATGATACTTTCAATATTCTCCACCAATGCTATAGTTCAAATACATAAGTTCTTCTACAGTCTTCCTTATTCATTGTTCAGCTTTTACACACATATGAGGTGATTTAAAATACCATGGTTTGGGTCAGGTGCACCTTAGTCCTCAAAGTGACATCTTTGCTCTCTAACACTTTAATGAGGTCTTATGCAGCAGATTTGCCCAATGTAGTATGCTGTTTGATTTCTTGACTGCTACTTCCATGAGCATTGTTTGTGGATGCAAGAAAAATGAAGTCTTTGAAAACGTCAATCTTTTCTCCATTTATCATGGTACTGTTTATTGGTCATTGTGAGGATTTTTATTTTCTTTACATTGAATTGTAATCCATACTGAAGACTGTGTTCTTTCATTTCCATCAACAAGTTTTGATGCTTCAAGTTTTCTTCATTTTCATCAAGCAAGGTAGTATCATCTGCATATCGTAGGTTGTTAATGAGCCTTCCTCCAATCCTGATGCCAGGTTCTTCATACAGTCAAGCTTCTTGAGCTACTTGTTCAGCATACAGATTGAATAAATCTGGTGAAATGCTATAACTCTGACACACACTTTTCCTGATTTTAAACCTTTCAGTATCCTTTTGTTCTATTCAAATGATTGCCTCTTGGTCTATGTACAGGTTCTACATGAGCACACTAGAGTGTTCTGGAAATCCCATTCTTTATAATGCTATCCATAGTTTTTAAATGATCCACACAGTCAAATGACTTTGTGTAGTCAATAAAACACAAATAAACATCTTTCTGGTACTCTCTGCTTTCAGCCAAGGTCCATTTGACATCAACAATGACATCCATTATTCCATGTCCTCTTCTGAATCCAGCTGAATTTCTGGACTCCCTATCAATGTACTGCTGCAAATGTTTTAAAATTATTTTCAGCAAAATTTTAATTTGGTTTGATATCAATGATATTATTCGATAATTTCTACATTCTGTTGGGTAACCTTTCTTTGGATGAGCACAAATATGGATCTTTCCAGTTGATTGGCTAAGTAACTGTGTTCCAAATTTCTTGTCATAGACTAGTGAGTGTTTCCAGGGCAGCATCAGTTTGTTCAAACATTTCAATATGTATTTGGTCAATTCCTGGGGCCTTGTTTTTCACAAATGTCTTCAGTGCAGCTTAGACTTCTTCTTTCCATTCCCATTAGTTCTTGATCATATGCTACCTCATGAAATGGTTTAATATAGACAAATTATTTTTGGTACAATGACTCTGTATCCCTTTAGTCTTCTTTTGATGCTTCCAGCATCAGTCAATATCCTGCCCATAGAATCCTTCAATATTTCAAGTTGATGCATGAATTTTTTTCTTCTGTTGTTTAAGCCAGAGAAATGCTGAGCATGTTCTTCCTTTTTGGTTTTCTAATTCCAAATCTTAGCACATTTCATTGTATTCTTCATTTTGTTTTCTCCAGCTGTCCTTTGAAATTCCCTCTTCAGCTCTTGTACTTCATCATTTCTTCCATTTGTTTCAGCTAGTCTACATTCAAGAGCAGGTTAAGAGTCTCTCCTGACATGTTTTAATCTTCTCTTTCTTTCCTGTATTTCAAATTACCTTTTGCTTCCTTTAAGTATGATGTTCTCCATGTCATTCTTTTACCCTCTTTATGTATGATGTTCTTGATATACCAACTACTCTGGTCTTTGGTCATTAGTGTTCAGTGTGTCAAATCTATTTTTGGACTATTCTCTAAATTCAGATGCGATATGCTTTAGTCATATTTTGGCTCTTGCAGACTTGTTTTAGGAGCCCTGATAATGTAGTGGATTACAAGATGAGCTGCTAACCACAAGGTCAGCAGTTCAAATCTACCAGCAGTTGCTCCATGGTATAAAGATGAGACTTTCTGCTTCCGGATAGACTTGCAATCTCATAAACCCTCTATGGGGTCGCTATGAGTCTGAAATGACCCAATGGCTTAAAACTACCAGACTTGTTTTAATTTTCTTCAGTTTCAGCCTGTGTTTGTTGTTGTTAGGTGCCATCGAGTCAGTACTGATTCATTGTTACCTTTTACGAAATGCTGCCCTGTCCTGAGTCAACCTCACAATTATTGCTATGCTTGTGCCTATTGCTGCTGCCACTGGGCAATCCACCTCATTGGGAGTCTTCCTCTTTTTTGTTGACCATCCACTTTACCAAGCATGATGTCCTTCTCCAAAGACTTGTCCCTTCTGATAATACGTCTGAAGTATGAGAGACGAAGTCTGCATCCTGGCTGTAAGGAGCATTCTGGCTGTACTTCCTCCAATACAGATTTACTTGTTCTTCTGGGAGTCCCTGGTACTTTTAATATTCTCCTCCAATACCATAACTCAAATGGTATCAATTCTTATTGATTTGGTATGGATATGGTATGATCCTTCTTATTCATTGTCCAACTTTCACATGTATAAGAGACTATTGAAAATACCATGGTTTGGGTCACCTTAGTCCTCAAACTGACATCTTTGCTCTTGAACACTTTAAAGAGACCTTGTGCAACAGATTTACCTAATGCAATACATCATTTGATTTCTTGACTGCTGCTTCCATGACTGTTGATGATTGATCTTAGCAAAATGAAGTCTTTGACAACTTCAATCTTTTCCCCATTTATCTTGATGTTATTTATTGGTCTAATTGTGATAATTTTTGTTTTCATTGCATTGAGGTGCAACCTATAACAAAGGCTGTGATCTTTGATTTTCATCAGTAAGTATTTAAGTCCTCTTCATTTTCAGCAAGCAAGGTTGTATCATCTGCATATCACCAATTGTTAATAAGTCTTCCACTAATCCTGATGCCACGTTTTCTTCATATAACCCACCTTCTTGGATTGTTTGCTTAGCATACAAATTGAATAACTATGGTGAAAGAATACAACCCTCGCACACAGATTTCCTGATTTTAAAGCATTCACTCACCCCTTGTGTTTGAACAACTGCGTCTTGGTCTATGTACAAGTTCCTCATGAGTATAATTAAGTGTTCTGGAATACTCGCTCTCTACAATGTTGTTCATAGCTTATTATGATTCACATAATCGAAAGACTCTGCATAGTCAATAAAGCACAAGGTCCATACACCTAGCAGCCATTTTTGTTGAAAAAAGACATTGGCAATGAAGAAGTCATTGGTGTAAAAAAATTCTAACATATGATCTTCAGTGTTGTTCCATCGTCAAGGCCATATTTTTCAACTACAGATTCCTCTTCTTTTGTTTCCACCTTTTGCATTTCAATCACTAGTAACTGTCAATGCATCTTGACTGCACGTTTGACCAATTCCATACTGAAGAAGTTAGTGGAATTCTTCAATTTTTTCATCACTAGCTTTGGTAATTGGTGTGTAAATATGAATAACAGTTTTATATTAACTTGTCTTCCTTGTAGGTGTGTAGATATTATCCTATCACAGGCAGCATTGTTATTTCCAAGTAAATCTAGAAATGTTTTTTGATGATGACTGTGATACCATCCCTCTTCAATTTGTCATTCCTGGCATAGTAAACCATGTGAATGTCTGACTCAAAATGGCCAATACCTGTCCATTTCTACTCACTAATACCTAAGATCTTGATCTTTATGTGTTCAATTTCATTTTTGACAGCTTCCAATTTTCCTAAATTCATACTTCATACATTCCATGTTCTGATTCTCAATGGATATTTGCAGCTGTTTCTTCGCTAAATATTTAGTGTTTCCATCATCAGCAAATGAAGGCCCTGAAAGCTTTACCCATCAATGTCATTAAGGTCCACTGTACTTTAAGGAGGCAACTCTTCTTCAGTCATATTTTGAGTGTCTTTCAACCAGAGGGCTTCATCTTCTGGAATGACATCAGATAATATTTCACTGCTATTCAGATGGTTTTCAGGGGCTAATCCCTCAGAAGTAGACCACCTAGTCCACCCAATCTGTTCCTAGTCTGGAAGCTCCACAGAGACCTATACACCATGAGTGACCCTGCTGTTATTTGTAATACCAGTAACAAAGCTTCCAGCATCACAGTGACACATGTATGTGACTATGGTCCAACAAACTGACAGATGTGTGGAAGACAGGCTAGAGAAATACAAGTTATTTTCTGGTAAAGAAATATTTGTCTCAGGTCTGATAAAAAAAAATAAAAATAGAAGGTTTCACTAAAAGACTATAATCAGAAAGCTGTCCTCATGTATGTTTAAATTTATATTGCTTTCACAGTGTTGGAAATCTCAAGCCTCAATATGAATTTAAGCCACTAGGTGGCTAGTAAGGAGCTCTGGTAGCGTAGTAGTTATGAATTGGGCAGCTAACCTCAATTTCAAAACTACCAGCTGTTCTGTGAGAGAAAGATGAAGCTTTCTGCTCCTGTAAAGATTTACAGCCTCGGAAGCCCTATACAGGGTCGCTATGAGTCTGTAAGAAATACTGCAAACTCTTTCTGAAGCAATGCAATGAAACTTTGATATTTCTATAGATTTAATCAACAAAAATTACCAAATACATAAAGAAATAACTATGGCCAAGAATACATTTAAAGAAGTTGGGTCATATTGTTAAACAACTCTGTAAATCTCTTTCTTTTGATTGGTATATTTAGACTACTTATATTGGATGTAATTATTGTTATGTTAGTGTTAAATCTACCTTCTTCTATTTTGTTTTCTTTTTTATTTCTCTGTTTTCTTTGGATTCTTTCAAATTCCATTTTGATAGTGTTTTTCTAATCGTTTTAGTGAGATATAATTCACTATCATACAATTATCCTTTAAAGTGTACAATTCAATGGCATTTCATATTTTCACAAAGTTGTGCAATCTCATTGCTATCTAATTCCAGAGTATTTTCATCGCTGCACAAGAAGCCCCATACCTCTTGGCATTCATTTCTTATTTTGCCTTCTCCTCCAGTTATTGGAAACAACTCATCTACTCTCTGTCTGTATGAATTCACCTCTTCTAGGCATTTCTATAAGTGGAATTACATAATATGTTGTCTTTTGGGTTTGCCTTCTATAACTTAGTATAATGTTTCCAGAAGTTATCCATATTGTAGCATGAATCAATACTTCATTCAAATTTATGGCTAAAATATTACATTGTCTGTATATACCAAATTTTACTTAACCTTATTAATCTACTTATTAGTTGATGGATATTTGGGTTGTTTCCACTCTGGCTATTATTAATAATATGTTATGAACAAATGTTATAAACATTTGTGTAAAAGTTTCAGTGGGGACATATGCCTTCATTTCTTGAGTTCAGAGGATAGAACTGCTGAATTTTATGGTAACTCTAAGCTTAATTTTTTCAGGAACTATCATAATGTTTTCCAAAGTGGGTGTACCATTTTACAGTCCCATCAGCAACTATTAATAAAAAAATAAAATTGATAAATCAATAGAATTCTATAGTGGAAGAATAAGAGAATGGATGCTTGTGGCCTATCCAAGTGAGTTGTCCATCAGATAACTCTCTCTATGGGGATCTGGTACTGAATGGAGTATTCTGGACTGAAGGTGTTCTATTAGCATATAAATGGGAACCCAGGACATGAATATTGATGAAATCAAATGAATTGAGAACTGGAACAAAATTCTGGGTGAACAATAACTCTGAAAGAGTGAGAAAGGAATAATTCCCCAGGAAGGAAATTTAGTAAAAGAGTATAGTGAAAAGCATATAAAGTAGTACCACATATACCTCAGGGAAAAGAATTTCAAACAGGAGAGTATTAAAGAGAGTCACCATATGCCAAGAGTCACTTATTATTTTATGTAATATGTACAAAAAATACATCCATTGGATTAAATTATTAATTCAATTATATATAATCCAAAGAATATATGAATAAATAAATCAATGCTGAATTTAAAAAGCCTTGGAAACCCTATGAGATCACCTTTGCCACGAAGCAAGAATAACTGGATAGTGCCTGGCTACCATTACTGAACATTTTGAGTAAAGAGTCAATAGAAGAAATCTCATTTAAAGTGAGAGAAATGCAGAACAGAATTTCCAATACTCAATGGATTCCAAACTCTGGAGCCATTGAAATTAGATGGACACCTAAAACGACTGTCCTGAGATAATCTTTAAACCTTAAGCTGAAGTTGTCTCCAGAATCATCTTTGAATCAAGCAATAACTTAGCTTTATCAGTGAAAAATGTTTGATCGTTGTACTGTGTTAAAGAATTATCTATATGTGATGTGCTGCTGTTGCTAAGTGCCATCGATTCGGTTCTAACTTACAGCAACCCTGTATAGGGTTTCCAAGGAGTGCGTGGAAGGTTTGAACACTGACCTTGTGGTCAGCAGTCTAGTGCTTATTCTCAGTGACAAACTGAAGTAAGCTAACTTGTAGTTAAGTGCCATCGGGTCATAGTGCCCCTGTGTAGGATTTCTGAGGAGCAGCTGGTGGGTTTAAACCACTGACCTTGTGGTTAGCATTTCTAGTAATTACCCCACAGTGCCACACCAGGACTATAAACTATAAAAAATTTCTCTTCTCTGAGCATTCCAACATTCTAATCAGACTGCACCTTCATTTACAAATTGTTTATTCAATAAACATCAATCAATTTCTGTTTTAAAAAGAAACCTATGAGGTAAACAAAGGAAACAAAAGGACAGCTTAGGGAGAGGGAAGAAGGCAAATTTTAGTGGGGGTTATAGCTGAAACAAGATTGTCACGAATTGACATGAAATTGGGTACATGGGGAGTCTCCCGACTTTAATACACGCTTGAAATTTTCCAAGGAAGAAATAAAATATTAAAAGTATCCTCCCTACCCAGAAAAAGTAAAGCCATAGGCTAAAATTTGTTTGCAATAAATATGTCTGACAATGGACATGTATTCAGGACATATAAATTCCTATAATTTAATAAGAAAAAAGGTAAATAATCCAATAGAAAAATGGGCAAAAGATTTTGAGTAAGCACTTCAGAAGAAAATTTAGTCAAATGATCAATAAACATGCTAAAAAGGTCTCAGCCTTAATCATCAGTGAAATACAAATTATAACCACAGTGAGCTGATCTCTCTATTCCCATTAGAATGGCTAAAATGGTTAAAAAATAATAAATAAATCATAACATCAAATGTTGACAAGAATGAGGAACAAGTAGGACTCTCATAGACTGCTGATGACAGCGGAAATTGGTAAAAATCACTTTAGAAAACTGTTATATTGCCTACCAAAACTAAACATGTTGTTAAGTGCCATCAAGTTGGTCCTGACCCATAGTGACCCTGGATAGGGTTTCCAAGGAGCTGCTGGTGAGCTTGAACTACCAACTTTGCAGTTCAAACTGACTTTGTAGTCCACTGCATTAACCCCCAGTTTCACACCAGGACTCCAAACTAAACATAAACATACTTAAGAACCAACCAATATCACCCTCGACAGAAAGTGCACATATGTGAACCAAAGTCATATACAATATACATAGCAGTACTATTCATAATTGTTCAACACTGGATACAAGCTAAATAGAATAGATAGGAAATTGTTCTATATGTGTCCAATATAATAGTATATGAATACAGCTATGAAAATGAACAACTAATGCTGCATACAATGAAAATTAACTTTGCAAACATACTGTTGAATGAAAGAAAACATACACAGTAGAATATAAACAGGCAAAACGAATCTATGATTTTCTAAGATCTCATAGAAATTATATTTGGGGAGTATAGTGGTGGTGGTGACCAAGAAGGAACCAGAGGGAGATTTCTGGGTCATGGTACTTGTTCTTGATCTTGCAAATTGAAGAACAGTCTGACTAGAATGCTCAGAGAAGAGAAATTCTAACAGGCTTATATATTTCAATTTATCAGAGATTACATGAATGTGTGAACTTTGTGATAAATAATCTACATATTTAAGATATGTATACTTTTTTGAAAGGAACTCTTGTAGCATAGTGGTTATGAATTGGGCTGCTAATGTCAGGGACAGCAGTTCGAAACTACCAGCTGTTCTGCGGGAGAAAGATGAGGCTTTCTGCTCCTGTAAAGACTTACAGTCTCGGAAACCCTGTGCGGGGTCACTATGAGTCGGAACTGACACCATGGCACATAACAACAACAACAACATACGTTTATGAAGATATATTGCTCTTCAGTAAAAACTTTAAAGGAATGAAGAACATAATTTCTCTAGATGTTTGAAAATAAAGGTAGAATAGAAAATGAAGGTACTATCCATTTAGTCCATCTTTTCCTTTCCCACCATTCTCCATTTTAGTCAATTAATATATCTTATAAGACATTAAAAGCCTTTTCCATTGCCCATCTGTGGTTACAGCTATAGGAATATTATTTGCCTGCTTTTGGAAAACATTAATACTGCACTCAGACTATGGAATTGTTCTCAGATAAACAAGCTCCCGTGACTAAAAATTCCAAAGTATTTGAGCAAAGTATAGGTTGCTTATTATCAGATTCTATATAAAATATAAAATACATTATTTTCCCAGAATTGATTTACTAGATAAATTTCTGCTTAGAGTTAAAGGAATGTAAACAATTGGATTATTGCAGTGAAAGAATAATTTCTTACAGAAGGACCAGCAGCACATGGCTGGTCACTATGATGTAGAAGTTCAAGATATATCAAATAGCCAACCCTTCCAAGATACTATACTACTCTATAAGGAGTCCTGGTAGCACAGTGGATTAGGGGCTGGGCTACTAACTGCAAGGTTAATAGTTTGAATTCTCAAAAGAAACATGAGGCTTTCTGCTCCCGTAAAGATTTATAGCCTCAGAAACCCTAGCCAGGGTTGAACCGACTCAGTGGCACACAACCACCACCACCACCACCACTTCATAATCCCTGATATTAACCACCGCTCCTCCCCTCAGTATTGTCCCTCACATCCCAGGGTTCTGAAATCTGCTGCATTATCTCACAGAACCCATCCATGGCTTGTCAAGGAAATGACTCACATGTCTGTGGAAGCTGGCAAGTTCCAAATCCATAGTTCAGATGACAGTCTAGAGGATTCTCCTCATTAACACCAAATCTGACTGTTAACTCACAAGGCTGCGGAAGCTGGCAAATCAGCTTACAAACTTAAATCCCAAGAACTGGAGGTCAGATGGAGGCGAATTTAGTTAGTCAGGCAAAGGAGTTACGTTGCCAAGGACTTTTTAGGGCATTAACGGGCATCTAATTTGTGTTCATCAAGATAATTCAGTACACATCCGGGTGTTGATGGAGGTGTGTTTTCAGCCTTGTGACCTAAAACGTCAGGCCCAGCAGAACACGTTGGTTGTTACTGCACCTTAGGTGAGCCATGTCTCGTCCCAGCCAATTCAGTCTCCTGCTTTTCTTAATTAAGCAAAAAGCTGGCAGTTTGCTAATAAGGGAACAGCTTATAACAGGAAGTTAGTTCTTGCTCTAACAGATATCAGATACGATGGCCAATTTGCCGACCACACCCCTAAGGAAACTAACGGAGGTGACTTGAGTCACACTGTAGTAAGGTGGGGACTCAAGATATAGTCTTCTTTAATCCTGCCTCATGAACATAACAGACAACTCACTCCAAAATGACACTCTAACCACAGGCATGGGGCTAGGGGTTACAATATATCACAAAATGGAGGACCATGCCTAGAAGGGCCAGATGAGGTAATGAACTGCACCACATACAGTCTTTCCCAGCCCTTAGAAAACTCTGAAATGGTAGAGTCATTTCTCCAGTTCCTGTGTAACCTTTACTGAAAGTACCTTATGCTTTGGTGATGTTACCTGTCATCTTTTCATAGTCACGAACATACAACAGTCTGTAAATCTGTTCTTGTTCAGTAGCAGAAGAAAAAACATGCTTGGCAGAAGCAGCTTTTCACAGGTTTCTAAGTAAAAATCCTAGTTAAATATGTACCTTTTTGAAGAGTAAGTGGAAATTTTAGATCAAGTATGCTATATTTGTTGTTGTTTTTGTTAAGTGCCATTGAGTCAGTTCTGACCCATAGTGACCCTGTCTAGGGTTTCCGAGGAGTGACTGGTGAGCTTGAACTGCCAACCTTGTGGTTCAAAGCAACTTTGCAGTCCAGCGCATTAACCCACATTAGTTGTTGTTAGGTGCCATCTAGTCAGTACCAACTCATAGTGATCTTATGCACAGCAGAATGAAACACTACACGATCTTGGGCCAACCTCACCATCATTGCCACGCTTGAGTCCACTGATGCTGCCACTCTGCCAAGCCATCTTGCTGGGGTCTTCTTTTTCTCTGACCCTACACCCTACCAAACATGATATCCT
>NW_006408859.1:1551229-1558320 GCF_000296735.1 Chrysochloris asiatica | reverse complement strand
CGACCCATAGCGACCCTGTACAGGGTTTCCGAGGGTGTAAATCTTTACGGGAGTAGAAAGCCTCATCTTTCTCCCGCGGAGCGGCTGGTAGTTTCAAACCGCTGACCTTAAGGTTCGCAGCCTGATTCGTAACCACTACGCTACCAGAGCTTAGGACCTGTTTTTTCAACAGCTGAATTCCTAACTCATTCCTCTTCCCTAAGATGGTAGTATGGGAGGCATCCAACAAAACGTCCAGATCTGAGCTTCCAGCACTTACGGTTGCTGTATTGCCAGCTAACTGCATGCTTTTCTGTGGTTCATAAAAGAGGCAAACACATCTTGGCTGGTGGATTCTTTATAGATTTTTACAAGTGTGACATGTCATTTGTTAGATGGTATGTGTTAATTCGTTCATAACAGGGACAGCAAGAACCTAATGTAGAAGATTGGACTAAATAATCTTCAAACTTCCTTACAACACTGTTATTTTAAACATGAACTCTAAGAGCCTTTTTTTTTCCTTTTTCTCTTTTCTTCTCTCTCCCATCAAACAAAGCAAAGAAAACAATATACATCAAGATTGGTCACACAGTTCACAATGTCATATTAACAAATGACTTGAACAATACTGCTTTAAAAGTCCTAGGTACTGCTGTGTTTGGCATTTTAACAAGTGCCTCCTGTTCAGCTGCAAAGTCAGGAGTCAGATTGAGGCATTTTATTACAGAAATCTATTGTTTTAGGCATTTGGCACAGGAATTTAGTAAAAATAAATGGAGACCATTTAAACAATACAAGCAAACATTGTCCTAAAAAATCAGAATTTTTACTTCTTTTCTACTGTGTCTGCTAACCTATTCTTTCATCTTTGTGAGAAGATCTCATAAAACTTGAAATAAGTTATCCATGTGGAAACACGTCAACAAACTCTACAAACAGGCATCAAACTCTATCAAAGTGTGTTCCCAAATGAAAAGGACTGGCAGAATTTAACTAATAGTATTGACATATATGCTGTGTATGAGTCATTTTTATAGTTTATAGCTGCTGCCATAGTTTATAGTAAAACTAGCACAGACTGTTTCTAACTAACCTGTAGTCAGTTAGGAACAAGATTTGTGTTCTTCTCGCCTACTCCCCTTCTCCTGAAAAAAATGAATTTTCCAGGAAACAGAAAGTTTTTACTTTGTTAAAATATTTTACAGTTGACTACTTTGGATATTGTAAAATGACTTTCCCTGAGTGTTTGTACAGATGTGTTGATAAAATGTCCATTTTGACAGATCCTAGTTAGTAAGATAGTGATATCTTCTCAGGACACTCTTTGCCACCACCCTACTTGGCCACAAACTACTGGGTTTTGTGTTTTTTTTTTTCTCTATTTTTTGCTTAAATTTGTATTGTGATTTGAGTGAACGTTTACAGAGCAAATTGGTTTTCCATTCAACAATTCACGCATATTTTGTTTTATGACACTGATTACAATCCCCACAATCTAACAGCACATCCCTCTTCCTCCCTGTGTTTCCCATTTCCAACGGTTGTTCTTTCTGAACTTTGTCCCTGGGCAAATGTGGCCTTTTCATCTCATACTGTTGATTGTTCTAACGAGTGTATCACTTCACCTTATAGGTCTGAAAAGTGACTCATGGGGCTGAGTTCAGTTCCACTTGAAGGGTGGCCACAGACTCTGGAGTTCCATCGTCTCTATCTAACCAGGACGCCTGATCTTTTTTCTGACTTTGACTTTTGTTCCATCTTTTTCTCCCAGTCTATCCAGGATGTTATATTGTGATCCCTTTCAGAGCCGTCAGTAGTGGTAGCCAGGCACTATCTAGTTATTCTGGTCTTAGGGCTATTCTTTCTTTTCTTTCTCTTTAATGATTTCTATCCCTTACTATCAAGCTGTTCTATGAATTTTCTGCCTGACCTGCCTCTAGCAGGCTCCTCCCCTGCCTCCATAGCATCTATTCTTCTAGCTTCTACTCTACAGACTGACAAGCTAGATTGTTTATTCAAATTCTGTTTAAAGTAAGAAGAAATTGGCTCTAAATGAACATCTGCACAGTGCTTCATTCATTCAGTGGATGCTTATGTGGGTGACTGACCTTCTACATCTTTTGGATCCCTGTATATTTTTAAATTTACTTTTGTTCTTCATTAATACATTAGATATACTATATAATATGTTGTTGTTAAGTGCCGCTGAGTAGGTTCTGACCCATAGCGACGCTGTATAGGGTTTCCTGTATAGGGTTTCCAAGGAGCAGTTGGTGAGCTTGAACTGCCACCTTTGTGGTTCAAACCAACTTTGCAGTCTAGTGCATTAGCCCACAGCACCACATCAGGACTCCATATATACTCAGTTCAGTATCCTCTATGTCAATACTGAGTGTATTTTAAAACAGACTGTAAATAAGAGTAGCAAATACCATTTGTTTAACATGTAGAATAAAGAGTCTAGTATCCCATCATGCACATGAATGAAGAGAACTTGATAATAGTTTAACATCAGCATAAGGAATAATAATTTTAACAGAAGACAAGAGCTTCTGATAGTTGTCTTTTTCACAAATACAGTTATTTCAAGAGTGAAAATATAGTAGGAAGATCCCTGAATAAGATGTTTCTTATCTAGAGATTATGAAGAGACCACCAGTTTTGACCTGTTAATACAGTCTTTTAAAAAAAAAAATTGAATATTTACTTATTAGGTGAATATTCACCATTCCCTATTCAACCTCTACCACCCTGGGCCCTGAAGACATGCAAATTTGAAACTGTGTCCTAGTCATAACTTTATCTCTTTAGTTCTAGAATTGTCTACTAAATGGGAATTCCTTCTATTCTACTGGTTGTACTGGGATATGAAGTGAAATGATCTGCTATATATGAAGCAATAAAAACTTTAAGTGAGAAGATAGTTCAAAATATTAAACCAAGACATTGACTAAATTTATCATAAATCAATACACTCACTGACAAACAAAAATAAGAGAACAATTAAAATATAGATTCAAAGATAGATTTTAACAATTACATTTCAGTATTTTTCTTCTTTAACATTTAATCAGATCCAATTGCAAAAAAGACCCAACATTCTACCTCTCTTTATTTTCTGCACCTTTGGTAGAGTTTCAAAATGCATTAAAATGGCCCATAGAAAAATGTAGGAGCAAGGAGAAATATTATATGAATAATCTCCTAAAATCCTGTATAATCTAAAGACTAGATTAAACGAAGCATATAACTGTGAAAAAAAAGAAGAAACAAAACACATTTCAGATTTAGTTTGTAGGCAGGTTGTAAGCATGTAAATCTTTGTCAGTATTTGTTGTTGTTGTTGTTAAGTGCCATTGAGTTGATTCCGACCCATAGCGACCCTGTATAGGGTTTCCACGGAGCAGCTGGTGAGCTTGAACCACCGACCTTGCAGTTCAAATGACTTTGCAGTCTGACACATTAGCCCACAGTGCCACACCAGGACTCCTAGTCTTTATTAATTACTATGTAGTTGACCCCACTCATGGCGATCCCATCAGAGCAGACAGAAATATGGCCTGTTCCTGCGCCATCTTTATCAATGATCCATAGAGCTTTCATTGGATAATTTTCAGTAGGTCATCTAGTCTGTCTTAAGTCAGGAAGACCCACTGAAATTTGCTCACCATGGGGCTCTCAAGGGCCAGTATTGGAACACTATCAGTAAAGAGGTTCAACAATCAGCAGTGCTCATTACAATGAGATGCTCACTGAAGAGTTGAAGCCTAAACTTGGAATTCACCGCAGAGGACTACTATCCAAGGGCTTTGTGATCTTGCATGTCATTGCTCGCCTGCACACCTCTGCACACGCTGTTGCCCAACACTTTATTTTGAGGTGTTAAAGCATCATGCTCCTTCAGACTTTCACCTGTTTACTTCCCTGAAGGTAGTCCTTGGAGGATGAAGATTCACCGCTGATAAAGAAGTGAAGACAGTGGTGTATTCATGGCTTGCATCTCAGCCTCAACCATTTCTTAATAAGGGGATACGAAAGCTTGTTGACAGATGGACAAAGTGTATTGAAAAGCAAGGCAATTATGTCGAAAAATAATGTATCTGTTTTTTCTAAAAAATGATTAAAAGAAATTCTACAGCCAGAGTGTGAATAATTTTTGACTCACCCTTGTAGTTCATTAATCTTGAGCAGTTGTTCGAAGAATTCAAACTTTCTTTTTAAGTCACAATTGAAATTAAAATAAACTTTAGAGTCTGTCATCCTTTTTTCTTTCAATTATCCACCTCCATAAAAATCTGACAAAAAGCATTAAAATTTGCTGCACTCAACAATTAAGGTGAGTCAAGCTTCTCGGAAGATATGAACCTCTGGCAATTAATTTTCTCCTAACCTCATTTTAATGTTTTCATTGCTTATATGTTATGGGTTGAATTGTGCCTCCTCCCTGCCCAATAAATGTTGTAATTCATAACCTCTAGAACCAGACTGCTACCAGAAAGGTTGGTGGTTCAAACTGTTGCTCCTTGGAAACCTATGCTATGAGTTGGAACCAATTTGATAGCATTTAACAAACAACAACAAATGTCTAATGTTATAATCCCATTTTAGAATGGGTTGCCTTTGTTATTTTAATGAGGCAAGAATGGTGTAGGTTGTGACTCAATCTCTTTTGAGATATAAAAAAGATTAAAGGAAGCTGGCAAGCAGAAATAATGGAAGAGGGATGCCAAGTCACATGAAGATCCAGAGCCGGCAGAGATCCAGCAACAGGAATTTGGATTTCTAGCCATTTGAACGGCAAGGTCAGTAGTTCAAGCTCACCAGCTACTCCTCAGAAACCCTAAACAGGGTCACTATGGGTCAGAACCAATTGGATGGCACTTCACAACAACAACAAAAGGCTCTGGTAATGTAGTGGTTAAGTATCAGTAGTTCGAAACCACCAGCTGTTCCGCAGGAGAAAGATGAGGCTTTCTACTCCCTTAAAGAGTTACAGCCTTGGAAACCCTATGTAGGGTCGCTATGAGTCGGAACCGATGCCAGGGCACACAACAAGTTGGTTTGAACAGCAAGGTTGCTGGTTCAAGCTCACCAGTTGTTCTTCGGAAACCCTGTACAGGGTCACTATGAGTCGGTACCAACTGGACGGCACTTAACAACAAGTAAGAAAATAAATGTCTGTTTGTTAAAATCATCCATTTGTGGTATTTCTGTTATACTAGTACTAGATAAAGAAGACAATGTATAACAGCCAAATTTTATTATGTCTATTTTATGCTATTAACTATGGATATTTACATAAATAAAGCACAGTTCTTATCATAAAGGAGCTCACCCAAAGAAGATGCACTGTTTTAATACAATGTAGCTAAGTATGACATGTACAGGCATGATTGGGATACAGAAGAGGGATACATTATCAGCTTGTTTCATGTTGGTGTTGTTTGATCACTTACACAGTGTTTGATCACTTGAGTAATATGACATCTGTCTGAGCTTTCCAGGTAGGTATATTTGTCCCTTTGTAAGCATAGGAAATAGGAAGAAAACACCAGTGAGGATAGATGAAGAGAACAGAGTTGAGAAAAACTAAAGTCTGGAACAACAAGCAGTATGGAGTGTCATGAGGGGTTTAAGACATGGATTTAGCCAATGTTAAGACCATTTTACCATCTATGATAGTAGACTACAAAGTACAGGGGGCTTTTGTGTATTTGTTTTGGGCAGTATTGCATGTATATGAGAGTTTTACATGTGCTCATTTTGTGTTTGACATTACATGTAATAAATCATTGACTAAGACCAATAAGAGGGAGGCGTAGAAAGGGTAGCGAGGCTGTTGGGGATAATGAAAAGCTGTTTTAAACTTACTAACTACTAAACTTAGTACGTAAAAGGAGGACATCATGCTTGGTAAAGTGTAGGGTCTGCAAAAAAGAGGAAGACCCCAATGAGATGGGCTGACACAGTAGTAACAGCAGTGGTCTTAAGTGTAACAATTGTGATGGGGCAGTGTTTTGTTCAGTTGTGCATAGGAATACTATGAGTCAGAACCTACTCAACAATGCCTAACAACAAGTACTTTTAAAAAGCATGTAGAAGCTGTCCAGCAGATAGCTGGCTATAAAACTGAAGATCTGGTTGTTTCACATCCTCTTTAGATGTGTAGCATCTGAAGTTTTAAAAGCTTGCGAGGAGAACAAACAAGATGGTGGAGAGAGTGGAAGTGTAGTGAACAGCTATGTCAGCAACAACACAGAATACTGGACCAAGCAGGCTCAGGGAATGATGCCGGAACTCTGAACTACATATAAAGGAATATTTAGAAGGTTGGTAGGTTTAAAGCTAGGGGAATATGCAACAGAAGAAAGAAATCCATTACTTTCTCATTCAAGACACTCCGCTGCTCCCAAAGACCAAGCGGGGGAAGGATCAGAGCACCCACGGACGCATGACAGAACTGCAGAAACAAAGGTGTGGACATTCTTTTATTTTTAATATCTGCTCATTGGTCTATCTCTGGCGGCAAACCTCCATTCTTGTGACTAAAGGGAGTGCCTGAGCGAGTGGACAACCCCCCCAGCCCCAGAGGGTTGTACTACACATGCGCACAGATCTCCTCAAAATTTAAATAGTTTCCACTTAAAACCAAACAGCCTCAGCCAACCCTGAATTGTTTATAACTAGGAAAAAGGCCTGAATGGGGATTGTGAAGCGGGACAGGCAGACTAAAAAGGAAATAGGCCAAAAATTAAATCCTGAGTTACGTCACAACCACCAACAGTGGAATTTTGAAATTTCTCAGGAAAAAGAGTGAAAAGGGAAGCCCATCTCATGATCATATCTAC
Organism: Chrysochloris asiatica; assembly: GCF_000296735.1. NCBI lineage: Eukaryota > Metazoa > Chordata > Mammalia > Afrosoricida > Chrysochloridae > Chrysochloris > Chrysochloris asiatica. The sequence continues at coordinate 1,551,490 of NW_006408859.1, read as the reverse complement.
CTGGAGGCAATCAAAAAGCATAAAAAATACCAAAATATATACCTATCTAAGTATTAAGGCCACAGATAACTCCCAAATATGCCCCCAAAACAGAAACAAATGACCATATCAGCACATGTCCAGAAACAAGATAAAGTGACTGAGGCAAATGAGCTGGAAGTGGACCTATACGCCATACTGGAAGATGGGCAGGCTTTGGAAATGCCTGAGAAGGAATTTAAAAAAATGATTATAAAATATATCAAAACACTATACAATGGA